>NC_092872.1:404700334-405018777 GCF_028372415.1 Notamacropus eugenii
AGGGACTTTCTCCAAGAATTAGTTGTATAGGCAAATATTCTAGACCCAAGTAGAAACTATTCTAATGCAGTGGAAAAACTAAAGGACTGGGACCTGGGATGTCAAGGTCTGAGTCCTACTTCTCTCCTTCACCAACTGCATTGACCAACTAAGTAATTGACTGCTCTTGGCATAGTCACATCCTACATCTAGACCTCAGTAAAATGTGGGAATTAAAGACTAGTCCAGATTATGGGATTTAGACCTGAAGCGACTTTAGAGTTTATCTAGTCAAATCCTTCAACTGAATATAATTGAGGCCCAGAGAAGTCAATAGGTTTGCCAAAGAACACACAACTATTAAGCAACAGGGTCAGACCCTTTGACTTCAAATCGAGTGTTCTTTCCATTATGTTATGCCCCTCCCTTCCAGTTCTCAAATTCTGTGATTCTGTAAACCCACGATGAAAAAAGAGTCTCTCAGTGAACCAGAGGTCATGGGATTGAGGAGTCATCTGTGTGATCTCACCCTGATCACACAGTCACACTTCTATGATTTTATATATCATTCTGTGCCATCTCTCTGAGGAGAGAAATTTAGCTAGGGGTATCCAGCAGTTCAGAAACTTCAGAGAAAAATTCCAACTGGGTGGCCCATGATTTCTAAAGAACTAGCCAGCCTCTCCTGAAGTCACTTACATGAAACCTACTCAAGGAGAAACTGGACTGACCTCCCCTATAACCCTATTTGAAAAGTTCTTGCTCTCAGCTCTATACAAAAAAAGACAAAGGGTAGAATGAAGCACTGTGTCTGGGAAGGGAGATTGACAGTGGTCCAGGGCAGGATGGAGATTTGAGAACAACTTTCTCCAACCTTGAAGCTTTTTCATTCCAAACTTCTCTTTTCAATAACTTACCTATGGAAGATAACAGACCAAGTAGAGAGAGAGTTTGAAAAAAAGGGAGAGAGGGGCCAGAGGAAAGAGTGACAGTTCTCTCCTAATCATGTGGAAGTGACTGTTCACTCACTGATGACACAACCCCAGATCCCGGGTGGATCAGCCATGGATAACCTCCAGAGGGTGTAACTAATTTGTACAGTATAAGTCTTTTTTGGAATTCAAGAAAAACACCACCCAGGCAGTAAACTGAGATGACTCTCCTCCGTTGCAATGCATGATGAAGTATGTTCTTTTGTAGTTCTTTCTTTCTTAGAAAACTCACCCTCTTCAGATTCCTAACTGTTTCTCAATGCCACAAGCTATCAACATTAAGTGTTATGATTTCACCCTTCAGGCAAATAGCAGCTTATTCATTTTTCACCCAGGAACGAAAAGTGCTAAGACACTTGCAAGATGATGTGAGATTGCATGAGATTTACTTCTCTGGGGCCTCATTTTCTTCCTAAAATGTGAGGGTTGGACTTTAAATGATCTCTAAGATCTTTGCCAGCTCCAAATCCTTTGAGGCAGATGTACACAGAGAAAGGTCTGGAAAAAATCTAGGAAGACAGCAGAGAGCAGTGGAAAGAGCAATGGATTAGGAGTCCTGCCTTGGCCACTTTCCAGGGGTATAATTTGGGGTAAATCATAGGACCATATGATCATAAATCTAGGGCTAGATGGAACCTCAGAGATCATCAAGGTCAACCGTCTCAATCTACAGAAGAAAAGAGGAAAGTCCAGGATCACAAAGACAGCAAGTGTCAGATGGGGGATTTGAAATAATGTCCTCTGACTTTAGAATCAGTGCTCTTTCCCCTGTGTCATGCTGCTAATCTTTTCTGAGACCTCAATTTTCCTATTTCAAAAAATGAGGATAAAAATATTTGCTCGGTGTACTTTTTATGGCTGTTAATGAGTAAAATAATGGATGTGAAAGCTGTCTGTAAACACTGAGTCTAGGACTGTAGGATGTTAGCCTGGCCTTGGGACTGCATAGTCCTCCATTAGGTTCCCTTCACAATCAGCCCCTTTTCTACCTTTTATAGAAGGGTGTACAAAACACCTCTTCCAATGTCTTGTTGTGGCATGGATATGATCCTGGATGCTATAGGCCATGCCATCTGATGGCTTATGTTCTAGCAGCTTCTTCTGAGCTGGAAAGGGTTGGAATACTGGCAAGGGGAAAGATGATTGTCCCCAAAAGAGAGATGTGAAACATTTAGAGAGGTTCATCACCAGAGAGCTTTCCACCAAGGGATTAAGCTTTTTGGACACAGGAAGTCAGAAATCAACCTATTAACTGAAAGTGTGATCAGCTGATAGAATCATGGCCCCTCATACTCCCAACACAAATCAAAGGGGCTTCCTACATTAAATTATCCACTGAATTGATTGAACTCTTGTTACCAGTATTGTTGGGTGATAGGTCTGGCCTTTTTGTCCACATTTATTACACCTGAGGACAGCTAGTGGCCCAGTAAATAGGGTGCCAGGACTGAAGTGAGAAAGACTCATCTTCCTGAGTTCAAATCCAGCCTCAGACATTTCCTAGCTGTGTGACTTTGGATAAGTCACAACTTTTTTTGCCTCGGTTTTCTCATCTGTAAAGTGAACTGGAGAAGGAAATGGCAAACCACTGCAGTATCTTTGCCAAGGAAACCCCAAATGGGGTCATGAAAAATTGGACACAATTGAAATGACTGAACAAAAACAACAAAGCCATGTCTGGGTCCTTACAAAGTCTCTATGTTCCTTGGAGTTTTAAAATAGAAAACTCACTCAATGAAAGAGAAGAATGATTAGAATTTTAAGGTAAGAAGCAACGTGGTAGGAAATTTTGCATTCTGAGTACTTGGGATCAAATTCTGGCTATATATTAGCAAAAAGAGTTTCTTCAATGGGAATTCACTACACTAAGAAATCACAGGTCTAGATCAAAAGAAAAAGTTTTTTCCCAGTTCATTGTTATAGATGCTAAAGCCACAGTTTAGGGTATTTATGTGTTTCTAGGGCAGGAGAAAGGGAGATTGAGGTAGAGAGGTTAGAGGATGTAAAGGGGACGTACTACTACTAATAAGAATTGTTGTTGTTTGCCATCTCAAAGAGGACCATGACATCAGGAAGGTAATGCCATGACTTGCAAGTGAATCAGATAATAATTTTATGTTGCACTTTTAAGATTTACAAAGTGCTTTACATGTTATCTCATTTGATGATCACAACAACCCTGAAAAGTAAGAAAGTTGAAGGAGAAAGCCATGCCATTTGGGGTCTGTGTAGCCTGTAAATGGATGAGCATCAGCAAGTCTAGCATCCTACAGAGAAAGCCAGGTCATTTTAATGATGATGATGATAACAAAGGTAATTCCAATTTCCTCCTAGTTTATTGAAAATATATAAGCTGGGAGGCAGGAGACTTGTTTTCTAGTCTCAGCTATGCCTCTAACCATCTGTGTGACTTTAAGCTAATCTTTTTTTTTTTTTTTTTGAGGCAATCAGGGTTAAATGACTTGCCCAGGGCCACACAGCTAGTAAGTGTCTGGGGCTGGATTTGAACTCAGATCCTCCTAACTTCATGGTCAGTGATCTATCCCCCACATTACCCAGCTGCCTCTAAGCAAGTGATTTAAAATCTCTGAGTTCCCTATCAATTTTAAAAGTTTAGGCTTCTATGACTTTTTCTGAATTGGAAGGGATTCAACCTCCCCCTAGAAGTGAAATCATTTGCCCGAGGTCACATAGCTACTTTGTGGCAGAAGCAAGACTATATAATCCATGTTCCCTGATTCCATGACTTCTACATGTCACTTAGTGTTCCTTGACTCTATGTTGAAGGTCACTTAACTTCTCTTTTTCTTCTCTGTAAAACAGGGAGAAAAAAGTGATCTGATTACTCTTTACCTTCCAGCCAAAGATATTTATTTAAGGATAAAACAAGACTAACAATGTGGAGCCACTTTGAAAGAATAGAAAAAAAAATTCTAAATGGAAGGTATCAGCAATGTAGTTGGAGTTGGGGCTCTTTTCCATGAAATTGTCAGGAATGAGTTGCCTTTGATAAATTAATTTTTTGAATAATTGTAGTGCTTTGATTTTAACAGTATGGAGAATTACCTGAAGTTCAAAGAGATTAAATGTTCCAGTGTCACAGAGGTAGTAGTAGGGGCACAATTTGAATCTGGATCTTCCTAAACTCCAAATACAGCTCTATCCACTATGCCGAGGTACCTCTGGAGTTCACCTCTACTCTTTAAATATCAGTCTGGGAAGAGAGAACCCTCAAAGTTTCTGGCCAGAACAGAAACAATTGAATGAAGGATCAACAACAACAAAAAACCTTTTTTAATGCCAAAATTTTATTTTAGCGCCTTTCTGAAGAATCTTACTCTTCCTTGTTTTATTAAATAGAGAATACTGAGCATCATCTAATTTCTCTTGGTGAGTCAAGGGTAGTCATTATAAACATCAGTTACTGTACAACCTAATGATTTATACTATAATGTCTTTCTCAGCTGTAGAAGCATAATAAGAACAACTTTTTGGTTCAATGGAAAGTTACTAAGAAATAAATATTTTTCTAGTCTAAAGTCCTTTCCAAATTACCTGAAAGAATGAAATTTTATTAGCTCTTAATCAAAATTCCAAAAAAAAAAAAATAATGCCCTCTGCTAAAATCCTCATCCTTTTTTCTCTTAGATTTAATCCTTTTATTTTAGGAAAACATATAAAAGATAAAAAATAAAAATAAGAAAAAAACCTAAAGGAATGCCCTTCAGAAAGTGAATTAAAAGCAGTAAACAAACTTGGAAAGAATGCCTCTCATCTAGTTAATAGTGTCACTTTCTCCCTTCCCCTGAAGGCATTATTAAGGTGTTGGTAATAAGTTCAAACAGAAAAGTCATCTAGCCACAATAAGGATCTCTGTGAGCCTTCTATGGACTTAAAAAAAATCACACGTTTGTTTTTTTCTTTTTTATTAATACATTAACACATTAAAATCAGATAGATACTATATTTTAATCTGGTTTGAGCCACTTTTGGGGGTGTTGTGAGCCACATGCACCATCTCCCCCACCATGTTTGACATATCAGCTTTAGAGTATTGCCAAGAGGGAGGAGGCTGCCTGTGACCTGCTGGGGAGAGGGAGAATCCTTGAAGACAGTGGACCAAGAGGGATTGAGTGTTTTTAGAAGAATGATTCTCCAAGGGGCATTTCCCAAGATTAAATAACCATTCTTCTATTAGATGAAGTAAAATGTTACCCCTGAGCTCAGTTTTGGCATATTGTGACACATTAAATATTCCTATAAGTGTTACTTCAAAATGTCTTATTAGAAACATATCTGAGAGCATGAGGGGACCCTGACAGTTTAGTCTCAATCCAGACAATACCTGAGTTTAGATTAATGATAAATTAATAAATATTATTTCTAACAGATGATGATTATTTTCTTTGACACAGCTCTAAATCCTGTGATTCTACAATAAATGCTTTCAGGGGTTATCGAGATAGATAAAGTTTATATCTCTCAACTGCCTCTTCCCACTGGTGTCAATCTATCTTGTTCTAATTCCCCTATGTAGCATGCATCCTGTGTTTATTCTCCTAAATGTCACTCTCACTGGCAGCCTGGGCCCCCAGAGGATGACACTACATCTCCCTTCAGAGTTCTGGGGTGATAGTAGGGAGGTGTCCTTCTGTAGCTAATGTTATAGGTCATGAGCCCTCACTTTCCCTTATGATTATCGATTGATATAGATTTTTCAGCCAGATTTAATTAGCTTATATTTAATTAAAGTAATATAGATTAGTTGGTATAGAACATTCCCCCAAAAGTTTATGATACACTTTTCTTTTTTGTTCAGTCATTTTTCAGTCATGTCTACTCTTCATGACCCAGTTCTGGACTTAACAGTTATGGGGACTAGTTATTGGTTGAGTTATTTTAGTTGTGTCCGATTCTTTGTGACCCTTCTTGAGGTTTTCTTGGCAGAGACATTGAAGCAGTTTGCCATTTCTTTCTCCAGCTCATTTTACAGATAAGGAAACTGAGGGAAACAAGGTTAAGTGACTTGCCCAGGCTAATAACTAGCTGAAACCAGATTTGAACTCAGGATGAGTTCCCAACTGCAGGTCCCATGCTCTATCCACTGTGCCACACAGCTGCCCTCCACTCCTACATTCACCTCTCCAGTACATATAGAGTCAAGGGGAAATTGGGCTCAAGCTTACAGCATCAGTGGCAGAGAGGGTAACTTGTGGGTCCTAAAAGTCGTTTTACTTGAGGTCCTTTTCTTAACTTTATGGGGGGAATTTTCCTTTGACTTGGTCTACTGTCTGCAGTTCTCCTTCTAGAATTTTTCTCAGTTTATCTCATTTTTCCTTGGCTGCAATCTCAGTATCCTACTACAGTGAGAGATCCAAAAGTCCAAATCCTCTGCCCAAACAAAGTTCACAAGATCTTCCTCTGGTTGGAGCTGCCTACCAAAAATCCTTCTCAAAAACTTGGCTGGAACTGCTAGCCTACCTCTGGCATGCTAATGACCTTATTGGTTTTACATGAGACTCAGAGGTCATGGGGAAATCTCCTTGGCCAATATCAATACATCTCTGCAATGATATCTCACTTCATCTAATAGCCTTCACTTTTTATAAATTGATCCAGGACTTTTTCCTTCTACTTTAATGTCATCAATTGATTCAATAGAGGCATTCTCACCTGCTTAAGGTAGCTACTTTCAGTAAGGTAGGGTGGATGATATTTGATTCAATAGAGATATTCTCATCTAATAAAGTTATCTTGGCTAGAGTATTTTGTTAGTTACTTTAAGTGATGAGAAGTGATTTACCTCCATCCTTACCTTTAATATATATAATATATTTATATTAGATTAAATTTATACATATTCCTATGTAAAAATATATTTACATAAAATAGTATTTTATTTATATTATATTCATGTGTAAATATATAAAATATAATGTATTCTATATATATCTACATACTATAAACTATATTATAACATATAATATATTATAATTTACTATGATATAATATATTTATTATATTCATAAGTAATTATATAATATGTAATATAACACATGTAAATATATAATATAAAATACAAAATGTATTTGTATTATATATACATGTGTTGTGTATTATATATTATGTATGTGCATAGATGTGGATATAGTTATATAGATATTGATATATTGCTCGATAAGGGCCTTAGAGGAGAACTGTATCCTTCGGACTAAAGTATATAGGCTTTATAATAGCTTCCCTATATACTTCAGGTTTACAGCAGTGATCTAGGTAGTCATCTATGTGTTTCAGGTAGCCATCTACCAATAATTGTTGGAAGTAGGACTTCCAAATTAGCAGACCACTACAACAATAAGTGATTAAAAATGAAATAGTTGAGTTTGTTGAAAACGGCACATAATTGGAGAGAAAATCATTCTCCCATTCTACTCCCAGATTCTCTCCTCAAACAAGGTAAAGACTAGACTCATTAGTTATATGAGATGTTTCAAAGATCACTGTATTTTCTATCAGTAGGACAAAGTTGTAATTTTTTTTAACTTAAAAGCAAAGAAATTTTGGAGCAGAGTACCTGAGTGGCAGCCCTGGGCTATAGAGAGCAAGACATCATTGAAACTTGCAACAGGAGCCTGGGTGCTCAAGTAGTTTTTTTGTTAAGAAACCCACTCCCTTTTTAAATTTCAGCTCTAAATAATAAAATATTTTCTCTGATCAGGCCATCCTTTAATATCCAATACTTTTTTCCATTAAGAAAGAGAAAAGAGGAAGGTAATGTTTGCTTTTAAGAAACATCTAGGCAAAAAAAATGCTATAACAAATAAAAGAGAACATGAGTCATTCCTCATCAGAAATGATAAAGCAGAATGGAGAACATAGCATTTTGGAAAGACAAGAGTTTTGTTCTCTACAGGACTAAAATGAATCACAGCATACCTGGTCCTTACTTACAAAGTCCTCATCATCCTTAAAGTATGAAAAGATGAAATTAACTCAATGAAAGAAAAGAATGATTAGAACTTCAAGGTAAGAAGCAATATGGCATAATGAAAAGACCATGAGATTTGAAGTCCAAGGACCTAGATTCAAATGCCAGCTCTTTCGTTTACTACCTACATGACCTTGGGGATTTCTTTTACTCTCTCTGGAACTCAGTTTCCACATATGTAAGATGACAGAATTAGATTAGTAAAGTGTGGTATCATAGGATGAAAGCACTGGACTTTGTTATCTCATCTCCTTTCCTGCTCTAGATTTTATGATTGTGTCATCCTCATCACATGCTTTCATTTATTCATTCACCAAACAGTGATTAAGCATCTATTATGTGCCAGGAACTATGTTAGGTACTAAATACAAAGACTGAAGCTAAACAGACCCTGTCCTCAGTCAGTCAATCAACAAGCAGTGGTTAAGCATCTGCTATCTTCTAGCTGCTACTTAGGCACAGGGGTACAAATAGAATTCTATACAAGTGACATCAAGTAGTCATATAATTATATACAGAACAAATAGAAAGAGAATAAATACAAACAAATACAAGGCAGTTAAAAATAAGGTGATTAAAGTGATCAGGAAAGGCTTTATGTACAAAATGTGGTGCTTGAGCTACATCTTGAAGGAATGTATATAATATATATGATGAATAAGGAGAAGTATGGGACAACTTGGATGAGGTGATATTGAGTGAAGCCAAATCAAGAAAAAAAATATACTCAAGAACAACATAATGTAAATGGAAAAAACAACCACAAAACTATCTAAAGAAAATACTTTTAAATCACACAGAATAAGCATGGCCCTGAAGATGATAAGACACCTCCAGCCCACTCCTTTGCAAAGGTGAGAAGTTCATGAGGATGGTCCATTGCACCTCTAGTCAATTACTTTTCTACCAAAAAGTGAGAAGTCAGCCTCCATATTAGTCTTCCAGAGTCAACTGATCACTGCATGGATCAGTTCTGAAGTCTTTCAAAATTGTTTTCCTTTATATTACTCAGTGAGTTCAAAGGGAGGAGTGGAAAACCAGGAACAAGCCCACCAATTCAAGATGGATCCACTCCTGCTTGGGTTTATCACCAGCTGTGACAGGGAGGACTGCAGCAGGGTGGTCGCCATGGTCAGAAGAGATAATAGTCCCCACTTATGGCAGTCAGTTCAGGAAAGCAGGTTACCTGAAGGAAGGTGATCCCCAACAAGAGAGTAGGACTAGGAATGCCATTCTCACCTCCTGAGTGGGGTTGGCTCTTCCTATCAGTTCTGCAGCTGTCTCATGCTCTCCACAATGGAAACACTAGAGTAATGTGGACTCATCATTCAGAGCAAAGACAAGCCTACAGCTTAGGCATTCTAAGGTCTTTTTAGGAATCTCTCCTTAGTATTCTGCTGCTGGTGATATCTTAGTTCTATTGATCAAGAATGGCCTTACTACTAATACTAATAACCATAAAACTAATAATAACTGACATTCACCTAACATTTCAAAGTTTCTCATTGATTCACATACTTTGGCTCAGTTAAGGTTTATAGGCCTGTGACATTGTTGTGCTACAAGTATTCTTATCCTGCTTTTACAGATAAGGAAACTGAGGTTTGGAGAGTTTAAATAACTTTGTCCATGTTCACACAGCTAGTAAAGGGGAGGTGGGATTTGAACTTGTGATTTCCTGACTCCAAATCCAATACTCTGTCCATTATGCCATGATGAAAATAACTAGCATTTAAATAGCACTTTGAGGTTGACAGAATTGCAAATATTATCTCATTTCACCTGCACAATAACCTTAGGAGGTGGGTGCTACCATAATCTCCATTTGACAGATGAAGAAACTGAGGTAATAAATGCCTGAAGGAATTTTAAATTCCAGAGGTATTTCTATTTGGTCCTATGAGCAATAAAGGACCATATGAATTTATTGAGTAGGGGTATAGTTATATGGATTCATCTTCACTGTAGGAAAATCACTTTGACAACTGTATAGAGGATGGATTAGAATGGTAAAAGATTTCAGGAAGGTAGAGAAGATAGGATGCTTTTGAAGTAGTTCAAGGAGGGAGTGATGAAGACCTGAACTACCAATATCAGTACAGAGGAGGACATATGTCAGAGATGTTGTGGAGATGGAGATGACAAGATTTGGCAACTGGTTGATTATGTGGGACAAGTAAGAGAAAATGACAAAGAGGTGATGAACCTGGATGGTTGGCAGGATGATAGTACCTTCAAGAGTAATAGGGAAGTTCAAAATAAGGGTGTGCTGGGAGAGAAAGACAACGATCTCAGATTTGGTGAGTCTGAGATGTCTATGAGACATTCAGTCACAAATAACCAACTGGCAGTTTGTGATGGAGGATTAGGATTCTGGAGAGGGACTAGGGCTAGACTTGTAGATCTGGTATCCATTGGCATAGAGATAATAATTGAGCTAATTGGAGTTGATGAGGTCACCACATGAGAGAATGGGGAAAGAAAAGAGAAGCCAGGACAGAATCTTGGGGTGCACTCATATTTAGGGGAAATGACATAGATTATGATTTCAACCAAAAAAAAAGACTGAGAAAGGACAGTCAGGTCAAAGGAGATTTAAGAGAGAGTATTTCCCAGAGATGGGTCAAGAAGAATGAGGAGTGGAAGGGAAAAAATATAATTAGATATGACAAAGGAGATCATTGGTAACTTTGAGGAGAGCAGTTTCAAGTGATGGGTTCACAAGTCAAACTACAGAGTGTTTAGAAGAGAGTCAGAGGAGAGAAAGTAGAGGCACAGATTATAGAAAGCTTTTTCTGAGAGTTTGGCTAAGAAAGAGAGGAGAGATACAGGACAATAACTAGAAGAGTGGGAATAGTAGGATCTATCAAGGCTATTTTAAGGAGAGAGGAGAGGGGTTGAGAAGGAATTGGTAGTGAATAAGATAAGAGAAAAGAAGATGATGAGGGGAGGTGGCAATTTGCTGGAGAAGAAGCAAGGGAAGGAGATCAAAAGTATATAAAATGAAATTAGCCCAGTTAAGGAGAAGGACGCAGAGACTGAACTAAAGCAGGAAATAGTGGAGAATAATATCAAGGGGTTGTAAGAGGAGAAGAAAGAAGAGGAAAATCAGAGCAGATGGTCAGGATTTTTTCTGTAAAGTATGAGCCCAGGCTCTCATCCTAGAGGCTTAGAAGAAAGGGTGCTATGAGAGGCTTTAAGAGAGACAAGATTTGGAATGGTCACTGTGGTGAGTGGGATAGAAAATCAGTTCAGGAGGAATAAAAGGATTGTCCTACCACAGCAGGAGTTCAGTTGAATTTAGATGACAAATTTGAGGTGGTCCCAGTCAGCATGGCTTCATGACTTCCTCCAGTTTTGTTCATTGGCAGGAGTGGGAACAAACGACACGAATGATGAGTATAATCGAAGGTTTGGTGTTAGAGAAGCCTGATAGTGATTCAAGAGTAGATTATAGTGTGAAGATCCAGGAATAGAATATACTATGTCAAATGGCTTGCCTTCTCAATGGAGGAGGTGGGAGAGAAGGAGAGAATTTGGAACTCAAAATTTGAAAAAAAAATGCTAAAATTCTTTTCCCATGTAATTGGGAAAAAAAGGTAAAATATTAAATCTAAAAACAAACAAAAAGAATATAGTATGGAATTGACTTGATTTACCAAGGGGCTGAGATTAGGATGGGAGATTGTAGCTACAGCTGTGTTGATGGCCTCGAAAAGTATAGAGGGGAAGAGGAATTAAAGGTGTAATCCAGATAAAGAATAGATTGAAGAGGAGTAAGTCATAGTGAAAGATGGAATAACAGGAGATTATTACTGGATAAAGCAATTTCAGAGTTTTTGATTATGTAAGTGGAACACTTGTGGGTGAGGGTAAAGTGAAGGCTGTGACTATCTATGTGTGAAGCCAAGGTGAAGGGGAGGAGCAGGTTATGGGAATTGAATAGATCGAGGAATCAAGAAATTAAGAGATTTGAAGGAACATCAGTGAAGATAATGAAGTCTTGAAGGATGAGGGCAAGAATTGGGGTAGAGACAGAGATTGTTAGCTGCCTCCCTGAACTTATTGAGAAGAGAGGAAAGATGATGTCTTGGGGGTGAGGGGTCAGTAGATAACAGTCATCAAGATCAGGATGAGGTGATGAATTTGTGGACAGAGTGAATCTCCAAGGAGGAGAGATTGCCAATTGATAGTGGGGGAGAGAGAGAGAGAGAGAGAGAGAGTCTAGAAGTGATGGTGGGGAATGAGGAAAATTCTGACTACCCCTCTGGGAGCAATGAGTCAGGGGTATGAGAAAAGATAATCCTAATTGACCAAGGAAATGAGTTCTCAATGGCAACATTTATACAGCTGTGCAACAAGCTTGGGGTAGATTGGAGGAGAAAGATAATATCCTAAGATCATAGATTTGGGGATAGAAGGAAAATGTGAAGTTATCTAGTCTAAACCCCTTATTTGCACATTTGGGAAAACTGAGGCCCAAAAAGGTTAAGTAGCTATCAAAGGTCACACAAGTAGTATAAATGGAAGAATACTATCTGAATCCAGGGACTCATACTCCAACTCCAGCACTCTTTCTTCTGTACCACACACAGCCTCCCCTTCCTTGTTAAAATTACAACAAAAAACAAGCATTGCTTAGTTTCTGTTGGATCTTATCCATGCACCCAAATATTAAGTAAGAATCATATTTTTCTCTGTGCTTGCAAATGAAATGAAAACAATCCAGGAGAGTTCCTTCTCTTCATCAAACACAATTTATTTTGTGCAAATTAGGAAAAGAGCTGACTCAGGGAGATCTTCCTTCTGAATTATCTCCATTCCAGATGTGCTGCCATGATGTCATGTATTATGCTAGACTATTCAGGGCTTTGGCTACTTGCCTTCCCCTCCCCACTTCCTCCCCCCACCAGGCCTCCTCCCTTTTCACAGCTTAGAAATGAGGGATCGGACCTGGCGGCTGCTGCATACTCATGGATCTGGCTGAACATTTTGCCCTCACAGCTGGTGTTCTTAGAGACCCACCTCCCTCCCTTTCCCCTGTTCTTAGGAGATATCTGGCTGACCCAGAGCTACTGTTCCAGAGGCTCCAGGGCCTGGGGGGAGCAGGAGTCATTTTACTGACTCAAATTTTTCCTCTTCACTTGGTCTGGCCTTGTTTCTTAGTCTCTATAACCCCACCCAGGGCAATGGCCTCTCTTCCCAAGAAATGTAAAGCTGTATAAGATACCACAGAGACACAACTGTCCGGCATGTCATCATCAGTAATAGCAGGAACGATTCATTTCTATTGTATTCCAAGGCACATAAGGTACTTCTCTCAACAACCCTATGAAGGAGGTAATGAAAGCATTAATATTATCTACATGATACAGATGAGGAAACTGACTCGCAAAGAATTTCAGTGATTTGCCTAAGGTCATAGAATTAGGAAGTGTTGGAACCAGAAATCAAATTCAAGTCTCCCTGTCTCCAAGCAAGTCCAGTGATTGTTTTGCTAACTAGGCCATGCTGTCTCTTGGAAAACTTGCTACAGAATCATAGACCTAGTGCTGAAAAGAACCTTAGAAGTCATCTCGCCCAAAACTCTTATTTTTTTTTAGGAGACAGCTAGGTGGTACAGTGGCTAGAGTGCTGAACTTCTCAGAAAGATGTGAGTTCCAATCTGGCCTTAGATATTCACTATCTGTGAGACCCCGAGCAAATTTGCTTGAGTTTCCTCATCTGTAAAATGAACTGGGGAAAGAAATGGCAAACTACTTCCATATCTCTGCCAAGAAAACACCAAATGAAACAGCCTAACCACAACTTAGAATTGTCATGACTATCAATTGAAATACTATTTTTATAAAGCATTTTATAAACCTTAAAGCACTGTGCAAGTGCTAGCTACTATTATTACTAAGCTGAGGAAACTGAGAGATGAAATTATTTATCCAAGTTTTCACAGGTAGGAAGTAGCAAGGCCAAGATAACTTCAGATGCTCTAACTCAAAAGTTAGCCTTCTTTTCCAGTGTACTCTACTGTCTGTTCTTTCTCCCCTAGGTAGCCTCCCTCCTTGCTTCCCCATGATGATGACTGATTTACAAGTTAACATGCAAATGGTATGGAAAGTAATGGTAAATGAGTTAGAACTTTATATTCATCCTTACAAAATTTTAGATTTGGTTCTTTAAAAGTCATGTTTAAATGCCCCATGTTTGGCTCACTCTGTGCACTATACCACCCCCACCCCCACATCCCCAGTCACTCCAATGCCATTGGATGCCTTACCCTTTGTTCTCTGTTTATCTGAATTCTATCAGCCCTTCAAAGCAGAGCCCTCCTCCCACCTTGTCCTCAGAAGCCTGGCCCTGGGAAGCCCACCCCACCCACAAAGACCTCGCCTTTCTCTTAACTCTTTCAGTGCTAAGAAACTGTGCTGCCTTTTCTACTTAGAGAAAGGAATAGGGAAGAGAGAAGCTATTTCATTGGTACCTTCTCTGCTCTTTAGGATTTGCCTACAGCGGTGTTATCAAGCTCAAAAAGAAACGAGACAACCAATTGATAGATAAGGATACCTGCTGGTTGCATACTGACTTGGAAAACCATATAGTAACATTTTTCTATTGTATTTTTATTGGTTTTATTAACATTTCCAGATTACATTTTAAGCTGGTTCTAAGGGCACCTGTGAATAATACCTGTGAAGAGTATGACACCTCTGGCCTAGAGTAATAGGTTAAGTGACTTACCCAGGGTCACACTACAAGTAGAGGTCAGAGGTGGGATTTGAACCCACGTCTTCTGGGCTTCAAGGACAACTCTCTATCCACCAAATGCTTTCTCTACTTAGTAATAGTATAAGCTTAGACAAGCCACTCTGATCTTTGTGCCTCAGTTTCCTTATTGACAAAAATGAAGGGGCTTAAACAAGATAATCTCTAAATTCCCTTCTAGTTCTTAATCATGTGACTTTACAATCCAAGTGTCTTGATTCCCAACTCAGTGTTCTTGACACCATACCAAGAGCTGCTGTCTGGGAACAACACTCATTCAGGACTGCAATAATGCTTGCAGCAACTGTGGCAGGTTGGGTAAGAGGTTATCATTTACCCTCAAGGAGCTTAGACACCAGTAAAGAGATAAGACACGAAGACAAATACCTCCCAGACAAGAGGATATGTGACAAGTGCCACATGAGCTGCAAATTAAGTGCTATGAATACAGGGAATATCAAGGGGATGCTTCAGACCTTTGTTATTGGGGAAGCATCTGCAGAAGGGGACATTTGACTTGGACCTTGAAAGACAGGTAGAGTAGGGTCTTAACAAGTGAAAATTGGGCTGGGGGTGGGGGGAGTTTGTCTGGATTAAGAGAATAAATGGTTTGTAAGTATTATTTTAAGGGAATATGTAAAAGTGAAGAGGATCATTAAGTAAAACAAAAGACCCAAACCAAACAAGTCAGTTCCCTAAAAATAGTGCATTACAATAGGGAAGTATTACTCAGAATTTGTCACCAGGAA
The DNA here is from genome assembly GCF_028372415.1 of Notamacropus eugenii. NCBI lineage: Eukaryota > Metazoa > Chordata > Mammalia > Diprotodontia > Macropodidae > Notamacropus > Notamacropus eugenii. Next base: position 404,715,802 of record NC_092872.1, read on the forward strand.
ATTTCACCAAAATCAGCAATATTGATGTAAGTCATTTATTCCTGTCAAATACCCTTGGCCTACAGTTAATGTTGCGTAAGTAGGCCTGATGTAGTGGGAAAGAACAGCCGATTTAGAGTCATAGGGCCTAGGATTGAGTCTTGACTAGGCATTTACTAGCTGTGTGAAGGTGGGTTAATTCACTTCATGGCTCTGAAACTGGTCTGTGAAATCGGGATAATTATCATTAGAGTTGTTATGGTAATGCAATGAGATAAAAGCTCTAAAGTGCTTTCTATACCTTTAAGTGCTATTAAAACGTAAGATAATTTGATTATAGAAGCATCTTGGTATACATCTCACCCATTAGAATGGGAGCTCCTTGAGGGGAGGAATTGTTTTTGAATTTTCTTTCCACCCTCAGAGTTATGCACAGTGCCTTGGCTCATAGTCGTTGTGCCAAGTAACAAATGTTTGTTGTTTGTTTGGTTGAGGGTTGTCCTTGGAATAAGGAAAGCATGGATTCAAGTCCTGTCTCTAACACATATTAGCTCTGTGACCATCAGCAAATCACTTAACCTTTCAGCTCTCTGTGACTAAGTTATAGATTAATTGTTGATTTGCATTGATGGAAGGAGTATCCATAACAGGAGCTTTCCACATTGATGAGATCACTAATCTGGACTAAAAATATGTTTAAACTCAATATTTCAAAAGAAATCTAAGTAATTTCATTTAAAATAACTGTAGACAATATAAACTACTTGGGAGTCTACCTGCCAAGACAAACCCAGGAACTATATGAATACAACTATAAAACACTTTTCACACAGATAAAGTAGGATCTAAACAACTGGAAAAATAGTAATTGCTCATGGGGAGGCTGAGTCAATATAATAAGAATTATATATAATGAAAATTAATCTACTTATTTGGTGCCATGCCAAACTATCAAAAAATTATTTTATGGAGTTAGAAAAAAATAATAAATTTCATCTGGAAAAACAAAAGCTCAAGGATATTAAGGGAATCGATGAAAAAAAAGTGTGAAAGAAAGTGGTCTAGCCAGCTATACCAGAAAACAGAACTTGACCAAGGATCTCACACTGGTCCACAGAAATGACCTTTTCCCATGAACTAAAAAGTAGCGTACTGTAGTTAACCTTTCTCTTAGTCATCTGCTCTGTCATTCATGAACCAAATCATCCTTTTTAGCTAACCACCACTTTCTTCATTGGACCCATGCTGCCCCCTCCCACTCAGTTATTCTTGTGACTTCATATCTGAGTGTGCCTGTGTGTCTATGCGTTTTACAATTGAGTGTATCCTAAGACTATCCAGTGGTTCAGTATTAAGTTTGCTGAATACCAGTGGGTACAGACCAATCAAAGGGCATCCCCAGTTCACAATCCTTAAAAATAATCTAGGCTGGGAACGTATAGATTTTGCATATACTAATATGTATATATGTTATTTCCCCTGGCAGAATGTAAACTCTTTCAGGCCATTTTTATTTTTGTCTTTGGAGTACCTAACACAATGTCTGGTGTAACACAGACCCATAAAAAAAATTTGTTGAACCAACACGCACACACACACGAATTATATTAACACATTGCAAAAATACTTTTCATAGAAACATAGGCCTAAATAATTGGAGAGATACTAATTGTTCACGGTGGTGCCAATATAATAAAAATGCGAATGCTGCCTAAATTAATTTACTGATTCAGTAAATTCCAGTTTAAATATCTGTGTTCATCCTTCATTTTCGAAGAAGACCATAACATCAGACAAATGATGACATGACTTGCTCTTGACTTTGTTTTGAGTGAAGGAGGACTGTGCAAGGTCACCAACCTTAATTTTTCCTCCTGAGCCATCTGGGTCCTAAGGATTACTTTACAGAAGTAAAAAAATAACAACATTCACCTGGACAGGGGGTGACCTTAGAAAAGTCATTTAATCTCTTTTGTTTTCTCATATGTAAAATGTGTAGTTGAACTGAATGACCTCAAAGATTCCTTCCAGTTCCAAAATTATGATCTATTAGTGGGTATTTATTTGTCCCAGAAAAAAATAGCAATCTTGTATTTGATTAGTGTATCTATGGTCATATGTAATATGAATACATGTGAATCTTAAAAGTGTTTGTCCATAAATGGGTGTGTATGGGCATGTATATATAAGAAATAAGGTATATATGGATCTGTGGTTATACCTTTTATATTTCTTTATATTTGATATTGTAGGGACAATAATGCAGAATGGGACCAGCCAATTGTTTCAGGCTAAAACTCTCAGATTTCTAAATCTTGGTGGAGTAAGTGTATATTCTAGGTCAGTCTCTCAAAATCAGAGATTTGTTTTTATCAATTCATATGGAAGTAATCAGAATCTGAAAAATCAGTAATAAGGAATCTAACTCTAGTCCCAAAGTCCATGGATATGGGACTCATTCCTTATTGGTAGAAATCAATGCCCTATGCCTGCCTGAGAACTGGAGACATGAGAGTTCCAGGTCCTTCCAGCTAGAGAGTCCTCAAGACTTTTTTCAAGGACTTTCTTTGAGTTTCTTCAGTAGAGAACATTATAAAAATGAACAACTTTGAAAGATTTTAAAACTCTGATTGACACAGTGACTGATCATGGTTACAGAAGACAGATGATAAACAAAGTGACAAAGAAATTTTGGACTAAACAGGCAGAATGAGACATACATTTTTGGCCATGGCCAACATGGGACTTTGTTTTGCTTGTCTTTACGCATTTTCCATGTAGATTTTGTTTTCTGTTTTTTTTTCTTTTTGGAGTCAGGGCAAGCTGGAAAAGACAAAAAGTACACGCTCGTTAATTAAAAGAGAATTCATTTTAAAAAGAAAAAGTTGAGTTTTTATATATTTAGAAATGAAGAAAGAAAGCAATTCAGTGAGAGGAATTTAAGACTGGTGAATGGCACGGATCTGTGTCTTCAGGAAACATTATAAACCAAACCACCAGTGAATTAATGTACAATTAAGAGCATATACATTTCCTATGACTATAATACTTGCTTTTATCCATTCCCTAAGGTGCCTGTTTTTTTGATATCAAGGAACTGGGGAATTCCATTGGTAATCAGAACAGAATTTGGTAAGCACAGTCCCAACCTTTGTAAAAAATATTCCTTAAACACATCAAATTCCCTTGCTTCTATGTGCTGGGTCTAGAGTCAGGAAAACCTACATTCAAATCCAGCCTCAGATAGTTTTTTACTATGTGATCCTGAACAAATCACTTAACCTTTGCTTGCCTCAGTTTCCTCATCTGCAAAATGGGGATAATAGTAGAACCTATCTCACAGAGTTGTTATAAGGATCAATGAGATAACATTTGTAAAGCCCTTAGTCCTGTGGCTGGCATAGTAAGCACTATATATTATCTATTATCATCATCATTATTATTGTTATATGGCAGACCCTGATAAAGCATTACTGCTCTATTCTTCCTTTAGAGAATATGCATTGTAAAGTTCGTACCTGTAGTCCTTGTTGCTAGGAAGGCTGAGGCTGGTAGATCCTTTGACCTCAGGATTTCTGAGCTATAGTAGGGCTAAAGCCAATAGTGTATAGGTACTAGATCTGGCACTGGCATGATGAGTCCCCTGGAGGAGAGGGAAGGCTACTAGGCTGCCTGAAGAGGAGCAAACTGGACCAGATCAGGAAAAAAAAAAAACAATATATTAAAGCTTCCATGTAAATCAGTATTGGGAATAAGCCTGTGAATGTCACCGCCCTTACAGCTTCGAGTTTCTTCCCTTGCTCTTTTCTCCCCTCTTTGGGATCAGGAACTGAACCTGCCCAAGACCAGGGCCTTGTACAATGGCACAAACTAGTCTTGAAACACATACATATGTACATAAATAAATTATATTGATACAAATTTTTAAAGTCTATCAGTGAAACTTTGCTACGAGAGTATTCTAGGTATCCTGATTTTGGTTTGGGTTTAAGTATAAGTATAGGGTTTCATGGGTTATGATGGTCAATGAATCTAATGGTCAAGTGATTGGTAATGAGTCTCTTGGGGCAGCTAGGTAGCACAGTGGTTAGAATGCCTGATCTGGAGTCAGGAAGACACATCTTCAGGAGTTCAAATCAAATTTAGACACTTACTAGCTGTGTGACTCAGGTCAAGCCACTTAACCCTGTTTACCTGAGTTTCTCATCTGTAAAATGAGCTGGAGAAGGAAATGGCAAACTACTCCAGTATCTTTGCCAAGAAAACCCCAAATGGGGTCATGACATGACTGAACAACGAGTCTCTTTGCCATATTTATACAGATCAGGCTTTTGACAACAGACACAACCTATTGGTGAGGTTTATCCTGGAATATTTTTCTAGCTTTTTAGAATCTACCACTGACTGTACTACCCCTGACATAGCCTTTTGGAATCCAGAGTCACTTCCAGACCAAGGTGAGGCATCAGATGACTTTCATGTATTGTGTGTATATAAAGTGGATTAAAGTCATCAAGGATATATGTGACCAGAAAAGGAGGTGGGTGAGTCATATAGTAAGAACAGGATATTATAAACCAAAACACCAGAGAATTAATGTACAATGGAGAGTCACATGTTAACCTAGCATCCAGCTAGTATTCTAATAACATACTAGTTGCAGTATTAGTAACTAATACTAGTTAACCTAGTATTCCAGGTAGAGGAAAGCTTTCAGTGTATTGGGCAAAGCTTCTAAGGAAGGACACAGACAATCATGCAGGATGAAAAGGCATGGGATGGTTCCCACACTTATGAGATCATGGTTCCATCAGAGAATGGAGGTTATCTTTTTCATGACCAAATATCCTTCAGGAAGTAATTTCTGAGCCAGTAAAGAGAAAATTCTTCACATTTTTTGTCATGGACCCCTTTCGTAATTTGGTAAAACCTATAAATCACTTCCCAGGATAATTTTAAAATTTGATCATTGAGAAAAATGTTAAATTTTAGTTAGAGGTTAGTGAAAATAACAATACAACTTTTTTTCATCCAAGTTCATGGACCTCTCTGAAATTCACCATTCAGACCACTTCAATGGATCCCAGATTAGAAATCGCTGCAAAAAAGTATCACTCTGAAAACTTTGTGGAATAATTGATTCTGTTCATTATTATAACTGACTTTATATAGAATTTAAGGTTTACAAAGCACTTCAGAAAGATAATTTCATTTGAGAGACTGAAATAAACTAGCACAAATATTATCACCATTCTACAGATAAGGAAACTGTGACTCAGAGATTGAATGATTTACCCATGGTCACACATCTACAACACTGCAGGTTTTAAGCCAGAGTTCTACTCATTGCAAAGCTAACACAGAGATATACCCCACAATCTTCCATTCTGCCACCACCCTAGGTCAACAAATGAACTACCCACTCAAATATCCACTTGGAAAGGAAATTGATGCTACAAATAGTTCACCTTTGCTTTTAGAGTCACCTAGGTTTATGTTAATATCTGTAGTTTTATTAATGGGAAATCTTATATCAGTGCCTATTTGACAAATTGACAGGGAAAATTCATCTGCATTAATGGAGTAAAGTTATAAGACAGACTTTTAAAAGAAAACAATTTTGATGCTGTAGGAGAGGATTAGGAGGAGTTGATGAGCTGTCTCTTCCCTTGCTCTCTTCCTCCCTCTTTGGGATCAGGAACTGAACCTGCCAAGACCAGGGCTTTGTGCTATGGCACAAGGTGAGGATCTCCTAGCCCAAAAGAAGGGAAAGACTATGACCCTAGAAGCATTCACCATGAGTTGTGCAGAACCAGAGGTCAGTCAGCCCCCTGACAGGGGTCTAAGATGAAAGGCCTGAGTCAAGAGCACTGACTAATGCTAAAATCAATAACATTCAAGGAGCTGGTGCAGAGTGGTATTTGGGGCCCAGGCAGACCAATTTGCCTGTAGGAAAGCTGTGGGTTTTTTTAGAGTCCAGGAAAACTTTCCACATTCTAGACATCTTATGGACACGTGCATTTTTATCCTTAGATTCATGAGGCAAGACCCACTTTCCTTCTTGTCCAGCTGACTTGCTGGGCATTGCTCTCCATTGCTCCTAACACTGCCCTCAGGTATCCAAGTGATAACAGATACTTATCAATAAAATGGGGGGAGGGGATGGAGGTGCAATGAGGGTAGAGAAATGCTCTCTAGATTCCCTTCCAGCCCTGCTTTTTAATGACTTTATGATCAGAAGAATAAATTCATTAATTAGCTCCAACTTTGAACTCTGTTTACAACAATTGTCATTATAATGGAAATTTCTAAGTAACAAAAGATTTCCAAGACCCAGTCAAATAATTGATTTCAAACATTCAACAGAATAGAATTCCAGGATGACAAATAATTTTGGACAGTCCCTTCTTCCAATAAAGGCCAAATTCATTACTTTTCCCTACACTAGTGATGACTTTTTTTTCTCTCTGGTCCAGCACTAGATGACACATAAAGGGGATCAAACTCGAGGGATTTGCATCATAAGGGGCTTTCTCTCTTCCATCAGTCCAGAGGGAACAAGAATTGTTTTCCTGGTACAAAAGATAGAAAGAATGTAGCAATAGGCATCTAGATGCCACAAAGCTGGGAGAGATGACTAACAGTGAGTAACAAGAATTTGACTAGCTAGAATATTGGACTGGATGCAATAAGATAAAATGTAATGGGAATAGATACAGAATTCTGCATTTAGGTTCCCCAAAATGACTTCTCAAGTACAGGAGAGTCATAGGAAGCAGAAAAGGAATAGAATAAGTATTAATATAGCACCAACTTTGTGCCAGGTACTGAGTTAAGAATTTGTTACAAATAATATCTCATTTGATCAATACAACTATCCTGGGAGGGTGCTATTATGATCCCCATTTTTATAGTCGAGGAAACTGGGCAAACAGTAGTTCATGCAGCTAGTAAGTGTCCCAATAATTCCCCTTCTTCCCAAGTATCTAAGTCCAGATTGGAACTTAGGTCCTCCTGATTCCATGCCCCAAACTCTATCCACTGCTACCAGCTGCTTCATGGTTAAATAGCAGCTCATCTGAAAAAAAGATTCCAGGGTTTCAATGGACTATAAGCTCAACCTGAGGCAACAGTGTGATGTGGTGACCAAAAAAAACCCCTCACATATCCTTGGGCTGCATGAAGAGAAACATAGCTTCCAGAAACAAGGAGGTGATTGCCCCACTTTCTCACCCTTGACTTAGCACATCAGGAGTGTTGCAGTCTCTTCAGTCACTATTCAAAAAAGACTTGCGGAGCTGAAGAGTGTCCAGAGGAGGGATCCCAGGAAGTTGAAAGACCAAGTGAAGTTTGGGTGAAGGAACTGGGATGTTTATCTTACGGAAGATAAGAAGAAGAGACAGAGAAGGGAAGGGGCATGATATGTGTCTTCTGGTATTCAACTAGCCAAAGAAGCATTGGACTTGTTCTGTTTCACCCAGGGAGATGAGAGTGGGGGAAAGAAAGACAGAAGCCAAGGATAGAGGTTTCAAAGAGGAGAGTGCTGGTGTTGCACACCTTTGATCCCTGTCACCTAGAGGTGCAAGTTGTTGGATCACTTGAGTTCAGGAGGTGAGAGCTGTAGTAGGACCGGAGGGATCAGGCAATCATACTAAATTTATCATCAATACAGCGATCCCTGGCATCCAGGGGCCACCAGTCTGCCTGGGGAGAACTATCACAGAGAACAACAAAGGAGATCAAATCAGTCCCCCACCCCAGCCCAGAGTGACCAGAAGTGGCCCCAACACTTTCAGCCTTGATGAGATAGGGACACTCAATCAAAAACAAAAACCGAAAAAACAGACTTCATGCAAAAAAAAAAAACTTAAAAAAAAAATCTACCTAAATATTAAAGTCACTGAAAAGTAGAGTGAGTTTTCTTGGGGGAAGAAAATCATTTGGAGGTCTTCTGCAGAGGCTAGAGGGTTCAGATACGTAGTACCAAAGGTATTTTCTTTCAGGAATGGATTGGACAAGATAATCTCTAAGGTCTTGCCCAACTGAAAAATTCTGTGACTGGCTATGTGATCTCAAACAAACAAATTAATGTGACTTCTCTGGACCTTAGTTTCCTGAATATGTATTTATATGTATATACATATATACATACATATATGCATGTGTGTATATATATACACATATATAATATTAATTAATGGGGGGGGGGATTGGACAGACTGTGATCTTTCAGGTGCCTTTTAGCTCTAATATTCCATGATTTGTCCTAAGGCATGTTCCTTCCCTCTATCTGAGTGTAAGCCAAGCAAAATAAACCTTATTTTATTTATACTTTTAAAAAAAAATCTCCTTTAATGCCTAGTTTAGTGCTGGGCATATAGTAGGCTTTCAAAAAGGATCAGTTGAATTGAACTAAATAATAATCAACAGCCTCCCTTGAATTATACATAGATTTTGCTTCCAATTATTGACGCATTTTCCTAAGCTGGGTTCCTGATACACAGCCCCCACCCAAAGATGAAGACAAACCCTGGATATACACAGAAAAAAAAAGTGAGGCTTTTAACAAAGAATGACTCATGAGCTGTGCAAGTGCCTGGGAAGGCTTTGGTGTCATTTCCTGCCTGACGAAGGAGACAAGCTGTGTTCTCTCTACCTCCAGCAGCATTGTACACCGAGTTCTATGAACGAGTAAAAGAAGGGTCCAAGCAGGGTTTCTGGTCCGGTGGCAGTGGTTAAGGGTGAGAAGGAAGCAAGATAAAACTTTGGGCTTCAGATACATAGGCAAGCAATCTTCTGATACATGCAAATGAGGATGGTGGTGGGGATTCTACCCCAGGCTTATTTGGGGAACTGTGACAGTCACTCAGTCCCTCCTTGTTCACTGACCGTAATATTACATAGGGCTAGAGGAGGGAAAACAGAAAAATGGAAGTATCCCTTTTCTTCCCTCAATGTGGATTTAAATTACAGCATAACACAACCACTTAGTTAAGCTTGTGAAAATTTCTTGGGCTCATTCATTCATTCCACATGATAAACAGTATATTGAGCGCCATGGAAATAGACAAAAATGAAACCATCCTTTCCCTCAAAGAGCTTCCTCTGAACAATTCGGGGTGAGGCAGAATGACATAGTTCTTTTTTTCTCTTCAAAAGGAAAACTAGCTAAGGTAGACCGGAGGGCTTACCGTTTGCAAAGTCTGAGAGAGAAACCAATCTCACACACTTATTAGTTGCGTGACCCTGAGCAAGTCACTTGTCTCTTAGTTTTAGTTTCCTCATCACCTACCTCACAGGATTGTTTTAAGGATCAAATGAGATAATACGTATAAAGTACTTTGCAAACTTTAAATGTCCATCATTATTATTTGTAAAATGAGGAGATTGGACTAAATGATGTCTAAGGATCATGGGATTTTGAATTGGAAGGGTCCTCAGAGATCATCTGGTCCCAACTCTCTTATTTTACAGATAAGGAAAACTGAATCCCAGAGAGGTGAAATAATCTGCCCACATGTAATCAGTGGAACAGCTGGAATTTGTGCCCAAAGTCCTCAGACCCCAAATCTAGTGTACTCTCCTTTGGACCATGGAGACTTCAATCTAAAGAAGTTTCCCAACTCTACGACAAGGTAGAGTTGGGTGTATGCTCTTCATTCCCAAATTGGATTACCTAATAGGAGGGGGGAGGCATGGAGAATAGATTTTTAGAGTCTTTAAGATTAGCTGATACTCATCAGTAACATGATCTCATCAAAGAGCAATGAAGTGTAAGACATCACACATCATGCCTTACGCTCATCCTTCTGATAACAGTTCTGTCCCTTCCCTACCAAACCTTTCTGGTTTTCCTTTCTCAAGTAACGACAGCTCTCAAATATTTGCAGTGAGAGACAAATGCCCTTTCTCAATTTCTTACTCATCTTTGTGCCTTTGAGGCACTCAGAATAGGTCTCAGTAACTATAGATTACTGGATTACAGAGGCAGATTAGTAATCATGTGGACAAGGAGTTCTTTTTAACCTAGGAGCCAAAGACCCTTCTCCCAAAAGGAATTATTAGGTTTCTCAATATTAGATTTCAGGGGGTCTGTGAACTGGGATGGGGAAAAAATTGCATTGCATTGGCTAACCTCTAACTGAAATTTATCATTTTCCTCCAATTACTTAAGGACATTATTCTGAGAAGAAGTCTAGAGGCTTTACCTACCTGCCGTAGGAAAGGAGTCCATACAAAAAAGAAAGTTAAGACTGATCCTCTTATTGGCCAAACTCAGACTCAAATAGTCAACAAACATTTTTTGAGTGCCTACTCTATGCCAGGCACTGTGCTAAACAGTCCCTGATCTTAAGGAATTCAGTCTAATGTGGGAGAAAACATGCCAACAACCATGTACAAATAGGCTATATTTAAGATACATTGGAAATAATTAACAGAGATAAGGCATTGAAATTATGCAAGATCAGAAAAGACTTCCTGTGGGAGGTGGGATTTTAGCTGGGATTTGAAAGAAACCAGGGAAATCAGGAGTCAGAGATGAGGGGAAACCTTTTGGACATTGGGAACAAGCAGTAAAATGCCCAGAGTCAGAAAATGGAATATATTTTTGGAGGACTAGTGAAGAAGGCCAGTGTCACTGGATCATAGAGGAAGAAGAATGGAAGGTATAAGGAGGCTGGGAAGTTGGGGGGTGGGACAGGCTGAGGGAGAGGAGTCAGATAGTGAAGACATTTGACCACCAAAGGATTTCATATTTGATCCTAGAATTGACAGGGAGCCACTGGAGTTTATTGAGTAAGGTTTTGAAATTCAAAATCTCCTAATCTATCTCCATGGGGCAGCTAGGTGGTACAGTGGATAGAGTACCTGGCTTGGAGTCAGAAAAAGTCATTTTTATGAGTTGAAATCTGGCCCCAGACCCTTAGAGCAAGTCACACCCTCTTGGCCCTCTTGGCCTCAGTTCCTCATATGTAAAATGAGCTACAGAAGGAAATGCAAACCACTCTAGTATCTCTGCCAAGAAAACCCCAAAAGGGGTCACAAAGAATTGGGCACAACTGAAAAATGAACAACAATCTCTCTCTGCGATGCTTCACATTATACCACACTCACATCCCTCCTCATCTATCCTATCAAATTGAATTGAGTTCATTGCTCATCATTTGCTGAGGACTTGTGATCAATTAGTATACTATTTTCCCATTCTTTTTATGACAGGATCTAATCAGGGGCTGACCCTGGCCATTTGAAATAGTTTGCCATTAGTTTGCTTCTCCGATGTAAAAAATTTTTCTATCTACCTTTTTTTTTCAGTATATGTCCCCTCCATATAATAGGTTCTCCTATCGCCAAATAGTAAAATAATCCAATAAATTCAATCATGCTAAAGTGTTAGAGAAAGACTCAATGAATTAGTTCTAGAAGGATTTGCAATTTCAGAGGAGACTGATGAGGCAGGTCAATGTTTAGGGGAAGGAAGGAATTACTAATAGTGGAATTTCAGGTGTCAGTGAGGGAGCTATTGGGTTTCCAGCTTCCTTTAAACCTCATCACATGAGTAACTGCTTGCTTTGCTTAAGTTTAAGGCTGAACTCAGATCTTGTGAAGACTGACTGAGACTTTAGAAATAGGCTGTTTCCTTTCTGGTAAGCTAAAAATTGTTCAAGATTGTAACTTGATATATTTCTGAGTATGTAGAAAGGGTTACACAAAATGCTGGAAAAGGGCAAGGACAAGGGCTATTGCTTCTTAACATATGTACTATATAAATATATTAACCCAAGTAAGGATCCAAACCCAGGTCCTCTATATAAATTTCATTACAGAGAAGACTGTTAACTACATACAGGATAAAAAACATTTATTAAGCAACTACTCTATATACAACTACTTCTGCTAGCTCTGGGCCAAAACATCAAAGTTAGTAATCTTTGGATTCCTGTTCTGAAGGTGTTTACAAGCTAACAAGAGAGCTAAAATGTACATAACATGAATATAATAAAGGAATAGTCCTTATCTCTGCCTTTTCCCAATATTTTCAGAAGGGGAAGAAAGTTAAATAAAAGCAGTCCAATACAGTAATGGGAGAAAGAGCCCCAGACTGAGGGTCAGGAGATCTGGGTTCCAGTCTGTCTTTGTCACTAACTTGCTGTATGGCCTTGACCAAGTAAATTCTCATCTTTGGGCTTTGATTCCTTAATTCATACAAAGAATAAATGATGTCCAACTAACGGCAACCCGGCTTTTACATTCCATGTTCTAAAATCCATCTGAGCTCTGGGATTCTGTCTGGTTTTCATTCTAGAGAAAATCATAGTGACTATGCTATAAGAGAGGTTTCTTTTACGGATTTTAACACTACAGGTGATGGTAAACTCTTTAAAGGGCAAAAAAATTTCTTTAAAGGGAGAGAGGACACTTGGAGAAATGAGTGAAAAACATAGAATAATACCACCCAGAGCAAGGGAAAGAAAAAGACTCCCTTTTCAGGCTATTTGCAGGATTGATAGACAATATAGGAAAAGAAACAAAGAGACCAATAATATGTAGAAACAATGCACAGGAACTCAACCAGAGGTGCTATGTGCAAGTGAGGAGACATTCCTAAGCACATATCTACCGGATGAGCGAAGGGAGAAGTGGAAATGACCTAATTCAGAGAGATAAAAGAATAAGAAAAATAAGTATTTATCTACTTAGAGAATGAAGATAAGGTAAGAAAAAGGGAAGTGGAAGCACAAGGTTAACAGCTATAAGAAAGGGCTTGACTTGGGGCCTGTTGACTTGCTGACCCATTTTTTGGGGGCCCCAAATTGTCCTTTTACTTTATAGAGAGTTCACAAGATCATAGGAGCGTAGATTTAGAGCCTGAAGGTGACATGTCAGTAGTAAGCAGCAGAGTCAGTATCTGGACACAGGTCTTCCGTATAAACCTCTCCTGGATCTCTGCCTTATTGTGGTCAAGAGCCTTGCATAGCTCAACGAGACTCTGAGCTATGCTGAGCAGGGTTACCCAAGACAGACAGGTCATGGTAGAGAGGTCTGACAAAAGGTGATCCACTGGAGAAGGAAATGCAAATCGCTTCAGTATCTTTGCCAAGAAAACCCCATGGACAGTAGTACAATGATAAAAGATATGACACCAGAAGATGAGCCCCTCAGGTCAGAAGGGCTTTGCGTGCTGTGGTCCACGGGGTCACAAAGAGTTGGTGTTGACTGAACAACTGAACAACTATAAGAAAACTTATTACAGAGCAGCTTGTTAACTAATAACAAATATTCATTAAGCAATTACTCTGTACAGAGTCTTCTGCTAGGTACTGATCAAAACTCCAAGATGAGCAATCTTTGTGTTTGTGTTCTGAAGGGGTTTATGAGCAAACAAGAGAACAAAATGCACAAAAACAAGACAGAGTATAGTGGAAAGAGCATAGGATCTAGAATCAGATGACTTTTGTTCAATCCCATCTTGTTTTGGTTGAACCTTGAGGAAATCACTTTTCCTTCCTTTTCCTCACCTGTGTGTGGTTGGGTGTTTTTCAGTTGTGTCAGACTATTCATGATCCCACTTGGGGTTTTCTTGGCAAAGATACTGGAGTGGTATGCCATTTCCTTCTCCAGCTCATTTTACAGATGAGGAACTGAGACCAAGAGGGTTAAGTGACTTGCCCAGGGTCACACAGCTAAGTAAGTATCTGAGGCCAGATTTGAGCTCAGGAAGATGGAGTCTTCCTGATTCCAGGTCTGAAATGAGATGATGGTGAAGGGTTTAGCTTATCTAATGTCCTTCTGAGCTTTAAATTAATAGGTTGGTGTTTTGAAATCTTGGATTAGCTTAACTGGAGAGCAGGGTGGGAATAGAGGTAATTTCAGGAAGATAACTTGCAACTGAGAAGTAGAGGCTCCTCTTTCATCAGAAGTGGGATGAAGGTCTCTTCCAACTCAAAAGTCTTTAATCCTAATATCTAAATATCCTCTCAGCCTCTTGTTTATGACACAGAGGCCAACTGGTATTACAGTGAATAGAGCCCTGGGTCTGGCGTTAGGAAGACCTGAGTTCAAGTATGGCCTTAGACACATTAACAAGGAGATGCTGTCAAAATGTGTCAAAATGGGAAGGTTAACAATAGCACTTGCCTTGCAATGTGTGTTTGAGGATCAAATGAAATATTTGTAAAAAGCACCTGGCACATGGTAGGCATTATATAAATATTTACTCCCACGTTACCCTACCCCACCCCAATTTCCTAAATTAAATCTTATCCTCTTAATCTGGGAATTGATGAATCATCATCATGCTCTATCACAGGCACTGGAGATATACAGACAAAAATGAACTTTGAGTTTATGGGTGGAACAGTGGCTAGAATGCTGGATTTAGAGTCAGGAAAGACCTGAGTTCAAATCCTACCTAGGACAATTAACTATGTAATCCTGTATAATCACCTAACTCATTTTAGCCTCAGTTTCCTCTTCAGTAAAGGGGGGATAAAAATTGCATCTACCTTCTAGGATTATTGTGAGGGCCAAATGAGATAAGCTATGTAAAACATTTTGCAAACCTTACAGTGCTATATAAATGAAGCTATTAATATTATTATTATTAGAGTTGGGGTAGGGGAGACAGTATATACAGACATATATATGTATATATGAAATGTTAAAAGGAAGCTACAAAGTGATTATTTAGATCAGTAGTATTCAATCTGTCCCCCAGCCTGCCGATTTCTCTTTCGGACCCAAGATGCTTAGACCTGGGCCAATGCAGGCCAGTGGGTCTGGGATTATAGCTCAGATCTAACACTTGCTACTCCCTGTCTCCCAATCCCTCCCCACCGCAGTTTTCTTCTTTGCCGATATTTTACTCGGAATTTTTGTGTCAATATTCTGTGATGGATCTTAGGACTGAATAACTCAGAATACATCACTTCCAAAAGAACACAATTTTTGAGGTGGTGGAGGGAAAACTAATTATACATAATATAATAGCTAATTAGCTATTTTCCCTCCAATCAAAGAGGAGAGATGATAGAAAGAGACAAATGATTACAGTCATAGGGATGGAACACAGCAAGGATATGATGAAGCCAGGTCGAATGGGATCATGAGAGTGACTGCTAAATTGTCAGTGTGAGCACTTACACCTCAGAGATCAGTAAGGGCTACAAATCAGAGCTTGATTCATTGTATTGATTATCGAAGTTTAAGAAAATGGTGGAGAAAATGTGAATGCTTCAGTTTAAATTTTAAAGTGTGTTGTTCCCCCTCCCCCTGTGTGTGTGTGTGTGTGTGTGTGTGTGTGTGTGTGTGTTTTCCTTTAAGATTATTCGGTATTTATCTGCACATCTTTGACTTTGCTGCAGTCAGAAAACTTTCTAAATGGCTGAGAATAAGTCCATTATAATAATGATAATAATCTGCATTTCTGTAGAACTTTTTTGTTTCCTCATAACAACCCTATGATAGTATACGGTCACCCTCAATTGAGGGTCAGAGTGGAAGAGAGATGAGTCCAGGATTGGAGCCCTCATGACTCCAAGTCTCATACAAGTCACCATACAATCTCATTTTTGCTCATTTTCCATTACACAGCTACATAAAATTCAGTTTTGTGGTCTATTAGAGGTGTCAGCAGTAGATGGAAGAGATAGAGAGAGCAGGTGCCAGAAATGAGCATTTAAATACTGGAACAACAGTGGAAAGGCAGAAAATGTTCAGGGATCAGGTGTGGTCAGTCTCTGAAACAAGAGAGCAGAGATTCTAGGATTGGAAGGACACAGGAGGGCACACTGCCTCAGGTTGACTTTCAGTGCTCAGGAAAATCCAGAGATTTGCAAATGGAGAAAGATGTAGGGTTAAAGGGGAAAGAGCACACTGGTCTGGTGCCAAGGAAGGACTGATACCCTGAGAAGCTATCTGAGGCCAACAAGGCCAACAGCCCAATCTGAAAGCTGGTAGAGCAGGACATGTTCACATGTTCACATATGTTCCTATGACTCCTATATGACTCCTGTCAATGGCTACTGCTTCGATCATCCTCACTACTTATCTTAACTGCTTCCCTCGTTGCCAACTTATACTTCATCATTATTCTTTCCTGCTGCCCCACTTTACCTCATTACTACTGCTTCCTCTTGGGAGCTTGCTTCCTCTGTCACCAATGCCAGGCCACCATTGTGAAGCACATCTCACTCTGTCCTATTTTTGCCTTGTCCCCTTTGCCCCATCTACTCCATCCCTCACCCTGATCCCTACCTACCAAACCTAGTGCTCTCTGCTTCCCTCCTTGTTCAGACTCCACTTTGATATTTCCTATTCTGCCTAAATCATTTCCATCCAGTGTTGTCCTCACCCACCCTTTGCCCAGTGATTTCCATTTCACACAATTATACGTAGTATTACTGACAGTTAGTTTGATGCAGGGGATAATACTTAAAAACAGGAAGAACTGGGTTCATACCTTGCTTTTGATATATACTATCTGTGTGACAGTTAACTTTTCATTGTCTCTGGCAACTCTCCAAGACTATAGGGATGTTTCTGTCAATATCTTAGCTATCTCCAGGAATATTTGCATTTAGATATTACCTTACTTATATATATTGTTTTTCTTTTATTAGAACATAAGGTCCTCCAGTCTCTGCCCTGAAGGACCTTACATTCTAATAAAAGAAAAACAATACATAAAGGGGAGCTGAAAATGACAAGGAGGGAAGGGAGCCAAGATGATTGGAGAGGAGGAAGAAGAGACAGAGGCAGAGAAGATTAGATAGAAGAAAGTCCAGTGAGAGTTAAATAAAGAATGGCTGTGGGACAGGGGTGTGCTAGAACTAGTAACACTGGCACAAGAGATCCAATTGTTAAATGTTCAGTGATAAATTTTCAGGCAAGTGGGATAGTGGGCTTGGAGTCAGGAAGACCTGAGTTCAAATAGGGCCTCAGACACTTCAACCTATGTTTGCCTCAGTTTCTTCATCTGTAAAATAGGAATAATTTTATCATCTGTCTCCCAGGGTTGTTGTGAGGATCAAATGAGATAATAATTGAAAAACACTTAGCATAGTGCCTGGTACATAGTGTTATAGAAATGTTAGCTATTATCAAATAGTCAAAACTACTACAAACCAGAGATTAATCTATTGTCTTGTTGTTTGTCTAGACTTAATAAAGTGATGGAAAAAATGTTAATAATGAAGACTAAACTTAAAAGTATGTCTTTTTTTTCCCCTAAAGACCTGGTTGTTGCACATTTACAAGTGCAGTTCTGAAATAGTATTCTGGGTGGGTAATCACAAATGACGAGATCAGTGACTCAAAGTGGAGCTTTCTCCATAGAAGAGTTTTACAGAATGGGATAAGAACTATCACTTTTATTCACCTTTGAATCCTTTTCCCATACTCCCCACTCCAATAACTTAGTGCAAGGCCTGGTACAGAGGCTGAAGGTAAAAAAAATATGTTAACTGAATCGATCTGTTTCATTCCTTTAACAAGATATATGAATATGAGGTGTTCTCATTAAATCATAAGGGAGCAGGTGGAGATTTAGGGGGCACAATGCTCCTAACTTCATACATGATCAGCACTCACCTACTTTGCCAAGAAGTAAGACTTTGAAGCTTTCACATATGCCACCTATCCAGGCAGGAAAGAAGTCTTGTCATCTCCCTTTTCAAAGTCAAATGATAGTGAGGGCTGCTATTGGACTGCTTGTTCTTTACTTTAATACCAAAGCCAGGAATGTGCTGGCTATTAAAAAAAAAGTTTTAGTTTTGTTTTTTGCCAATGCTACACAGAGAATAATCTACACCAAATCCGAAGGGGTTGTGTACTCCATGTAAGCTATGGACACACAAATAGTTTGATTATTCAAATACCTCAAACAAAATAAAATTTATTGAATTCAATTTATTTTTATAGTCATCAAAAACCATACTAGAAGAGCTGGAAGGAGCCTTAGAAGCTATCTAGTCCAACCCCCTCATTTTACAGATGAGGAAAGTGAGGCTCTGATAGGTTTTGTGATTTATGTAAGGTCACAAAAGTAATATACCTTAGTTTAAGGATTTGAACTTAGGTTCCATGACTCTATATTTGGAGTTCTTTTTCATGATAACAGAGGTTCTTAAAAGGTAGTCCAAGGATACCTGATACTGTTTCAGAGGGTCCTAAAGGTCAAAACTATCTTTATGATAATATTAAGACATTTTTATGTTCAATATGGTTAATATAGATAGTGATAACCTACATAAACAAAAAACTATTTGAAGGCTCTTCATTAATTTTTGAGCGTAAAAGGGTCCTGAATCCAAAAAGTTTGAGAACCACTGCATGCATTCGGCCTCCTGCTGATGTATGGGAAAATATCCTAATAATGAGAGCTAACTCAGAGTGGGAAAAGATGCTCCAGGAGAAGGTGGGGTCCTCAAACAAAGTCTGAGTGATCTTTTGTTGAGTATGTTTTAGAGAGGATGCTTCAGGTATGGGCTGGACTAAATGATCTCTGAGGACCTTTCTAATTCTGTGATTTTGGGATTCTTCTTGAATGAATGAATGAATAAGTGAATGAATGAATTAAAAAGACTTTTAAGTGTTTCCTTAACTGGTTATTGTTGTTGTTATTGGTCCTTAGAGGACCATGACATCAGAGAGATGATGCCATGACATGCAAGTAAATTGGATTTAAGTGAGGGAAGGCTTCCTAAAATCAAACCCTTATGCTAAATGCTGGACATAGTTCCTTCTCACATTCTAATGAGGGAGATGATACAAATGGCAGGTTTTAACTGAAAGTTAGATGGAAAGGACTCCCCATGGTCCTTAGGGTGCAATGGCAAAACAGATAGCAAAGTCTCTTCTTTCATGGCATTTCCACTGACAAAAATCGTATCAGTTTCTGAAACTGAACTGTCTAATAGTGCCATGGATTTTGGCGATGATAATTTTATTTTATGGGTCTTCATGAGCTGCAGTTGCAACATCTCAAAATACAGTCTCCGAGTCCATCTCCACAGGGGTTGTTCCTAAGATAACATCTGTAGTGGCTGGGTTGGAAGCAGGATCTGTGGTCCAGGGTTACTGCCATTCCCAGGGCACTTTGACTTGCCTGTCAGAGGTAGTTGATCAGCAGTTGGTATTAGTGGTAGTTAAGTTCATGTTCTACTTCTTAGTTCATGCCTAGGTCCATTTCCAGTCCAAGAGGAGAGGACCAGGCTTACTTAAGCACTAAGAAAGCAAATTCCTGTCTATGTGAGCCTTAGGTCAGCCTTTTGGTTCCAGGTAAAAGTAGCCTCCCTCTCCACATGAAAGTCCCAACTTAATGATTCCCTGGATCTTGTCCAGATTTCCTTGTTTTCATATTTCCCTTCTCTGGGAACACTGCTCGCTATCTAGTACACCTAAGTTGTTCATGTTATAAAATTTCTCCCTCCTTATTAAAGCTAGAATTTCTCTTAGTTTCTTCCTAGCTCTGTCTCCATCAAGCCTAATCTAGTCACCTATGTGACTCAAAAGGAATCACACTTAAATACCATTTTCAGGTTTATAGAAGGTCAGAATTTACAACCCTGTGAAATAAGTGAGTGTTTATTCCTATTATTATTCCCATTAGGAAGCCAAGATTGAGAGAGAAGTGACACACAGTTAGAAATGTTAGAGCTAACACTTGAATCTATATCTTCTGGCTCCAAGTTCAGTGTGTAATTCACTAAATCAAGATATTATAACTCATCTACATGTTTCTATCTCTCCTTATCCTCTCAGAGAAACACTATTACAAGCATTAGTGTATATAAAACCCAATTCCATTCCTATGAGTCCAACTTAGACCAGATTAGAGTTTCTCTCAAATTTCATGGGAGTCTTGGATATGGGAGTTTTAAGGTGGAGGAGATTTTTCTCGGTCCCCTTCCCAATTGTGCTATTCCTTTCTTGTTTATACAGAAAGTCAAGTCAACAAGCATTTATTAGTCATTTCCTAATGGGGATAAAAAAGACAGTTTGTACCCTCAAGGAACTTATATTCTCAGCATTGAAGATTATACTAGTGAAGTCTGGAGAGTTAGACTCAGGAAAGGAATGAAAAATGGCTGGCCTAGCCCCTTCCTCAAAATGGAGCTTCTAGAAGGAATTCACAAATGGGTGAAGGGGTTCTCAGGCACAAAAGGATATTTCAGGGTAAAAAGACCACAGGAAGTGAAAGAACTTCCATAGTGAGAAGACAGCAGAAAAGTCTGGAGCTCAGAAACAGAGCTAGGAGAAGAAAAAATGTATAATGGATGCCCGATATAAAGGCAGGTACTTGTAAATATAAATTCATATTGCTAATGAAGTAGCCTGGAGATGGAGAAGATCCAAAAGGAAAAAAAAAGGAAGTTACCAGCTCACAAGATGGATAAAGGAAGCTCAAAGATAGTATTGGACTTGAAGTCAGGAAAATGGATTTCAAATTCTGTCTTCTCTGTCTCTGACATTTACTAGCAGGGTATCCATAAACAAGTCCCCTTAGTTGCTCTGAACCTCAGTTTCCTCATCTACAAAATTAGGTACTGGACTAAGCTCTGAGGATATTATTATCTACTATTTGGGGACCCCTGAGCTAGATAATTTCTTTTTGCTTTCTAGTCATCTATGAAATTTGTAGGGATTCCTGTCAGGGGAGGACAAGAGGGGAAAGAGAACCACATGTCCCCTAAAAGGAACTTCATTGTCAGTCATTTTTCAAACCCTCTGCCCATAAATCTCCAGAGGAATATAATTGTGGTCATACAAACAAAAACATGAGGACTCATATCTAGTCCAATAACCTTATGTTAGACATGGAAACACTGAAGTTCAGAGAGACATGAATTCCTGTAGGTCATACAGAAAGATAAGAAGTCACACTACAACCACATAGCACGTCTGACACAGCCAGACATGAGAGAGTGAGTATTAGAACCTAGATCTTGGAGGACATGATCTGAACCACTGGGGTGCATATTGTTTCTTCTTGAATCCTGCAAAACAAAACAAAAACTAGATCTCATGCTCCAAGACCTCCAGAGTTCAGTTTTGAGAAAAGACAGTCTGTTACAGTTATGACATTTGCACTATTAGGAAAACTGAGTGCAGCAGAATTGACACTTTCAAATTATAGTACTGGACTTTTGGGAGTCCCTTGGATAATCAAAGAGATCAAATCAGTATTTAGTTAAAGAAAATAATTCAGACTATATTCATCAGAAGGTCAAATACTGAAGCTGAAGCGTAAGTCCTTTGGCCACATCATGAGAAGCCAGGACTCATTGGAAAAGACCCTGATGTTGGGAAAGATTGAAGACAAAAGGAACAGGATGAGATGGAGAGACAGTGTCATGGAAATGACAAACACGAATTTGTACAAACTTGATAGACAGTAGAGGATAGAACAGCCTGACGTGCTGTGGTTCATGAACCACTAAGACTTGGACATGACTAAATAACAACAAAAATGGTCAGTGGAAGGACAGGATTTTCTTGGTCCTCTGCAACTAGTAAGTATGATTTCACCAGAGAATCAATTCACTGAAGAGCCCTTAGAAGAACAATATGTACCTATTAATTTTGTATAATCTTTCAAATCTCTTGTATAGGATCCCAAAAATCTTAGTGCAGCTTACAGCTGTTAAAGCTTATAACTGCAGTAAAACTTTTGAGACACCCTGTATAATACTTTCACATTCAGTCTTTTATATCCATTGAGAAGCAAAGTGATATATGTAGTAGAAAGAATGAGACAGGACTAGTTTTGAACCCCACATCTAATACTTGCTGTAAAAGTGGCATAAAAATCCATAGACTACCTACCTCATTAGCTCATTTCTGGATTAAGTACATGGAAAGTGCCACTATATAAACATCCACTATTATTATGATTCTTCATTATCTCCATTGATCATCACAGCAATCCTAAGAAGTAACCACTACAGGTATCCCCATTTTACAGATGAACATTTCAATAATATTGATAGTTCACATGTATATGGAACTTTAAACATATTTGTCAAATACACATTTGACTCACACAACCGTCCCATTAAGGTCCATGGTACAAATATTTATTTCTGATGTTTTAGAGATTCAGAAACTGAATTTCAGAAGGATGAAGTAACTTCCTTAAAGTCACAGAGCCAGGGGATGGGATAGCAAGCTCTTGTATCACAGGTTGGACACTGGGAGGGGTATTGAGGGTCCATCTAGTCCAGTGGTGGGATATTCAAATAGAAACAAGGCACCAAAGTGTACATAAGGAGCTCACCTGGCCATTTAGGAAACCACATGTTAATATTACCTATGTTCTATTATCTTTTTATTTATTTTGTTAAATCTTTCTCAATTACATTTTAATCTGGTTATGGTACACACCTCTGAAGCCCAACTTCCTCAGTTCTACAGAGGAGGATTGTTTTTCAGTTCAGTCCCACCCCATTTGGGCTTTTCTTGGCCAGGATTCTGGAGTGGTTTGCCATTTCCTTTTCCAGCTCATTTTATGGATGAGGAAACTGAGGTCAATAGGGTTAAGTGACTTGCCTGGGGACACATAGCTAATAAGTGTCTGAGGCTAGATTTGAACTCAGGAAGATGAGTCTTCCCAACTTCAGGTCAGAGACTATCCAAGGCACCATCTGTGCCCCCACAGATGAGGATACCTAAGCCCACAAAAGTGAAATGATTTGTCCACAGCTTCATGGGTTAGCAGAGCCTAGAGACTCCAAATCCAGTCTTCTTTCCACTCTACCTTACTATTATTTGGGTAATAAGAAGACATGTTATACCGAAGTCCCATTATCTTGTTTGAGATGTGGTCAAAAAATCCTCAACAAACTATAATGTGAAGTACCTCTGGCTGAAATTTTGATTTCTCTCCACATCCTGGTTAGGTCTTCAGGAGGGAGGGGCAGGAAGAGTCTGGACAGAGATTCATATTCATCAGTAACATACCTAGGAGACCACTCATCTTAAAGTGACACACATCCCACTATTCATGTGGTACAAATGAAAAGGAACAGGGCATAGCTCTAGAATCTCTTTGAATTTGACACACAAAGAACTCATTGACACACCCAGATCAAAGACTGGCACATATTCTTTAGCCCCCTTATATCTTAATGAAGGAATGACCAACCCTTTGACCTCAGCTGAGGTTAGTAATTGAATACACACAATGACAACATGCACTCTGACATATACAGACCTCTGGGAACAAAGAGCTGTGTAGTCCCTCCGCCTGAGAAGCTCAATGAGACAACTGATGAGAGCACCTAACACTCATCACACAGACTCACCCAGGTGAGCCAGACCCACCTTTGGAATGACGTATGAGTAGGGCAGGAACCGGGCTTTCATTATTCAAAGTTCAACCCACAGATAATCACCGTAAATGGAGTGAAAAAAATCAGGGTGAACTCAAGGTTAATCCAGATAAGAAAAGAGGCCAGTGAATGTTAAGTAGCACCAGAGTCCCAGAAAGGAATTTAAATGCCGAGAGATGGGGTTTATTCTGGCTTCAATGGAGAGGCTTCAGACTGTGTAGAGGAAGTTATTTCAATTATAAAGACCCATGTTTTTCACTTCTTAGTGACTAAGAAATCCAGCTTTAAAAAGACAGTTTAAAAATTGGCTAGGGGGTATTAAATAGGAAGTAAAAGTTGATTTGCAGATGGCAGAGAAGAAATATGTTATTTGTAAATTTCAGAAAATCTATAATGCTAGTGCTATCGGGTACCTGAGAGAAGTCCATCTCCTTCCACTTACAGATAAGAAAACTAAGGTCCAGAGAGAGAACAGGATTTGTTCAAGGTTAGTTATATGGATCTGAACCCAGGTCTTATGACTACCAAATCCAGTTTTCCTGCTAGCATCAGATTAAAGGACTGACAAAAGAAGAAGATGGAATTAAGATTAACAAACAAAAAGTAGCATAAGGTATTAGCAGGGATTCCCCCCTTCTTCTAAATCATTTTAAAAGATACAGGATCCAATTATGTTCTCCATTCTTTAGGGAATAAGCTCTTTTATAATCATGGAGGTACTCCTAGAAGTAGGATTTAAAACTCAAAGGGATCTTTGAGGTCATCTAGTTTTGATCTAGACCCACTCCCTCATTTTAAAAATAAGAAAACTAAGTCTGAGAGAGGTTAAGTGACTGGTCTAAAGTCTGACAAGTAGTATTAGAAATAGAAGACAATGTATGGAAGGTAGAAAATTACCCTCCCAGCTAGGTGGCAGAGCAGATATAATCTGAGCCTGGAGTCAAGAAGATCTGACTTTAAATCAGGTCTCAGACCCTTACTAGCTGTGTGACCCTGGGCGAGTCACTTAACTTCTTTCAGACTCAGTTTTCTCATCTGTAAAGTGGAGATAATAACAGCAGCTACTTGCCAGGGATACTGTGAGGATCACATAAGTTAATATTTGTAAAGTGTTTAACATAAGCACTTAATAAATAAATATTTGTTGCCCCTTCCTTCCTTCCTTCCTTCCTTCCTTCCTTCCTTCCTTCCTTCCTTCCCAATATTTATTTCAGTATTTAGAGTAGGGGGCAAACATGCTATGCAGCTGGCTGCCATGATAGATATTCATTTGATTCATTCAACCATCCATGCTGGCCTCATCTCTCCCTCCTCTAACCTATCTTCCATTCAACCTCTCTAGTGAATTTGCTAAAGTGCCTGATAATGTCACACTCCGTTTCCCTTCCCTCCCATCAATAAATTCATGTGGTTCCATGCTGCCTCCAGGAGCAAATATAAAATTCTCTATTTGGCCTTCAAAGTCCTTTACCTCCTAATCACTTCCCACCTTTTCAGTCTTCTATTCAATGTACTTTTTGATCCAGTGACACAGGCCTCTTGACTGTGCCACAAATGAGACACATCATCTTTCAGGTGCAGTCATTTTGTCTAGCTCTCTCCCATGCCTGGTGTCCTCTCTCTCCTCTCCACTATTGACTTCCTTAGTTTTCTTTAAGTCCTAACTAAAATCCCATTGATGTGGACACAAAGGTGCCTTAAAGGTTGAGCTGCCCTTTCCCTGGTTCATCCTTTAAAGGTGCCTTAAAGTCTCTTGATACAAAGACACCCTAAGGGTTGAGTTGCTCTTTCCCTGGAGCCTTAAAGTCTCCCCTTATCTTGGAATACCATAAAACTTCCCCTTATCCTGGACCATGGAATTCCTACCTCCTCTCCCTCATCCTGGGTCATAAGATTCCCTTCTCTCCATTATCCTTTCCTTATAAATATAAAAACAAGCCCCTGTCCCTCTTAAATCACTAGTCTTTCTTCCAGGGCTAGCCCGTTGCTTTTGCGTCAAGAAAGCTCCCTTTGGCTAAAGAAAACATCTAAGTGAATTCTTTCAAATTTGAACCAGCTCTCTCATCTCTCTCTTCAACACTAAGGCTTCTTGAGGAAGGCTTCCTCAACCTCTCTTATTCCAGTGACTGCCCTCTGTTAATTATCTCCTCTTAATCCTGTATCTGGCTTGCTTTGCACATTGTCTCCCCCATTAGATTCTTAACTTCTTGAGGAAAAGGACTGTCTTTAGCTTCATTTGTAACCTGAGTGCTTAGCACAGTAAGTGACTGACTGAGCCAACATATACTGATTGACTGAAAACCCAATTAGTGGACAGGGGAGGATAGGGGAGAGATGGAAAGATGAAAAAAGAGATAGTCCCTGCCCTCCAGGGGTCCAGAGAAGAGATTGCTGTTGGCTGGAATGATCAAGAAAGGCTTCATGGAATAGGAGAGTCTTGAATGAATCTTGAAGAATGGGTAAGATTTGAATAGGTCAGCAAGACTGGGGAATTAATTCAGATGAGAGGAGCAGCATAAGCAGAATAAAGAGGAAGGGAAATGAAAATGCGTTTGAGAAATAGTGAGACCAGCCTGTCCACAGACAAGGTTCTTAATCTGAAGTCTCTGAACTTGTTTTTAAAAAAATATTTGGATTAATGTATTTCAGTATAATTGGCTTCCTTTGCAATCCCATGTATTTATATTATGCATTTGTAAAATGTTATTCTGAGGAGTCTCCAGGCCTCAGCAGACTTCCAAAGGGGCTAATGAAACAAAAAAGATTAAAAACTCCTGCTCTACCTCAAAAGGTCTGTGTTGTCAAACAGCAGGAGATGAGTTTGCAAAGTGGACTGAATCTGGACTGCAGAAAGCCCCTGAACAACAGGCTAAGAACTTTGGACTTTATTCTATAGAAAACAGGGAACCATTGAATACTCTGGCCAGAGATAAAGATAAACTTTGCCCATTCCACCAGCTTTGCTAAGGCCAATTCATTTCAGCAAACATTTATTAACTGATAACCATGTATAAGGCACTGTGATAAGGGCTGTGATAAGATGATACAAAGATGAAAATCCTTTGAACTTATATTCCACTAGGGAGGATAACATGTACATATATAAATGTAATGAACTTTAGGCTAAAAGGCACTCTTCCTATCAGAGGCCTTAGCTCTAGGCTCAAGTAGACAGGTTTTAGTCTTAGGGGAGCCTGACCGCAAAGTAAAGAATCAGGCTATTCTTAAAATAACTCTCTGGGTCATTATGTCCCCATCCCAGAGTAGAACAATGAGTAAAATCTTTAAAACAAAATTGAATTCATCTACTCAAAGAAGATGAGAAAGGTCCTTTCTAAAATGCTCTAAATCACTATGGATTAGAGAGATGCAAATCAAAACCAGTCTGAGGTATCACATCACACCTATCAGATTGGCTAACATGACAAAACAGGAAAATGATAAATATTGAAGAAGATGTGGGAGAGTTGGGACACTAACTATTGTTGGTGGAGCTATGAGCTGATCCAACCATTCTGGAGAATAATTTGGAACTATGACCAAAGGACTATAAAAATGTGCATATTCTTTGACCCAGCAATACCTCTTCTAGGGTAGTATCCCAAAGAGATGGGAAAAGGACCCACATGTACAAAAATATTTATAGTACCTCATTATGAGGTGGCCAAGAACTGGAAATTGAGGGAATGCCCATCAACTGGGGAATGGCTAAGTAAGTTGTGGTATATGAATGTAATGGAATACTATTGTACTATAACAAATGATAAACAGATGGACTTCAGAAATACCTGGATAGACTTATATGAACTGATGCTGAATGAAGTGAGCAGAACCAGGAGAACACTATACACAGTAATAGACACAGTGCAAGGACTGTTTTTGATAGACTTAGTCCTCCACAGCAAGGCAAGGGCCTAAAACATTTCCAAAGGACTCATGATGCAAAATGCCACTCACATCCAGAGAAAGAACTATGGAGTCGGAATGCAGAATGAAGCAGACTCTTCTGTTCCCTTCTGTTATGTCTGATTTTATTTAGTTTTACTCATGCTTTCTCCCATTCGTTATAATTCTTCTATGCAACATGACTAACGTGAAAATGTGTTTAATAAGAATGTACGTATAGAGCCCGTATAACATTGCATGCTGTCTCAGGGAGTGAAAATTTAAAACTTATGAAAGTGATTGTTGAAAACTGAAAACAAATAAATAAATTTGGAAAAAAAATAAAACAAGGGCAAACATCCCTTGTCCTGAAATCAGCAATCAAAAAAAAAAGTCCTCTCTAGAAAGGGACTCAGTATATGAAGTAAATCAGGCATAGAACAGTTATTGATTTACTCTTTGACAACAACATTAAAAATACTTAAAACAAAATGCACATAAATGTGCTTGACAAATACTTACTTAAAATATGAAATAACTTATCATTCCTATTATACTCTCCATGGTGGTTGATACTTACAAAATGAAAACAAGAAACATTTTGTGGAACTGCTGAACAAACTACCAACAAGGCTAGAACAGCCATCTCTAGATTGCTGTTCAGTCACCTGTGCTTCTAGACCAAGCCTAACTGAAGCCAGTCTAACAGTTCAAGTTTGAGAATGGAATGAAAAGACACTAGTAGATCATCTAATAGTCAACAAAAGAATGTTCACCTAACTATCACAGAAAGGGTACAATATTGGTTCAGTAGGATAGAGCTTCCCTGCCTCCAAATTTCCCATGGTAGCCAAGGTCAAAAATGTGTAGTAAGCTGAGAGAGGACCCTCTGATTCCTCATGCACTAGCTTTTGTAGTTAGATGACTAGGAAGTGACATCAATAGTTCAAGCTTTAGACAGCTAGACCAATTAAGCCTCAAGGATGCTTTCAATACCTCTTGAGGAAAAATAAGCCTTTTTTTTTTTTTTTTTTTTGTTATGGCAACTACTCCTATTCTCAGGGAAAGAAACACCACATAGAAGAGGCAGCTAAAGCCTTGATAGCACTTCAGGCTTACTTATGCTCTCCCTGCCATATGCGTCTTAGGATGAGGGGGTGGAAGTACCCACTTCCCCTCACAGAAATTTGAGGAAGGGCTAGAAGAGCTCTGACCCACTTAATAGATGGGAAGGAAAAGTGAAAGTTTTCATTCACTGTTTTTAAGAACTGTGGAGTCAGTGGTTCTTTCCTGATTCCACAGTTAATCCTCTTTGGCCCAGCCTTCATGTCACCTTGGGCACCAAAGGGACCAATAAGGACTTGATCCCAAAATGCAAGTCTTTCAGCACTGATCCAGAATATTCTCTAGAAGTGTTCTACCATGCAGTCTCAGATACCTGGGAAGAATCTCACTCAGTATGCACATATCACTAGAAGTGGCCAGGGCACCAGCATAACTCTGTGCATTCTCCATGCATAGGGATGTTCCAAGCCAACTCACTGATACATAAGCAAATGTAAAGTGCAAGCAGGGTTATATAAAGTAATTTCAAGGAGGAGAGATTAAAAATAACTGGGACAGGGAATGACAATCAGTAAAGGCTTTTCAAAGAATGTTTATTCAAGTCCTGTCTCTAATATGGAAGGGTTCTGTGACCCCAGGGCAAATCACTAAACTTCTCAGTGCTCCCAGGGAACCATTTAAAACTGTAAGGTACCAGTCAATTTCCTGTAGAGGAAATTCCTCACTAAGAACTCTCTATACTGATAAAATCACAGTTGTAATTTACAAAAAAAATTATAATGCTTTCATTAATTTCTGGCATAAAAATCCCGACATCTGTTTAGTTTTAGCTCAACGGTGTTCTTTGTATCAAGCATTTTCCTTGACTTCCCCTCCCTAGGCAGTGAGGTCACACAAATTAGTGGACATTGTCTCATTGTATATTACACACATAATGCCAGAGCTATATGGAGTCTCTTAGTTTTATGAGAAAGGGATCATGCTATTGGAATTTTAAAATATGTGCATCACTGACTTTTCAGAGAACTATCACGTACAATAATATTAACTGACATCTATATGGCCCCTTAGGGTTTACAAACCCCTTAAAAAACATTATCTCATCTGATACTCAAGAAACCTCTGTGAAGTATCTCTGTTTTTCAAATGAGGGAACTGAGACTCAAGATAGGTTAAATGACTTGCCCACACACCTAGTCAATGTAGGTAGGCAAGCTTTGAATCACTGTCTCTCCTGACTCCAGAATCAAAACTCATTCTTCCACATTTCAGCCACTCAAGACAAAGAATTCTGCTTTCTTGGTTAATAATCTCTTCTAATCCAGGCACATGCAATGTAAAACCAGACAAAAACCCATTACTTCAAAGTCTCACAACTTCATACTAATGTGATCCAGTAAAAATTAGAATAGTTGAGGCTTACGAAAGTTACTTATAAAATTTTTAACTGCTGCCAACTGTTGCCAAAGAGAGAGTCTGTGGTGCAAGATTTAAGTGTAGAAATTATGTTAAAGGCAGCATGGCATAGTCAAAAAAGAACAGTGGATTTGTACTCAAAGGAATGGAATTCAAATCCTGGTTTGTGACTTTGTACAAGTTAAGACCTTGGTCAATTTTATGGGCATCTGGATACTTAGCTTTAGAACGAGAGGGTTGGACTAAATGAGGCTTAAAGTCTTTTCCAGTTCTAATACAATAGAAGAGAACTTAAACTCTTTGAGGGCAGATTTGATTTTTGTGCTTGCATACAGGATGTATTTAATAAATGTTCCTTTACATATTTAATCTGTTAATAGTTCTATTGTGAGGATTTAAAATTTTCCTTTCTTTGGATTTAATTGTTTGGGTCTTAGGGCTGTTCCTCCAGAACATTTGGCTAACTGAAGCCTGTTTCCTATTAATATTAACCTTACCTGGCTATAACCTAACTCATGCAGTAATAGTATTAAGGCAGACCTGAACAACTTGGCAGTAGGTAGGAGGCAAAATTAAAATCAGGCTAAACTTCTTCACGCTGCAGATAGGTTTTTAACAGCTCACTTTCCATGTAAATGTATAATTAATGAATAAACTATTTTGCAAATAAACCATATTTTTTAAAGGGGGGGTTTCAATTAATATCAATTAATTACACTTATTACTTAAGATTTTTATCATGTTTGTGGGAAACAAAGGAAGGAGTTCTGTTTCCACAGGGTTAAAACTTCCAGTTTTAAGTGATAGCAGTTAATCAGAGTTGTGAGCTAGCATGTCAGGTAAAAGGTCAAAAACTTGTGCACAGGTTTGATGAGCTGTCTGAGGGGAAGCCTATCAGAGGAAAACATGAAGGAAGGTGTTCAGGAGGCTCCTTCTAGCCAGTAGATGATGAGGTGGTAGATTTATATTTTGGAATAGTATAAGAAGGCTTGCGTTGGTCTGAATAATTATAGCATTCCCCTAGAAACTATCTGGGAATTAATGTAAAAATTAATGAAAGCTTTCCTGATTTCATAACAAGTACTATCTTTTGTGTAAGGTGAGCACTTCTCTTAGTAGGGAATGTGCCCTCTTGTAAGGAGCATAACCGAAGATTCTTCTTTCACTTCAGAGTTTAGTTGTGTTATCCAGCCGGGTGTGAGTCTTACTGTAGATGAGGAGAGGACTTGGGGGGAGGCTATTTATAATAATCATGAAATCACATTAATGTTAAAAAATTACTTTGCTAAGCAGTACAAGTTTTAATATATTTTTTTCAGATTTTCTTACTGTTTATATCTGGGATATATTATATTTCTTGTCAACAATGAGTTTATTGTACTTTGGAATGATGTTTAAAATCGATTTCTTTAGAACTCTGAAAAATAATAGTAGTAGCTGCTTCATTTTCTGAGTTCACTTTTTTGAAAAACTGTTGCTCCCCACTGAGATTTTTCAGCAATTTGGATACTTTAATGGGTATTTCATTGGTGTCCAATTTGCTTAAGTCAGGACGTTCTGATCTGAAATGGGTGGCGAAGATTGTATTTCTTCGAAAAGACAGCTAATACTTCTCAGCAAACAAGGCACAATATTTTGTCTCGTGTAAGTAAACAAGTATTTATTTGTCCACTCTGGATTAAATACTGTATCTTCTGATTCAATCTCCCATTTCTTTTTATCACCCATTTTACAAAGTCTTTATAATGTAAGAACCAAAAAATCTCCACAGTAACTGCTCACATACAGTGTGTGTGTTTGTCCTTCGCTGCCGAAGAAGAACATGCCATTGGAGAAATGATGACATAACTTGCACTGCCTCACTTCTCCTCCACAGCCCCCTGAATCCAGTGACCAGATATTCATCAGGATGACTGGAGATGACCCAGGATGAGGCAATTGGGGTTAAGTGACTTGCCCCAGGTCACACAGCTAATGAGCGCCAAGCATCTGAGGTAAGATTTGAACTCAGGTCCTTCTGACTCCTGCACTGGTGCTCTATCCACTGCACCACTTAGCTGCCCAAAAGAAATACTGAACTGAGTGTCTGACCTTGGAGAGAGTGCCAGACACTCATGTAACCTGGAGGGTGGCTGCACAGCAAAGGAGGGAAAGAAGTCCTTGACTTGTTACCCTCATCGCACAGCATCCTTTTAATTTTTAAAATTTTCTGATTCATAGGGTCTGAAGCTGAAAACCTCTCAGTTCAAAAAGCAAGAAACAAGTTAGGGGATACAAATTGACTTGTACCAGGTCACCTAGGGAGTAAGTAAAAATAATGACTCAGGAGGAGTCAATGTTGGAGGAATTGCAACGAGAGGCATGCTGGTACATTGTTGTCAGAGTTGTAAATTAGTCTAACCATTTTGGAAACCAATTTGGAATTATACAAATAAAGAGATTAAGAAATCCCTACCCATTGACCTAGAGATTTCACTAGCAGGATGTTACATATATTCTAGTTTTGCAGTAGGAAACATAGAATTTCAGTAATTATCTTTTAATCTCTTTCACTTTATCTGGTACATCCCTCTGCTTTTCTCTTGAAGATTCCCTTGGAAAAGCTCTAAAGAGATGTCAATTGAGTTTTTGGAAAGAGAAAAGGTGAAGTATGATTGCTCTATGTTTTATGAATAAAATAGACTCACTGTCCAGAGTATTTCCTTATGGAAACCAGGGTAAGGGTGGAGCATATAGTGGTAATATCATTCTGGAGTAAGGGTGGATGGTATCACAGTGTTTTATCAGCTTTAAAGTTGAGAAGCAGCAACACTGAGTCTTACCCTTTGACCTCCCTTCTTACCTCTGAGTTCTGCCACGTCCGATTAGGTGTAATTTGGATTGGGGAGGCTTTTGGCTGAGAGAGAGAAGTTGAGTTGTAATAAAAGAGAAAATTCTAGAAGCCACAAAGGAGGGGAATTCATTTGCTCATTATGCCAATCAGCTATAATGAGTAGGGTAACACTAGATTTGTAGTCAGAGGACCTGAGTTTGAATAACGGTTCTGCCACAGTCTGAGCTTCCCCAAGTCACTTATGCTTTTGGGCTTTTCTTATCAGTAAAATGAAGATATCAAACCAGATAACTTCTGAGATCACTAGGTAAACCAGACAGCAGTAAATCTAATCTAGCTGAGGTAAATCTTTATCTGAAATAGACCCATTCAAATGCCATTTCCTTTATGAAACCTTCCTAGTCTGTAACAATTCTCCCCTTAGACATCACAAAACACTTATTATTTGCATTATAGTCTGTTGTGAGTCTTATTTTACTCATTTCCTCCAAAACCCAGTTAGTGCCTGTTTACAGCTTTCCCAAGGGAATCTTCAAGAGAAAAATTAAGGGTTACATTTGGATAAAGTGAAAGGGCTTGGCCTCAGAAATTCTGTGATTCCTACTGCAAAACTAGACTAGGAAACATTCTTTTAAAACTTCTGATTCGTAAACCCTGGAGCTAAAAGAAACCAAACTTCTAAGTTCAAAAAAGAGGAAACTGAGGTTAGGGGATACAAAATGACTTGATTTGGGGATAGTCAGTGGTGGAGGGATTGAGGGAAGATAGGCATACTAGGACATTATACTTATTTGTGTCAGTGTGGTGCCCCCCACTAGCCTGTAAGCCATGAAGGCAGGGCCTCTCTTCATTTAATCTTTTATCTCTCCTCTAGTGTCTAGCATGGTGCTATGCTCTTAAATGCTTAATAATTCTAAGTCTACATAAATTTGAGACTGCTTTGTCAGATGGCGGCCTATGTGATCATAGCAATTTACTTCACCTTCTAAACCTCATTTTCCTAATCTCTAAGAGGGAGATAATGCTACTGTACAGTATCTGATAGAAAGTGCTTAGTAAGTCCTAGCTGGTTGATCAGTGCCTACTTTATTGAACTACTGTAGAGAAAATAAAATTTTAAAGCCTATAGAGATTGCTCTTGTTCAGCTTTTCATAATAAATGCTTATTGAGTGAGTATAAAACTTGTCTTTCCCAACTAGACTCCTTTTAGGACAAGAAAATCTGATTATGCCTCTTAATATCCATCCCAACAAAGGGATAATGCACCACCAGATACTCAATATTATATTTGTTGAATGAAAGCAAGAAAAAGAGGGTGTAGCAGCCAGAGGAGTTGGTCCTCCCAGGGTTAAAGGTGGGGTACTAGCTATAACGCCTATTTACATTCACAGTGAATTATAGAGAATGGGCCACTCAGCTATCTTGGGCCAGTTACCCTAGCTCTGGACATTGACTCTTCTTGACTCAGGCCAGGGAGAAAGTGAGGATTGAGAAGCTCTTTTTTTCCTTTCTTTTCTTTTCTTTTTACCTTAGCCAGGCCTAAGTAGGTGGTGACAGGGATTCGCAGACTCCTGGGTGGTCAAGTTTTCCCCAATGACTGGGACACACTGGTTGGCTTTCAAAGGAAGAAGCCAACCACATTTGTATGGACCCCTCATCCTGAGTCCCTACAGAATTTTCCACCTCCATAAAGCTCCGAGAGAAAAAGTGTCCTCACTTCCAGACAGGCAATAAGCATTTATTACGTTTACTAGGTGGCAAAATGGATAGAGCACTGGGTTTGGAATCAGGAAGAAAGATCTCATACACTTACTGGCTGTATGACCCTGGCTAAGTCACTTAACCCTGTTGGTCTCAGTTTCCCCACGTGCAAAATAAGCTGAAGGAAATGGCAAACCACTCCATCATCTTTGCAAAGAAAACCCCAGGTGGAGTCACTTAGTGTCCCATATGACTGAAACGACTCCAATACCAATGTGCCAGGCACGATCAGGCACCGTGCTAACCGTCGGGGACACAAAAGAAGGCTAAAGACAGTCCCTACTCTCAAGGGGCTCACAGACTAATAAGGGAGACAATATGAATGCAGCTAGGTGCAAACATAGGATAATCGAGACCAACTTAAGAGGAAAGGGACTGGCATTAAGAGAGTTCCCGAAGAAGGTGGGGTTTTAGCTGGGACTTGAAGATAGGAAAGCCAGGACGTAGAAGAGGTCAAATAGAAAAAATGTCAGGAACTGGATGCCAACCGGGGTCTCCTTGTATGCTGTGTGCGGGGGTGGTCCTTTCTTCCCTAAAGGCGGAAAGGGAGGGTGATGGAGAGGCACAGGATTCTGAAGCAGGTGCCCTTGCGCAAGAGGAGGAACACTTGGAAGGCTGCTTGGCACCAAGACCAAGGAGGGGGTGTGTGTGTGTGTGTGTGTGTGTGTGTGTGTGTGTGTGTGTGTGTGTGTGTGTGTGTGTGTGTGTGTGTGTGTGTGTGTGTGTGTGTGTGTGTGTGTGTGTGTGTGTGTGTGTGTGTGTGTGTGTGTGTGTGTGTGTGTGTGTGTGTGTCTGTCTCTGTGTGTGTGTCTCTGTGTGTGTGTCTCTGTGTGTGTGTGTGTGTCTCTGTGTGTCTGTGTCTGTGTGTCTGTGTCTGTGTGTCTGTGTGTGTCTGTGCGTGTCTGTATTGGAGGTGGGAGATGGGGGGAGGTACGAACAAAGCGAACTGAAGGCGGCATTTCCCGCCCCCCAGCCCCTACCCTTCCCGCGCTGCAGTACAGCGTATCAGCAAGCCCGGCTCCCTCAGCGGGATCCCCACGTGTTCTCCCGCACAGCCTGCTCCGGGGGCCCCTTTAACTGGGCAGCGGAAGTAGCCGCTCCAGCGTCTCCTGCCAGCGCCCAATGGGCTGGTGCAAAGCGTCCTAAATCCCCGTCACTTCCCGGCTAGGAAGCCGGCAAGGCTTGAAGACCAAGGCCCGGGGGAGGGGGCGGGCGCCGAACCCACGCATCCCCAGCCGCCGTGGTCCCCTGCAGGCTCGGGGCCGTCCCCCTCCCAGGGGCCGGCACCAACATGCCCTTTGACTTCAGGAGGTGAGTGATGCACAGACCTCCCTCTCCTCTCTCCCCCCCTTCTCCCACTGTGCCCCTACCTCCCACCACTACGAGCATCTGCGTCTGCATGTGCATACAAAGGTCAAAGTCCCTGCGCCTCCAAACCGCATCCTTCCTCCTGTCTGTGCAGGGAGATCAGGTTCCTCTGGTCCTCTGCCCATCCTCCCCTTCCCCCCATTCTTTTCCAGGTAGGACGACCCAGGGAAGCAGGGAATACACCAGGCGCCTGCTCCCTTGCTTTTGGGGGTGGGGGTGGGGAACTGGGATCCCTCTGCCTTTATGGAGATAAACCGGTGCAGAGCATCCTTGAACTGGGTTTTTGCGGTGGGAAGGGGGGCTGAATTCGAATGGCAGCCTTCAAGAACAAGGGGACCAGGCTTCCCATCCAAAACCAGGCAGGCCCCTTTGTTACTTAAGTCCGAACCTAAGACTGAAGGAAAGTTATCATTGCTCCACGTGAGGAGAAAACATCTGGGGATACTTTTACCTACATTTTCCTTAGCTTGGGGCTGATATTGAACCGAAGTAGGGTAAACTGGCGAGACTGAGGGAGTGAATGGACTCTATAAGAAAAAAGATGTATGGGCTTTTTAATGGCTGTTTTTTGTTTTTTTAAAAGCTAAACTTATGTTAGCCCTATAATGTAAATATTCCAACATCGGAGGAGGGCTTTGGGGGGTGGAGGGGAGGAGAAAAGAAGTAAATGGTAGGAAGGCTTTGTTTTTAGTGATTGTAATCTTTTGAGTGCTTACCAAAGGGCCCAGGGTTTGCTGTTTGCTTTTTACTTCTGCCACAATGACTCCTTTGTGGTGGTCAAATGGATTGAAGCAGACAAGTTTACTTAACCTACCGCTCTCTTGGAATCTTTTAGAAGGGAACGTCCAGGACCTTCCCTAGAGCAGTGCCAGGCCTAGAACCAGCCAAATGTGTGTTCTGGGCCATCCATTTAGTATTCTTGTAACATCTTGTTTAAGAAAATATCAAGGGCAACCTTGAAGGGGCAAAAAAATGCCAAAAAAGTAGTAGCTGGAAAAAGAAGAGAACCTTTGCTCTCCATTACTGTGCCCTGAATGTGAAGGAGAGGATCCTGATACCTCATGGGGCTCTGTCCTATGCAGGGTTTCTACCTCCTAGAATTATGCCTCTATTTTTTTTGGAGGGAATGAAAGGGCCTGTATAGGAAAGATGTGTTGGTCATAATTTAAAACACATTTACATGGC
Organism: Notamacropus eugenii; assembly: GCF_028372415.1. NCBI lineage: Eukaryota > Metazoa > Chordata > Mammalia > Diprotodontia > Macropodidae > Notamacropus > Notamacropus eugenii. The sequence continues at coordinate 404,752,628 of NC_092872.1, forward strand.
AGTTTAAAGTTTCCCAAGCACCTGACATATGTTGTTCTTTGTTCCTCACGACCCCATGACATAAGGTGCAGGTGGTATAGGCTCAGTTTTACAGATAGGGAAACTGAAACTCAGAGAGGTTGAGTGAGGAATTGGGTAGCTCTAAAGGTATAAGGCTTTAGTCTAATTCAGTTCCCCTCTTTTACAGATAAGGAGACTGAGGCCCAAGGAGGTCAAATGACTTTCCTAAGGTCACTCAGGTAGTAATTGTCAGAGGTGGGCTTTGAACTCAAGTCCTCTGGCTCCTGAACCAGTATTCTTCCCCATTGTACGATGCCACCTCTGGCAGGTCACACAGCTGGTCAGGGTCAAGCAGCAGTATTATGAACCTAGATCTTGAAGACTGAGGTCAGTGCTCCCTCCACTGTACTGTACTGTTTTTGCTACCCTAGGAATTAGGCCTGGTGAGACTTAGATTTCATCTAGACTAACTTGCTATCTTAAGGAAGAGAAAACTGAGGCGCAGAGAGGAAAACTGTCTGAGGTTACATAAATGGAGAGAGTAGGAGTGGAGCCTATCCCTTTGACTCCAGATTCTGGGCTTTTAGCTTTTCTTCTATACGATGGCTGCATCTCGTTAAGCTATTACAGAGGAAACCTAGGTAACCAGGGAGCTAGTGCTGGGCTTGGATCTTTTTGTGATAAGACTGTGGCTAACCCTGTACATCCACTTAATCCTCCTTTAGGAAGCTGCTATTTTAAGGCAGTTTATCTTTGTGTTGTATGTAGCAGGCACTGTAGAAGTCACTTCAAAGTAGGCCTCAGTGTAGGTATTTTTCAAGAGTATAGTAATCTAGGGGTAGTGCAATGATTGATGATAATAAGTAGCATTTACATAGCTCTTGAAAGTACACAAAGTGTTTCACAAATATTTTATTTTCAACAGCTCTGGGAGATAGATGCTATTAGTATTCCCATTTTGCAGATGAGGAAACTGAGTTTAAGTGACTTTTCCCAGGGTTACACAGTTACCAGTCTGAGACCAGCTTTGAACTTGAATCTACCTGATTCCAGGCACAGTGCTCTGTCCACTATGCTTCCAAGAAGAGCAAGGAGACCTGCCTCTGTCAGTAGCTAGTGTGACTTCGGCAAATTATTTCATTACTCAGGGTCTACATTCTACATCTGTAAAATGAGGGTGATAGTATTTTTCTAGCCCATTTCATTGCTTATCAGTTAGAAGAGAGCCTATGAGAAAGCTCAAGCATTGTGTCACTATAAGGAAGAATTCATAAGATGTCAGAGCCAGAGAACCTTAAATTAGAGGCAGCATGATGCAGTAAGTAGAACTTTTTCTAGTATAACCTTTATTATAGGATTTGACATCCTGTGATTCTTAAATTGTTTTTAAAAGAATTTGCAAAAATAACTTTGGATAAGCATGCAGTATTATGTAGCTGGATACAAAATGCATTGTAACTATACACTATTAAGCAATATTGTATCATAGCATTGCTCTACTGTGGGGAGAAGGAGTGATGGGTGTCATGGAATTTTAGAGCTAAAAAGAGCCCTTAGAGATTTTGTTTAACAAAATTCATCTCTTCTCCAATTTGTTTTTCTCACAAATACCAAAATGATGTTTCTAAAGCATATGTCTAACTAATCTGGGCAAGAAGCTCCTTGCACTTGCTTATTACCTCTAGAATCAAATACAAACTAAAATGGCATTTAACAACTTGGCTCCAACCTACTCTTCTGGCCTTTTTATACATTATTTCTCTTCAAGCACTCTTTTTAAGATTTAATTATACTATTTATTTATTTATTTTGCTGTTATTCACATGTCATATCCCAACTCCTTCTTTTGTAGAGTCTGTTTCCAGTACCTGCCATGCAATCCTTTTTGACTTTCACCTCTTAGAATCCCAATGACTTCTAAAGACTATACTATGTATGTATATGTGTGTGTGTGTGTGTGTGTGTGTGTTTTGCTGTACTATAAAACTGACACTTGACACTCACTAGCTGTGTGACCTTGGGCAAGTCACTTAACCCTAATTGCTTCATCCTGGGTTATCTCCAGTCATCCTGATGAATATCTGGTCACTGGATTCAGATGGCTCTGGAGGAGAAGTGAGGCTTGTGACCTGCACAGCCCTCACTCACTCAAAAAAAACAAAGTCGAGTGCAAGTGTAAGTGTAAGTGCATTATTTCTCTGATGGCACGGTCTTCTTCGGCAATGGACGAACCCACCACAAAACTAATATATTTATTTTGTATATGTGTATATACTTCTCAATAAAATTCAAGGTTCTTCTAAATTTCATTTTATTTTTCAATTAACAAGCATGTATTTCCTTTTCTCTTACCCCTACCATTGAGGGCAAAAGACAAAATCTTTGCAACAAACATGCTACTCAGGCAAAGCAAACAGATTTTCATATTGTCTGTATCCAAAAATGCATGTCTCCTTCATCATGAATCCATCATCTTGCTGTCAGGAAGTGACTAGTAAAGTGTTATCATCAGTCCTCTAAAATCATGGTTGCAGAACTTAAGTTTCTTGAGGGAAAAATTGTTTCATTTTCCTTTGTATGCTAAGTACCCACTGCATAGTAAGTACTTTCCCAAACCTTTATAATTCTAGTTCCTTCCCGGTCTTGTTTCCTCTTTATCCTATACATAGCTTGTTCATACATAGTTGTTTTCTCATTGTAATACAATCCCATTAGATTGTAAGCTCTTTGAAAGCAGGGACCATCTTTTGCCTCCTTTCCTGTCCCTAGAGCTTAGTCTAGCACATAGTAGGTACTTAATAAATGCTTCTTGGCTGACCAATTGATTAATAAATAATTATCGATTGTAAGTATTTACTGTGCAAAGCACTGGAAGGGAGTATATTTTTTAGGAAGCTTGTGGTTCAGAGATGTGTACACAAATAACTGCAGTACAACTTACATGATGATTAAGTCCTTAAGAGAAGTCAAATATATATAGATCAACCCCTTTATTTTACCAATGAAGAAACTGAGACCCAGACCACTTAAGTATTTTATCATGAAGAACTGTATTGTCTTAATTCAAAACACCAGCTCTTGTGATTCCCCATCCATTACAATTTCCACTTCGTTGGTCAAGATTCATTCTTGGGCCCATGCTCAGCAATTCATTTTAATTTGACAAACACATATTAACCAACAATTATGAGTTAGTCAGTGCTTGGTGATGGGGATGCAAAAACAAAAATGAAAACTTGTCCCCGTTTCTAGGAGTTTACATTCATCTTCTGGGTTGGTGAACAGCAGCAGCAGCATCAACCAAAAATGCATATGAAACATATACAAAATCATCTTTTTTGTTGTTGTTGTTGGAAGGGAAAGGAGTACTAACACCTGAGAAGGATCATTTGGCTCAGGGACGTGTTCTTTATTTCTGTGAATTCAGCTAGTTTTTATAGATGAATGCATTTGCTTTAAGCCTGCGTGCTCATAGCTGAATTTTACTTCATGATTTTGTCTTGTGTAGCATACTTTCTGTAAATATTTCCCAACCCAGACATTTCAGGCTAGAATAGAAGCATCAGTTGGATGGCACAGCATAAGTCAGGTTGAGTCTGCTCTGGATGCTGCTGAGTGTGAAGAGATAAAAGGCATGGAGGTAAAGGGTAGTGGTATGTGAAGTGACAATGCCTTACAATGAAGTCTTTGGTCCTTCAGTGATTAAATCCCCTTGGGCTGGGTCCAAATTGCATTGTACAGTGAAGTGTTGAGTGGGACTTTGTGGTCATATTTGGCAGCTGATATGATGCCAAGTCCCAGAAAGCCTGCTGCCCAAGGCAAGGTTCTGTCCTGCATTATTAGATTTTGTTAGAAGCTCCAGGAACAGGGAACCTATCCTAGCTAAAATTTATATCCTTTGGAGCTCAGTGTAGTACTTTATACACCATAGGGGCTTAAAAAATATTTGTTGACTTGCACAGATAATGTCAAAGCAGAATAAAGTGGTCCAACATTAGCTGACAAACTATATAATCGTGTCAGCTATTATTATTATTATGACTTAGCACAAATGACCTCTTCCCCATCCCCTCTTGCTTCCCTGTAAAATAAGGGGTTCAGATGAGCAGATCTTCAAAGTCCCTTCCAATTCTAACACTCTTTTTCTATAAACAAGCTTTAGAGTACATTTCCAGAGTCAGTGTTTCAATGTTATGCTTGAGATTTTTTTCTCCAAAGTAGTGGTCTCAAAGTCAAATAAATGGATCCTTGCTGGTCATATATTGATTTAGCAAACTACAAATTAATATTATCTATGTTATATTTTTCTTTATTTTGTTAAACATTTCCCAGTCACATTTTAATTTGATTGTGGTAGAGTAGCTGGTTGAAAGTTTGATACATCTGCTATAGAGCCCCTGTATTATAGAAATCTCAAGTATCAGCAATGGTTACTATATGTTGGGGCTGAGAGAAGTTTGAAGAGGGTGGGAGCAGTGGAGGGCTTAGGACTTTACTCCCTGCTCATAGTATGGAAGCTACAGTCCAAGCCAGAAATGACCCAGAGAATCAGACCATCACATCTAGAAGAGACCTGAGACCATCTAGTCCAACATTTTCATTTTGCTGAAGAAGATGAAGTGATCTTCCTTCCTCTCTCCCATACTCATCTACTTATATTTTATATAAGTATAATTGAATGTTCTTGGATGTTGTGTGTACAAAAGGGCATTTTGTATTTTACTCAACACATCATAAGCATTTGTTGACTAGATGAATAAAGGAGATCCTGTGTCCATTCTTGTGGCTTTTCAAGAAGCCTTATTTTGTCTGTCCTCAATTAATATATTTTCCCCAGTCTTAGACTTAGAAGAACTCTGAAGCCTGATTTTTATATCTTGAAGTCAGATTTTTTTTCCCCCGGGATATATTTGCTGTTAGATATTTCCTAATTAGGTGATAGTTATTACCTATTAGGTATGATTCAGCATACTGAATTATACTTTACAGGTACCTTTTTTTTTTTTTTCACTACTAGTGATGAGACATTAAAAATACTTGGTTTCTTTTTCTGTTTTAGTTTTTTCTGTTAACAGCACCCTGGGCCAACAGCTCTTTGAATCTTGAACATGTGGTCAGTAGAGAATTGGGGTAGGGGAAGAGGCTGTCTCATTCAATAAAAGATTCAACTTTGCTCAAGAGAAAAGAATATGGACTCTAATAGACATTTTTAGCACAATGCATATATGTATGGTAGCCTACCGAATTATGAATATTAATTGAGAATATAAATTTTCATCAGACACATTTTTGCAGAGAGTAACAGAATTCAATTATAAATCAGTATGGCCCAGTTTTGTAGGTTATGAGCTTCAAACCCCAACACAGAATGAAAAGAGGGGAATGGAAGGAAAAGGAAAGAAATGGACTGTTGACCTGGCAAAAGATTGAATCATGCCCTGCCCTGGCAAAAAATCCAGGAAGAAGGTTTCCCAACCTTGTTCACATTTAGAGGCTGATCTGGATGTACTAGAAAGAACAATGGATTTAGAATCTGAATATCTGGGTAGACACTCTTGCTTTGCCACTTACTGTGGTATTCTGCTCAAATCTCCCTCTCTGAACCTGTTTATTCATCTATAAAATTGCACTTGCAACAGAATCTCAAAGTGATGGAAGAAAAATGATTTGAAATATGAGCTATTATTATTCCCTAGATCCCTCCCACTCCTTCCTGTTTAGTCAGTTCATGTTTAATTAATTACCTTCCCCCTCATTGGCATCTCTCGAAAGATTGCTCTTTACCTCTGATGAGGGTTAGGTGCAAAAATAACATTTACATTCACAGAATCATGCATTTTTGGAGTTGGAAGAGATTAGAGCAGCCATCCAGTCCAATATATTCTGAAAAAGAATTGCTGTTATAACTTACCTGATTAGAGGTCAACCATCCTTTGCTCAAATATCCCCATCTAGGGGGAGCCTACCACCCCTGAGGTAGCCCATTCCACTTATAGAGAGCTCACATTTTTAGGAAGTTCCTCCCTCCCCATATTAGACTTTAATTTGCCTCTTTGTGACTTTCATTTCCATCTTATTAGATTCAGCTAAATATTCTAGTCTATTCTTTTTGGATCTTACATCTGTCATCCAGTATGTTAACTATCCTGGCTTTGTCACCTGCAAATCTGATAAGCGTGGTATCTCTGCCTTCTGAGCCCAATGCTAGATATGATGGTTACTTGGGTAGCATGACTTCTTTTTAAACCAATTTAGAATCCAAACAGTTTTTTTTCTTTTCAGCCTAGTCATATGGCCTCTTTGTTGTCCCCCTTTCTAAAATCTTCCCTATAGTTCTGCTTGGAGCAAAAGGCCAAACAGCTTTTCTAAACAGCTGGAAAATAATAAGTTGTCAATCAGTAATTAGGATATTTGAATTCTTGTAATATTACTGTCTATCATTATTTCTGGTGAATGGATTGAAATCAGTAGAGACTTGGAATCCCACATCTTCAGGGCTTATAATGAACTAAGCAGTTGTCACTGTTGTTTTCTCTTGATGAATTACTTGGGTGACTATGCCTGTATTTGCCCTATGGCAAATAGACTGTCAAACTAGTATTGTAAACCAGTTGCATAGCTGTTGGCATATATTCCATATGGTTTCAGGCAACATGTTGCAGTGGAGGAAAAACATTAAACTGGGTATCCCCAAGACTTGGAGTGACCCCCTGGCTCAGTCACTAACTAGTTGTAAGATAATCCACTTCAACCTCTCTGAATCTCTGTTTTCATTAGTAAAATGGGAATCATCTTGCCTGACCTTATTTTTCTTTAGTCACTCTTTATTGTTGTTAAGACAAAATACAAGCTCTTCAGTCTAGGAATTTTTTAAAAGTTTTCTTTTTGACTAAATTTTTTATCTTTTCAATAAACAAAAACTAATTTTTTTTTATCCATCCTACACACCCTAACCTCCACCATTAGAAAAAAGAAAGACTTTGTAAGAAATATGCATAGTTAAGCAAAAGAAATTCCCTCATTGGCTATGTCCAAAAATGTCTCACTCTACATCCTGAGTTCATTATCTTTCTGTCAGGATGTAACATCATTATTAGTCCTCTGGAAATATGCTTGACCATTGTATTGATTAGCCTTCTTAAATCTAAGTTGTTTATACTTACAGTATCCTTGTTACTGTATAAAGTAGTTTCCTTGTACTGCCCACTTTACTTTCTATTAGTTCATACAAATTTCCTAGGTTTCACTTTTCCCCCCATTTTTCCTTTTTAAAAATTTCTTACAGCACAGTAGTATTTTATTACATTACTATAGTTTGAATGCTTGGCAGTTTAGTTTGAGCAAGGATCTCAGTGTCTGGTACCTTATCCTGCCAGGTGATCTTCAGAATCTTTCTAAGACAGTTCAAATGGAGGTGATTCAGTTTCCTGGCGTGGCACTGGTAGAATGTCCATGTTTTGCAGGCATACAACAATGAAGTCAGCACAACAGCTCTGTAGACCTTCAGTTTGGTAGGCAGTCTAATACCTCTTCTTTCCCAAACTTTTCTTTGGAGTCTCCAAAACACTGAACTAGCTCTGGTAGTGCATATGTCAACCTCCTTGTCAATGTGTACATCCCTGGAAAGTACACTACCAAGGTAAGTGAACTTATCCACAGCATTCAGAACTTTTCTGTTTGTTGTAACTGATGGTTCCACGTATGGATGGTGTAGTAGTGGCTGATGGAGCACCTGTGTTTTCTTGGTGTTCACATGTTGGTCGGAAGAAGTGATACAAGGACACTCTCAAGGTCTCTCTCAAGAACTTTGGATTTGATTGTGTGACATGGAAGACACTGGCACTGGACTGCTCAGCATGGTGTGCCCACATCAGAAAAAGTGCTGTGTTCTATGAGCAAAGCAGAATTGAAATAGCACAAAGGAAATGCAGGATGTGCAAATCTGGAGTAACCACCCCAAATGTTCACATAGATTATCTGTGGTAGAGCATTCTGAGCTCATATTGGTCTGATTACCCACAGTCATACGCACTGAAACTCCACTTATCATGGTGATGTCATTTTGGTCCTCTGAGAATGAAGGACAACAACCAACCAACCATTTTATTATGTTAATATACCATGATTTGTTTAGTCATTCCCTTATCATTGTGTACCCCTTAGTTTGTAGTTTTTGTTATTTCAAAAAATGCTCCTATAAATATTTCTGTACATATAGGTCCCTTTTTTCTCTCTTTGATCTCTTTGGGACATAAGCCGAGTAGTGATATAACTAGGCCAGAGCAGACTGGCATTTAAAATCTCTCTCCTCCCGTCCCCCCAAAAAATAGCTCCAATTTACTTTTCTAGACATTTCATATTACTAACTTATTTGCGATCCACAGTTCAGCCAAACTGACCTAGCTGCTCTCTGTCTTGACCTTCCATTTCTGGTGTCTGTGCTTTCCTATAGGTATTTTCCCTCAGACCTGGATTGCACTCACTCTTAGAATTATGAATTTCTTATCTGGGTGGGTTTGTGTACCACTCATGTGAAACCTGTCCCTGCTTCTCTCCCAAGTTATCATGTACTTATTTATCTGTGTACACGTTGTTTATCCCTGACAGAATGTAAGTTTGCAGAGGGTAGGTACTGTTTCTTTTTTTTTTTTTTTGAATCTCCAAGTGTCTGCCTACCTAGGCTTTAATAAATCTTTAGTGCATTGAACTATTAAGAATAAAGCATATCATTACATAGAATGACAGATTTTGAACTGGAAGGGCCCTCTGAGGCATCGAGTTCAAGCTTCTCATTTATAAATGAGGAAACTAAGGCCCTTGGAAGTTGACTGACTTGCCCAAGGTCTCAGAGGTAGGATTTTAACCAGGTGCTTTGACTCCAGAGACAACACTTTTTTCCATCTGCTCAAAAGTATTTTATGAACTCCAAAGAGTTATACAAATATGAACTCTTACCCCCTCAATAATACTTCTTGCTTTCCTATTTCCAGATGCTGAGGGAGAACTATCCCTGGGTTATACATCTGTGATTACCAGGAGGTGAGATGGAACCTCAGAGAGCTGTAGGAGACAAATAAAAAGTGTTCATAAGCAGAGGTAGTCTGTAGCTGGTTTCACAGGACTGAAGCTTCTGGGTGTGTTAGAGGTGGTATCAGGAGATCTCCATTGTATTATTGATCATGCAGGTCTTAAAGGCTCCAAAAGACTTTCCTAATATGGTATTTCCAACAGAAGAAATCCCCAGGGCTCTTGGAATTGATCATATCCAAGACTCTCATGAATACACACAGTTTTGATGCAGTGCATAAGTAGTACAAGTTCAAGGGACTTGAAAATCACCGCTTTACCAAATTGTTACAAAGCTTCTCTCATGCCTGACTTGAGATCTGACATATCTGTCCAGACACAGTGCTAAGAGTTGATCTCCATCACTAGAATACAACCTGTTGTGATCAAAGTAGGGCTAATCTAGAAGTATGAAATCCTTCATCTTAGTCCAAGAGTTACCACTCATTAGCTATTATCATCTTAGGTAAGGCTTTTTACATTTATGAGCCTCAATTTCTGTATGTGAATTGGAGGTCTAGCCTACCTCATGAGGTGATTATGGTGAAATGAAGATTGAAATGGAATGCTGAAACTGAAAAAAGTTCTGGGAAGACAGGTGCATGGATGATTTGCTAGTGGAGCTGTGAATTGGTCCAGCAATTCTGGAATACAATATGAAATTACACCAATGAATTAGCCAAAGCAGCCATATCCTTTGACCCAGAGATTCCACTCCTTGGCCTATATGCCAATGGTATCTTTGATAAAAAAGCTCAGACATATACTAAACCATAGCAGCATTTCCTATGGTAGCAAAGAACTGGAAACAAAGTAATTAATTGCCCATCAATTAGGGAAAAGCCAAACAAATTGTGGTATGGGAATGCAATCGAATATTACTGTACTATAAGAAATGAATATGATGAATGCAGAGAAGCATGGAAAGACAACATAAATTGATGTAAAGTGAAGAAAGCGCACAGGAAAGAAAATAATAATATACACAATTACTACAGCTATATAAATGCAAGGAATAACGACCACAAATCAAATGAAAATGAATTTTTTTTCCTAAGATTACCAAAAAAAAAAAAGCTTGGCCCCAAAGAAGAAATATGAGAAGACGCTTCCTTCCCCCTCATTTACAGAGGTCCAGGGAGCCATGAGTTGGAACATTAAATATAGGTACACACAGAAAGATAAAGTTTTACTCTCTTCTCTTTTTCTTTTTTTAAAAAATTCTTTGTAATAAGGAATGGCCAGCCTTCTGAAAAGGGAAAGGAAGAAAAATACAGGGAGAAGTTAGGTAACATAAAAACAAACTATATTAATAAAAAAATTTTTAAAATGAGGTGGTGAATTTGAAAGGACTTTTTAATGGTATGCCAAAATATTTATAATAACATGAAGTTTTGTGATTACTCTTACTAATAATGATATAATATGTGGAAGGTATCATTGTGGAAGGAAGGTATAGCCAGTTCAGTTATGTGTGAAGTAAACCAAGTCTAGGACTATGAATTCTAATTCGGGATCAAACAATAAACTAATAGCATGTAAATTAGTGAAGTACATTTTCATTGCTGTCTTTTGCTTTTTATATCTTTGTCTTTCCCAGTGTATCCCTTGCCATCCCTTCTAATAAAGAATAAAAAAGAGAAAAAAAATGGTTCAGTAAAACCCACCATCACATCAAAAGAAGTCTGACATCCAGGGTGTTCCATATCTATAGTCCTCCATCTCAGCAAAAACCGGGGGGGAGGGGGGGACGGAGATGCCTTCTCATACCTCTTCTTTGGTGCCAAGTGTGATTGTTAAAATCTCCTGGCATTCAGTTTCAATTGCTTTGTTATTCTTTCCACTTACATTGTTGTATTGTGTATCTAGTTTTCTGGTTTTGTTTATTTTGCTTGACTTCTTTTCATTTAAGTTAATAAGAGCAAGCTTTTAAAAACTGGATCATAAAAGGAACATAAAGCAAAATTTAAAAATTGGATCATAAAAGGAAGACAGTTGACCCCTTTCTTGACTAAGAATCTACCCTTCCATTCCACCTTTAAATCCCTCATCCTTAAAGGTCCAGACCAAGTCCCTCTCTCCCTTCTGCAGCATCCCATGATGAATACAGCCTGTATTTTTCTTTATCTTCTTTGAAAGTCACCAAAACACAGGATCTCAGAATCTCAAAGTTGGAAGGGACCTAAAAGGTCATCTAGTCCAACTGAACTTGAACAAGAATCGCCATCAACAGTGTTCCATTGAAATGGTCAACTAGCCTCCCTTTGAAGTCCACCAGTGATGGAGACCTTATGTTCATTACCCCAACTTCTGCTTTGTTCTCTAATTTTCTTGTGTCACTTAGTCTTGTCTTTCAACTAGATGATAGTCTCCTTGAGGACCCAGACTTCTGTACTTCCTGTTTCTCTTCTCACTCTTAAAGTGTAGTACAATATAAACAATAAATGCTCCATCAGTATGTTGATTGATAGAATTTCTTATTACTAAGTACCATTAACATAAGAAATGTATAATCTGCTAGCATGTAAAGTGTTCTATCTTTGTATAATGGAAAGAGCACTGGATTTGGACTGGATTTGAATGTGGTCTCAGTCATTTATTACCTGTATGATTCTGAATAAATCCCTTTTCCTATCTAGGCTTCCTCTGTAAAAGAATTGACCTAAGTGACCCTTAAATTGTTCCTTGCTCCAGTACATGAACCAATGCCGTAAAAATCATTCTCTCTTCTGCTGTTCTGATCATGATTAGTACTTAGTATGATCAAATTAAACCATGGCATCTGTCTCAGAAATGATGTGATTCATCCCTTTTGGGAAGCCACGCTGATGTTCCCTCTATGCTTCACAACACCCCTTTCATCCAGCAGCACCTCCAAGTTTTCTCAGTCATTTTAGCCATGCCTGCCAGGGCTTACAGCATTTGTTTACCTGCTGAGCTGTACAGCAAAAAATGGAAAATAGCCTCGTCTAAGTTGGTCTGGTGCTGAATGAACACAGGGAGGCTTCACCAGGACACCAGGTTGCTGGAGTGCTGTTAATTTCCTATTGCCTCACTTTTGCTTTCATGGAAGCAAAGGTTTAAGTCTGACATGACTCTACAGATTGAGTCCAGTACTCTCATCTCTTAGAGAAGGATGTAAAGCCCATAGAAAAAAAGTGACCTGAACACATGAGTAGTAAAGCACACAGCTCTCATCAAACCCAGGTCCTTGAACTTCAGATCCAATGTTTGTTTGGTTTTTTTCCCATAGTACCAATAGATTTATTTTTTTAAGAGTTTTTTAAGATCAAGTTGAGATGGAGAGGACAGGTGGTCACTGTTTATCATTGAAAAGTCTTTTGATATAAACAGATTGACTTTTTTTAAAATAAGATGGAACAAGGAAATATGCAAGTAGCCTTTGAGAATGTGAAATAATACTAGGGAAGCCTTAGCTGAGATATCCTCAGAACACATTGAGGCAGTATGTTTGAGGGGGAAAATGACAGTAAAATGTAAGTACCTCCCATAGAATGTCACTTCCCTGGGGACAAGGACTATTTCTATCTTTCCAACCTTATTTTCTACTGTTTCCCAATATTAACTATTGATTCTCTCACTTCCCACTGTTCCTCAGATCCACTTTGCTTATTTCAGTCTCTTTTTACCTATGTTGCAGTTCCTCACCTAGATTAGTCTTTTCTTCTCTAGACTTATCCAGATCTTGCCCATCCCTTAAAGTCTGTTCTCTCCTTTTCCACTAAGACTTTTGTGATTATGGCCTGGAGCATTGAGCTTCCTGAGGACTGTCCCTTCATCTCCATAGTCCCCACTGTTCTTGGCACACAGTTAGATATATGCTGAGTGAGTGTTAATTAATTTCTCTTGGAATTAATGAATCTTTGTGAAGGCAGCCACAGTTAGGTAACATATTTGTCCCCTGCTCACAAGCTATAACTCCAACCACTGTACCATTTGTGGAGAGACGTGAGGAATACGCTCTCCTTCTTTGCATATATCTTTACCACTTACTACCTGTGTGACCTTAGGCAAGTCACTTCTCCTATCTCTGAAACTTCACTTTCTCATCTGGAAAATGAGACTGATACTGGATGAAATCTAAGTTCCCTCTTAGTCCTAAATCCTATGGGAGTATTAGGGAGAGGCCCAGAATGAAGGGAGGAAGGAAAGTTGGCTATTCTCTTCTTCCTTGACAGTAAAAAGACCTCGTATTTGAAAACTTTGATTGTTCTTCAGTTAGTACCTGTTATCTCCTTGGATAGGTTCCTTAGAATAAGTGAGATGTGAGGTTAATTTCAAGTTGGTTTAAGTGTCCCTGTGCCCAAAAGGTTGAAACCCATTGACAAAGAACATAATAGAAATTAGAGCTGGAAAGTGACCCTAGAGATTGTATAATACAGGAATTCTTAATATATGTTATATACACATAACATATATTAATATGTAGTATACAATATATATTTAACAGATCCTAGGTCAGTATGTTATATATTATCACTAACCATATTAACCTAATTATTTATTATGTATTACATAGTAACCTAGCATCTATGAAATATATATGTATATTATATATACATATTAACCTAGGGTCTGTGAAATTGATATTATTGATATATCTATAATATATCTCTATTATCCTTATCTATATAGACATCAACAGTAGTCTATATTAATAGTATATGATATATTTTATTATTATAGTTATATCTATAATATTGATTTCACGGATCCTAAATTTATATATGTATGTGTATATATGTGTGTGTAACATATATGTGTATACTCCACATAGTAGACTAGATTTATAACATAAAATTATCTTCAGGATATTTTAATATATATTCAGTTTGTGTGTACATCTGTACACACACATTAATTTGAATTATTTTGTCCTGATAATTTAGTAGTATGGAAGCTTCCTAAAGGCAGGGATAATTTCATTGTTTTTCTATTCTTGATACCTAAAACAGTGCCTGGCACCTAGTAGATGTTTAATAAATACTTAACTGAATTTTAAGACAACCTGACATGGTGAAAAAAGTGCTATCTTTAGAATCAGAGGCCCAGGGTTCAAGTCATAGCTCTACTGACCTTGCACTTGACCTCTTTGGCCCTCATTTTCCTCAGCTGTGAAATGAGAGATTTAGACCAGATGACCTAGGTCCCTTCCAGCTCTAAATCTATGATCCTTTGAAATTAATTTTGTCCTATACCTGCTGTGTGTCAGGATTAGAGTTGAGAATCATGGTCTGGAATAAAATATACTTGGCACTTCACAGATTAGGAAAGGGTTGATCAACACTTAGTAAGGATAAAATGTTTCATGGTCTTAAGGGAAAAGTGCTACATAGTTTTGGCACTTGTAACACTGGAAGCAGTGTCTGCATAAATCAGAAACCAAACTCAGCCCTGAAAATTTTGTTTTAAGAAATACCCTGGGATAATAATTTCATGTGATATTAAGCTGGAAAGGGACCTTGTAGCTCATCTTGTCCAACACCCTCTCATTTAACAGATGAAGAAACTGAGGCCAGGAGAAGGAAAGAGACTTGCCCAAGGTCACACAGGCAAGAAATAGCAGAGCCAGGATTTGAATCCAAGGCTTATGACATCACATCTACTATCCTTTCCGTTACGTGAAGTGGCCTCTCTTTTCTTCTCATCTTTCAAGCCTTGGCCTTTTTTCTAGTCCTTTCTTTTCCTGGACCCTGCTGATGACCAAAGTGTTTGTCAATAAGGGTTGTTTATTCCATTCAGGCTTGCCATTGTCTCCTTGCCTTTGACATAGGTCATTGCCATGGAAGCCAGTCGCAAATATGATCTGAGGTAAGAGTGAGTGGTGGTGAATCAGAGCGGACAGGAGGGGAGATCACAGACCCCAGGAAGGTTACGGTTTTTCTGCTGGGGCGTGATGCTGCATGTGGCTCCCAGGCTGCATCCACACCACATGGGGCTTTCGAACATGTCATGTGGGTCTGCTGTTGTGTTGCTATGACAGCGTGAATAAGGAGAAGAACTGAGACTGTGTGAAAATGCTGCATGTGGTTTGAAGTATGAGGTTGAAGAATGAGTTAGCTGTGGTTATTCTGTTTGCGTTTGTCACAGTTACTTCATTGTCAGCCTCTGGCCCAGGGGTAGGCATCCTGGACACTAGTGCCACTAAGTGGTACTGGAGGCAATCGTTGACAGCACCTTATGACTAATCTCTGCCACATGCCTCCTTTGTTTTCTCTTTCTTTCCCACACATTGTTTTTAGTTCTCTGTATTAAGTGTGTATTAGCCAGGGAGCATAGCTGCTTCAAATAAATGTTAGACAGCATTAATAGAACATATCTATATTTTGAGTGTTGTAGTAAGTAGCAAATCCAAGATAACATAATCAGTGCATTTTTTTTTTTTTTTTGCAGTACCACACTGTCTCACTATTTTTGGTGACCATATATTTTGGTGAGTCTTTTGGAGACCTGTGATCTCTATCCAGTATTGAAGATCATAGTCAATCCATTTCTTCTTAGTTGGTCTAACTTTAGTCAGTGACCTCTGATAAATTGTCTCCAGAGAGAGCCTCAACAGCCTCCCACGTGCTGGGAGGTTTTTCTTTAGATCTATTGATAGTACCCACCATACAGGCAGGCTCTCCACAAAGTCTTCCTGAGGTGTTTTCATCATGGTATGGGGATGACCTTGGGATTTTGAAGATTCTGCTAACAGCACAAACTTTGGTAGCGTAGACTATGGTGGCAGGATTTTATGTAGCATCCCTCTGGCCAACTAGATCTGTTGTCTAAGAATGGCAAATGATCATCCGTAGTAGGCTGGCACCTAGGTAATGTAGTCTTTGGCCCTGACAACCCAACAGCTGTGCAAATAATAGCTAAGGTTTTTTTCTTTTATTTAAAAAAAAATTAGCACAGTGCCTTGTACATAATAAATGCTTAATAAATACTTATTGCTTACCTATCTGAACTTAAAAAAAAAATGGAATGGGCTTTTCCATGTATTTAGTGGAAAAGATAAAAGATACTCATACATGAAACTGCAGATCTCCATTGTGTACAACTTACTTTTCTTTTTAAGTAAAAATAAGTTCAACTTGTAACTTTCAAATCCATCCTGCTTGTCTGTACTTCTTTTTGGCCTGCCTTCTGTTCTCTTCATTTAAAAAAAAAAGATGCCTCAATTCAGTGGGGATCAAAGACCATCCTCTGAAATTTTTTAATATACTCCTCCCTCTCAGATCTTTTGTATTTCAGATTTTCATCTGACAGTCTCTTCTTTTCTGGTTATGCCCTTAAAATGGAAGTTCTTAACCTTGGGGTCTATGAACTTTTTTTTTATACTTTCCTAAATCTGTTTCAATATAATTGTTTTCCCTTATAGGCCTATGTATTTTATTTTATTCATTTAAAAACTTTATTTTGAGAATGGGGTCATTGGGGTTCATCAGACTACCAAGAGTGGGGCTGAGGATGGTTGTGATGCAGAAATGGTTAAGAACCTTTGCTTTAGTGACTGAAGCACTCTGCCTCTTCCACTTTGAATTTTCATCTCCATCTTCATTGGTAGAAGGAATCTATTCACTGGCAATTCCCTGCAATGTACCAATTAAATCCCAAATTGGATCCTTTTCTCTTTCTCTCAGCTTCCTCCCCCAGAAGTTCCCAGGGCTGCCTTGTGTGCCTGGTATAATTTGAAAGTGAGTCTAAATGTACGTGTATCTTGTTAGGCTAAAAGGATTTTGTATACCTTCAGAGAACAAAGAAACCTCTTCTTAGCTTTCTTTTTCATTCCCACTTTTCCCTTCTTCTCTGACTGAAGGTTTCTTTGCTTTCTGTGTTCCTTTACTGTTTTTCCACAGTGGCAGGGCTGGGGATAGGGTGCAGAGTGGTAGGAGGTGGAGTATGTAATATTAACCTCTTTTAATTGAAATGTATTTGAGTTCTTTTGAACTTATATTTGCAACAGACATTTCTTCCTCTAGTGTTAACATTTAAAGATCTAGTCTTTTTCTCCCACGTAATTCAACAATTTCTGCTAGAATTCCAAAGTAGTATCTGTGAGGTAATGTAAAAGGAGCCATTTGCCATGCTTTAAAGGATTTGGGAGAAGCTTTCCCTTTGTATTTCAGATTTTCATCTGACAGTCTCTTCTTTTCTGGTTATGCCCTTAAAGTGGGAGTTCTTAACCTTGGGGTCTATGAACTTTTTTTTATACTTTACTAAATCTATTTCAATATAATTGTTTCCCCTTATAATCGTATGTAATCCTGTTAAAAATATCTCTCTTCCCTTAGTTCTGTTGCTGATGCCTAAAATTCCACTATTATAACAATTTATATGGATTAAGGAATTGTTTCCCTTTGTATTCTTGCACACATACACCACACCCTCCAACTCTGTTTTTGTTTTGGCCCAATCTTCTGGTAGACTGAGTCAAAAAGAGAAGCTTCGTTGAAAGCCAGATTCTGTGTCTTTTTTTTTATTCAGGATTAACTCAGCTAAGAGCCTATCAAAGGACTCCTTTATCCATCTCCTCCCCATACCAGAAACAGAGAACAGAGGTAGTGGTGAAGTCATACAGATCATTGTTGCCACCGTTGACATCTTGCCCATTTATCACTCACCTGAGCTCAATGGAATCCTGACACAAGCCTCTAACAGAGACCTTCTAAACCTCCTGCCTTTGCTGCCAGCCAGTCTTGAGCCTAAAGGCAGGAGAACACTGCTACTCATAGGAGCAGATGGCGAAGGTCCAAGAATATTGTCAGTGTTGGGTCATGCTGCTATCTGTCATGGTCATTGATGTGGATTTGACAGTGAAGAATTATGCATGGTTTGTTTTGTTTGTTTTGAATGAAAGCTAATTTTTCCACTCAAGTTTCCTTCTATGCCTCCTCATAAAATGAAGGTGCCCTCAGTTCATAGGATGACAGATTTAGAGATATGATTGTCTTTTAACTATATCTTTTATATAGCTATTTTTTTGCATCTTATTTCCATTAGAATGTAAGTTCTTTCCAGGCAGGAGCTTTTTTGTCTTTCTTTGCACACCCAGGGCCTGGCACATGAAAGTTTAGTCAAATGTTTGTTGACTGACTCAATAGATCTCAATGGGACCTCAGAGGGTATCTCAGCCAAGCCCTCAGTTTGCAGTAAACATTTATGAAATGTTTACTATGTGCCAGATACAATGCCAAGTACTGAGAATACAAAGAGAGACAAAAAGACAATTCCTGCTCTTAAGGTGCTCACAGTCTAAAGGAGGGGACAAAGCAACTATATATGAACATAATGTATATAAGCTAAATTGGAGATATGAGGGGAGGAACTAAGACTAAAGAGAACTGGGAAAGGCTTCTTATGGAAGATTGAGGTTTAGCTGAGACTTGAAGGAAGCCAGAAAAGCTAGAAGAGAGAGAGAGAATTTCAGGCATGAGACAGTGGATAGACTGTTGGCCCTGAAGTCAGGAAAACCTGAGTTCAAAACTAGGCTATGATACTTAGTAACTGTGCCATTTGCCTAAGTTTCCTCAACTTTAAAATGGGAGTAACAGTAGCGCCTACCTCCTAGGGTTTTTGTGAGGATCAAATAAGATGTTTGTGTGTTGCCCTGCCTGCGCAGTAGGCACAGTATAAATGCTAACTTATTATGGGGACAGCTAGTGGGAGAGGGCGTATTCTGTAAATGGAATGGAAGGATGGTCAGTTTTACTAGAGTACGTGGAGAGTAAGTTGCAAGAAAACCATAAAGTTAGGAAGGGACCAGGTTAGGAAAGTCTTTTGAAAGCTGACTTTATATTTGATCCTAGAGGTAAAAGGGAGTCCCAGGAGTTTATTAAATGGGAGAAGGGATGTTATGGTCAGCCTGCCACTTTAGGAAGATCATTTTAACAGCTGAAAGGAGGATGGACTAGAGTGGGGAGAGACTTGAGACAAATAGAACAACCAACAGGCATTGCAGTAGTCTAGGCAGGATTTGATGATGACCTGCACCAAGCTAATGGCAATGTCAGAAGAGAGAAAAGGACATATGTGAGAGATTTTCTGAAGGTCCAATCACTGGTCTTGAGCCAGTGCTTCTTAAATTTTGGGTTGCAATGGGGTTGTAATCACAGCAAGAAGGACCGAAGGGGTCTTGAATAGAAAATGTTTAAGAAGCCCTGAACTCTTGACAATTGATTTGAATTGGGAGTGAGGAGTCAAAGAAGACACCACAGTTGTGAACCTGGGTAACAAGAAGGGTGTTGCTATTTTTGATAGTAAGACAGAAGTTAGGAAAAGAAGAGGGTGTGGGAAGAATGAGAATGAGTTCAGTTTTACATATGTTGAATTTAAGATGACTACAGCACATCTAGTTTGTGATATCTAAAAGTCTCAGAAAGTTGAAATAACTTGCTTACAGCAACACAAATAGTGAGTGATTCTCATAAAAGGCTTCATATATAGTCCCAGAAATAGACTAGGTCACCCAAGGTCAGTCTGGCTAGTACCATGATCATCTCCTGGTACTTGGTCATGAGATGAGGATGGATTTTGAGGAGGGGAGGGAAAAAAGCCATAATATATCAGTAATGGAGAATATCTAATAAGGTATAGAAAATTATGACTTGTGTCAGACAAACAAGTTCCCACAGTGTTGAGACCAAGAATCCTTTAAATAGATTTCTTCAGAACCTGGGCTTTTACCCATGGGTTCCAGTTTAAGAAAGGAACTGGAATATAATCAAACAAACTTCATCTTCTCCACAGATAAACTTCCCAATATGACTAAAAGAACAGCTTGAATGAGACAGAAGCCAAGAAACAAATACTGTTTGTCCATCCCAAGAGGAGTTGGAATCCACATTGAGTTGAGTCAGAAAGATGTGGCTGAACTAGGTCACATGGGCAGTAAGGGAAAGGATGTATGTGTGGTTCTCACAATGAAAGCTAGTGCTTTATAGACCACTTTGAGAAAGTGTGGCAGACCCATAAAATTGCAATCAGTTACAAAATGTATAGTGTTTTTTACTTACTTCCTGTCTTTGAGATCTGGACTTTACATCCTCATCATATTATGAAATGTAACCAGCCTTACATGTGTTGCTTGTCAGTAAGACAGCATACATGGGGTAATTTAAAAAAAAAAAAAGATAAGATAGCAAATATGGCAGTGTTTCAGGCATGTCACACCAACAGGATAAACCTTTAGTGTGTTAATTTTTCAGACTGGGTATGTTTTATGACTCGAGAAGGTTGGAAAAGGTATGACTAGCTCTGTGGGAAGGGGCATGCTTTGGGGCATCCTATGAAATGACCTATGTCTTTAAGTTCCCATCAGGGAAAACTGTTCCTGGTTGTTGAAATTGGTAGCCATCAATTCAAATCTAGAGAAGTTGTGGTGCTTGGTGTGCTTTAAAAAAAAAGCATTAGATTTAGTTGAAATATCTTGGTTATTAGCATGACTCAGCTCTCCTACTTACCAGTTGAGTGATGTCACCCATGGGTGAGTTTTAGTCAAGCAATAAGCATTTATTAAGTGCCAGCTACATCAATTCTGGTATTAATGCTAGGAGCTGGGGATAGAAATTTAAAAGTGAAAACAGTCCTTACCCTCAAGGAGCTCACATTCTGTTGGGCAATCTAGCCCATTCACAGATAAATACAGAATATATGCAAAATTAACACAGCAGTTATCAGGGAGGAGCCTAACAATCTGGGCAAATCAGGAAGGGCCTTTTGAAAGACATACTCCTCTCCAGCTTAGCCTTGAAGGAAGCCAAGGGAGGAGGGAGAGCGTTCCAAGCATGAGATCATCATGTGCAAAGGCACAGAACCTGGAGATTGAATGTAATATACATATGCAGGAGTAGCAAGTAGACCAGTTTGGCAGGAATATGGCATACATGGAGAATAGTATGCAATCAGGCTGTAAGGATAGACCAAAACCAGATTGTGAAGGGCTTTAAAGGTGAAATACAAGAGTTTGCAGTTTATCCTAAGGCAAAGAGTAGCCACTTAAGCTTCTTGAGCAAGACAATGATGTGGTCATTTGTATGTTTTAGGAACTTTGGGTGGTAGAAGAATTGGAAAGGACTGACTAGATCCATTGACTCTGGGTAGGAGAATATTGCAGTGGTTCAGGTAAGAGGCCCCAACTAGGTGATTATGGCACAAGTATAAAGAAGGGGAGTGATGGGAAATATATCAAGGTACAAATGACAAGTAATGAAATGGATTTAGGGGTGGTGGTAAATCATAATTATGAGTTAAAGGTAACTCCTAGGTTGGGATCCTAGGTGACTGAAAGAGTTATGGTGCCCTTGGCAGGACTAGAAAAGTTAGGATGAGGTTTAAGGGGAAAGAAAAGTGAATTCAGTTTTAGACTTGAGATGGCTAATATGGAAGTATGTTCTGTATGACAATACACGTATAATCTATATCAAAATGCTTGTCTTTGTAAGGAGGGGGAGGGAAAGAAGGGAGAGAATTTTGAACTCAAAATTTTTACTTAAAAAAGCTAAAAATTGTTTTTACATGTAATTGGAAAAAAATAAAATTATTAAAAAAATTTAGACTTGGTAACTTTGTTAGGCAGACAGCTGGAGATTTAGTATTGAAGTTCTGGAGCTGGGTACGTAGATTTGAGAATTACCTTCATAGAATTGAATCTAGCTGATGAGATCATAAAGAGACAAAGGAGAGGTCTCAGGACAGAGCATCAAGGGCAGGATATGGAAGATGATCCTGTAAAGGAGACTAAGAAGGATTGGTCTGACAAGTAGGGAGAACCACACAGCAAGAGTCCAGAAAGGGGAGAACATCCAGAAAAATGATAGGGGAGGAAGAGGTAGACAACTGCTGAACAGTTAAGGAGAACTGAGAAAAGGTCACTGGATTAGAAATAGAAATCACTAGTGGCCTGGGAGATAGCAGTTTCATTCAGGTAGGGGAAATGGAAACTAGATTTTAAGGCTCAGAGTCTTAAAAAAAACTTAAAAATTTTACTTAAGTTTTAACTTAAGAAAACTTAGAAAGCTCAGAAGTGAGTGGGAGATGAGAAAATGGAAGCAGCTTGAAAGGGGATAGGAGATTGAAATAAAGGTTTGAGGATTGGGAAGGTCTGATCATACTTGATGACAAGGAAGGCTAGAAAGGAGTGGAAGGGTATGTAAGAAGGTACAAGGTATCAGAGAAGGAAAGAGGGGATGAGATCAAGGGCACAAGTAGAAAAGGAAAGGGACCACTTCAACCTAAGAGATGGAACAAAGAAGAGAGGAGGGGAATGATGCTGGGGTTTCCTCACCTGTAAAATGAGGATAATGCTTAACAGATTAAAGGACTTTGGAAAAATAAGACACTATAATGTCTCTGGACCTCAGTTTAATAGGTTTGAACTAGATGATCCTTAAGTGATTTGTCCAGAGTCATACAAGGTGGTAACACAGTTAAGTCAAGGTCTTTTGACTACAGTTCCAGTTTCCTTTTCCCTCAGTACTACCAACTTCACAAACTGAATCAAATTTAGTAACGAATGTAAAGCACTTTTTATCAGAAAATAAGTCAGGACCAAGGACTAGGCCCACAACTTCATTAGTAGAAAGAATTCCCATGAAATGAAACATTCTTTGCCAATAAAGGCTGGCACCTTCTCTGCTACTTAGTCTTAAAGAGTTCAATTCAGTAAACATTTATCAATCTCCTACTATATATCAGGTGCTGTGCTAAGTGCTAGGGATACAAAAAGAGGCAAAAGACAGTCCCTGCCCTTAAAGAGCTTACAACTGAATGGGGGAGATGAGTCTTCTTGACTCTAGGCCTGGTACCCCTATCCATTGCACCACCAGGCATAGCTGGAATAACTTACTGAATGCCGTAGCCATAGAGAGCTAAAGTTTGACCCAAGTGTTTTTCACTCCAAATCCTATATTCTTGACACTAGGACACACTTCTGGGGGTGGAGGGGGCAAGTTCAGGCTTGGGAGAGGACATAAAAGTTACCACACCTCCCATCTCACCCCAGTGACCTGAGTGGCATTGTCTGAGAAGCAGGAAGTATTTATGGGTGGAGGCCGGTGACGTACTGCATATTTCCTGGTGGGAAGGTACTCCTGTGAACACCTTCATCTGATGCTTAGTTCAGGTCACTAATCACCACTCCCCACACATAGAGAAGCACCACCAACTCTTTTTGGGTGGAGGCTGTGCCAGGTACAAAAAATGTCAGTGCTAGTTCAAGCATGGTAATGGTTCAAGTAAACCTGGACACCATTGATTTCATTGAGAGCCCTGACATTATTTCTAATGAAGCAAGCTAATTAAGAATGAAAGATAAAAGTAGGGGACCATAGATGTGGGACTTGATATGTGTCAGACTTGGTTGATACGTTGGTTAGTTTTGTTAACATTTCCTTGATTTTTTGGGGGGGGGAGAAATTTTTGTTATAAGGAATTTGAGAGGATGGGGATATATACTGAGAAATTAAGGTGATATAAAAATAAAAGATATAAAATTAACCCTTCCACAACTTCAAACAAGAATTTTTGTTCGTTTCTACCTTTCTCACCAAAACCTTTATGCAGGCAGCTTAAAGCTGTGATTAACTGACTGGTTGATTTTTTTTTTTTTATTTCATGATCATAGATTTAGGACTGGAAAGGATCTTCTAGATCCCTCTAATTTGACAGAGGAAATGAAGTCCAGGCAAACAAAGTAGTTTGCCTAAGGTCACATACATGATAAGTAGCAGAAATAGGTGGTTTAGGGAATATAGTGCCAGGCCTGAAGTCAGGAAGACCTGATGAGTTCAAATCTAGCCTCAGATACTTAATTGCTGTGTGACCCTGGGCAAGTCACTTATCCTTGTTTGCCTCAGTTTTCTCATCTGTAAAATTAGCTGGAGAAGGAAATGGCAAATTACTCCAGTATCTGTGCCAAGAAAAGTCCAAATGGGGTCTCGAAGAGTGGAACACGACCAAAGAAACTGAACAAATTTTAAACCCACATCCTCTGATTGGACAGCCCATGTTCTTTCCACTACATTAGTCTCTGGGGCAGCTAGGTGGTGCAGTGGATAGAGCACCAGTGCAGGAGTCAGGAGGACCTGAGTTCAAATCTCACCTCAGACACTTGACAATCACTAGCTGTGTGACCTTGGGCAAGTCACTTAACCCCAATTGCCTCATCCTGGATCATCTTCAGTCATCCTGATGAATATCTGGTCACTGGAATCAGATGGCTCTGGAGAAGAAGTGAAGCTGGTGACCTTGTACATCCCTCCCTCACTCAAAATGAAGTCAAGTGCAAGTCATGTCATTATTTCTCTGATGGCATGGTCTTCTTTGGCAACAAAGGACGAACACATATTAGTCTCTAGGTGAAAGGCGTTAATAAATGATTAATAATTCTATTTAAATATTTAAGTGCCTACTGTGTACAAAGCATGATGATAGGTGATGGGAATACTAAGGCACTAAAGAAAATCTTTGAACTCAACAAGTTTATATTCTTCTAGAGGGATGATAGTCAAGACAAAAGAGCAACTAGGCCAAAAAAAATTCCTGCTTTAAGTTTAATCCCTGGGAGCAGCTAGCAGAGGATAGAGCAGCTGGAGTCTAGAGGACCTGAGTTCAAATTTGGCCTGTGTGACCCTAGGCTAATCACTTAAGGCTGATTGCCTCCCCCGAACAAAAAAAAAAAAAGATTAATCCTGAATGATCAAGAATTGCTGCCTTTGTCCTTCATTTTTCAAGAAGACCACATCATTAGGGAAGTGATGCCATGACATGCAGGTGAATTAGATGTAAGTGAGGGAGGGCTGTGCAAGGCCACCAGCCTCCCTTTCTCCTCCGCAGCCATCTGGGTCCAGTGGCAAGATATAGATCAGGAAGATTAGAGATGGCCCAGGATGCAGTGGGAGATCTTGGCCTTTTCAAACTAAGGTCTTTAACCAGTTTCAGTTTGAATGAGGCAGAGCCTGTTCACTGATTAAGACTTAATAAGAAATGAGGCAAAGAATAGCCTCTTAAAAAAAATTTTTGGAGGGGAAGACCCTCTGTGTTTTTGGCCAAAACAGAAACAGTAGCTATTTACATTCATTCTGAGTCAATCCAGGCCCAAACCATGACCAAGTAGGGCTTGGTCTGGGACCTATTATTGGCCAGTCAATGAGAGAGTGATTTGGAGAGCCAATAGTAAGGAGAAAACTCAGGCAAACATTTCAGGGCCTGCTACTTACCTAACAATGTGCCACTTGTACTGAAGAAGGGGGGAAGAAATATAAGAAACTCTGACTGAAGATACAAGATAGGAAAAAGAGACAGGAAAATATATAAAAGTGCAAAACATGGAGAATTATTTTGAAAAGCAATGTGATCATGAATAGAATGCTGAATTGGAGGGTAAAAAAAGATTTGAGTTCAGATCCCACCTCTAACTCTTATTACAGGGCTATAAATAACTCACTTAATGTCTCCGAACCTCGGTTTTCTCATCTGTACAATGGGATAATACCCTACGAGTACCTAGCCCACAGAACTGTTATAAGGATAAAATGAGAAAATATACATAAAGATCTCAGACCTTAAAGCAGATGTAATTCTTATTATCCTTAGTCAAGTAAGAAGGGGGAGGGGTTTCAAAGAAGCTGAAACTAGAATTAGAAAAACAGGACAGATTTATTTTATTTTTTAAATTATTTTTATTATGAACTTAATCATAAAAAAATTTCAGTATTCAGAGAGTAAAAAGAAAATATGAAACTACAAACTTCTTTTACATAGTTTTAAAAAGTGTATATTAAATTTAACAAGGCAGTGGCAAAATTGCCCTGTTTTTATATCCCTTTTTGTGCAAAGGAAAACTGATTATTTTATCCCCAATCATTCCTCTCTTCCTAGCTTCCTTATTACAGTCTAAGGGACCTATCATCTCAGTCACCCCCATAATCAGTTTGTTGTCAAGTCCTGTCCATCCTATTTTAATAACATCTCTTACATACTGACACTGGTCTGTTCACTCGTTTCAATTGTGTCTGAAGTCTTCACGATTCCATTTGGGGTTTTCTTGGCAAAGATACTAGAGTGTTTTGCCATTTCCTTCTCTAGCTCATTTTATAGTTGAGAAAACTGAAGCAAATAGGATTAAGGGACTTGCCCTGGGTCACACAGCTTTTAAGTGTGTGAGGCCAGATTTGAACTCAGGAAGATGAGTCTTCCTGACTCCAGGTCCATCACTCTATACATTTTGACACTGCCACCACCCTGATCACCTCATTCCTAGACCATTGCATTGGACCAAGGATTAGTCTTCCTGTCTCATTTTTACCTACTCCAGTCCATTCTCTACTGAGCTGTTAAAGTGGTCTTGCTAAAATTGTAGATCTGATCACATCATTCCCCTACTGAATAAACTCCAGGGTCTTCAATTATCTCCAGGATCAAATATAAAATCTTTTGACTTTTAAAGCCCTTTATAACCTGGCCCAGACCAACTCCTGCTTTCAAGAAGTTTACTTTCTAATGGAGGAAATAATAGGCAAACAACTAGGTAAAAGGGAGTCCTTAGAGTTTATTGAATGGGGGTGGGGGGATTGAAATATGATCAGACCTGCATTTTAGGAAGATCAGTTTGACTGCTAAATGAATGAGTGGAATGGGGAGAGACTTGAGGCAGGGAGACCAACCTAGCTATTACAATGGTTCAAGAGTAAGATGATGAAAGCCTGAACAAGGGTGACACTTGTGGGAGTAAAGAGAAGGTGACAAATGCAAAAGTAAAAAATCACATTGCAAATGTAGAAATAACAAGACTTGGCAAAAAAAAAAAGTAATAGATGTATGGGCTAGTATAGAGTTGAGGATGTTCTAACTTGTGAGCCTAGATGCCTGGGAGAGGATGATTGTACCTTCAATAGCAATAAGGAAGTTAGGATTTGGAGAAAAGCAAGAATTCTTTGGGAAACATGTTGCATTTGATTTGTCTACAGAATATCTAGTTTGAGATGACCAATAGGCAGTTGGTGAGGTAAGACTGAAGGTCAGGAGAGAAGTTAGGGCTGGTAAATTGATCTGAGAATCATCTGTACAGAGAAGCCAATTCATGGAATCTGATAAGATTGCCAAGCAAAACAGAGAGAAGGAGGACCAGGACAGAATCTCAGGGGGCACCCGTGGTTAGCTAGATATTTATATTTAGAAATCCCACCATTTTTTTTTACCGATGATGGTGTTCAACCCTAGAGAAGAGATGTGACATACTCAAGGTCCCACACAGCTTGTTAGTACCAGAGATGGAACTCCTGATTTCTCATCCAGGGCTCCTTGAACACATAAGCATGAACTTAGAGGCAAGAACATTTTAGACTCATAAAGACTGTGGAACCTCTGAGATCCAGTCATAACATCTAATTTTACAGACAGGAAAAATGAGTATAAGAGAAAGAAAATAACTTGACCAAGTTATATAGTGAATGGTAGAATTAGATAGAGAATTGGGCTTTCCACACAGCCAGTCGATAGATAACGTTGATTGGGTCAGGCAACAGTAACTTACGGATGACTAGAAAGTCAGAAGGAAGAGATTTCCTGGTATGTGGTAAATATTAGGGAATCATCTGAGGTTCTAGAGGAGGGAAGTTACATATTCTATGATGACAGAAGTTGTTGTATGTGAAGGAAAGGAGGATGAAGTAAAGGTTTTAAAGAAGGAAAGGAGCTAGGAAGTCATCTTCCTTGGAGCAAGGAAACAGAATTTTTTCATATTAAAAAACTGAAAGGTAGCAAGGGGCAGACAGCAAAGACTTAGGAGATTTCCCTACAGAACCAATTTGATTTTCTTGAATTCTACTATCTTTTTAACTACTTCCTGTTTATTGTGTGTGGGTGTGTGTGGGTGTGTACATTGTTTTGTACATCCTTGTTTACATGTTGTCTACCCATTAGATTTTAAGTTCCTTGAGGGCAAGCACTGTCTTTTGCATCTTTTTGTTTCTCCAGTACTTAGCATAGCGCTTGGCACATAGTAGTAGCTTAATAAATGTTGACTGAATTGAAATTCCTACCCAGATAAGCCATTTTATGCCTCATCTTAAGTCTCTCCAGCTATGCAGTAGGGCTGGTGACCTAATAATGAAAATATCCTAATGCCCTTTTTTAGGCCATCAATTAAGAGAGAGGGAATGGGATCTTGTGAATGAAACACTGTATGGTTTACCTTTCTTTGCCAAACTTGATTTTTTGGGGGGGAAAAGTAATTTACAAATATTTGTGGATGTAGACTTTTACCTCTGGCATTTCCTGGGTTACCACTGATAGGTTACTCACCTCCCTGACCCTCTGTTTCCACATCTATAAAACAGGAGTAATACTACCTGTCCTATCTACTGCACAGGGTTTTTTGAAGTTCCAGTGAAATAAACGATGTATTGTAAGCACTCTGTAAGCATTAAAGAACTCTATAAATACCAGTTATTATTTGTAGATAGTGAGCCTAATTAACTCACTCTTTATTCTCTCAGGTTTACAAAAGCCTTTCCTCTTTGTGGGGCTAGTCTTATTTGAAAGTCTTTGTGACTGATGGGGAAACCTGGATGTAACCGATGTAGATTTTAATCTTGGCTCCTTCCACGTACTATCTCTGTGACCCCAGGCAGCTTCACTCTCTGAATTTGTCTGTAAAATGGATGTGGTAATAAGCTATCTCACCAGAAGATCTAGAGGAGAAAACCTTCTACTGCTATCAAAATGTCAATTTTACTCTCCCTATTTTCATGATAAACCTAGGCTCAGACAGTGAAATGATTTGCCCAAGTTTTTCTGACTTTGAAGACTAGTACATTTTATCACCATTATTGTCTGTAGAGGTTACTGTGAATTTTTCTGTGGTGTGTGTGTGTGTGTGTGTGTGTTTTCCCTTTACCCATACTTGGTTTCAAAGGCTTCTCCTGGGCCTTGGAACCTTTGCTGATTAAACCAAAATATAGAACTAGAAGGGGCCATCTGGCCACTCATTGTCCAGAACAGGGATTCAGGGGGCAGAGCCTGGGCCCCTTTCTCTAAATCCAGAGCCCTTTCCACTACGCCTTGCCCTCCAGACACTCTCCTGTCCCCGTTTTCTCCCTTTCTCCTCTCTTGCTCCCCCGCCCTCCAGGCTAGTACAGGGTTGTTCCCTATAAATACCAGTCTCCTTACTTGAACATTTTTACTTTATGATTTTTTTCCTGTTTTGATGATCCATGGTCTCTGGCTGCCTGCGCCCAGGTTCCCAGGAGAGGCAGCAGGGCTCCATTCCAGCCCGTCATTCAGAAGCCTTCTTAGCTAGTTTAGAGAGCCTTCCTCTTCCGTAGGTAGGTACACACACATTTCTCTTTTTGAACACTGACGTTACGTACATCCTCTCCCACACCTCCTCCTTCCCTTCCCCTCCTCCAGCAGGGCTCTTGAGGTAAAGGGAAGGGAAGTTTAGCCTCTCTTTATAAACTGCCCCTCCTCCAGTTTCCATTGTTTCCAGAGCTACTTCCTTATCTTTCTTTCCATCTGACTCCAAAGAACTGCATTCCCTCCCTACTTACTTTATCCTCCTTTCTCTATCCCCCTCCCCCCCACATACATACAAACACACCCAACTTGTTGTGCTTTAGTTCTGTTTTTTTCTTCTCTCAGGGTCAGAAGTATGACCAGGGTTACTTGAGTTTATTATCCTGGTTTTTCTGACCTTTTACCTGACCTAGAAGTTTAACTTCTTAGACCCTTGGTTCCCTCAGACGTTGTTTCTTGCTTCTATAGCTGATTTATTGGATGACCTCCCAGTGACCTAGGTCCTGGATTCCTATTTGCTTATTTATTTTCTTCAAATTGGATGGTACCTATAGTATTCCAGTTATTTGTATAACTTTGGGTAAGTCACTTGATCTACCTATAAAATGGCCACTGCAGTCCCTTGAATATTTCCAATGACCCTTAAAACTTTTTTTTCCTTCTTTTAAATCATGAGCAGGACATAAAAAAAAAAGATCCTCCCTACATAAACGAACACAGAAAGGATACCATATGTAACAGCAAATCTCCTCTCTGGATAAGATGTTCAATGACCTCTTAGCACATTATTTTTCCAGATAGTCCCTCTCTATTAGGTCTTAGTTCATTGCCTGTATTGCACTTCTAGAGAAGGTCTAAGACAGACCAGTTCTCAGGGCAGTGCAAAGGGTCCTCTATCTTTGTCCAGCATGAAGCCAGTTGGGCTATAAGGATTGTTGGGAATATGGAGAGTGTCTGTATTCCTTCTGATTCATAGTGGGGCTCCACACTGGACTGAAGTATCATTTCAGAATCACTATCACACAACCTTATTCAACACTAGACTAATGCAACCAATGGTTCTGTTGTGGTAACTGACAACCCCAAACTGCATCAATTGTGCATAAGAAACGGTCTCATCTGATCTCTGCTTGCCATGGTGGAGTGGAAAGAGCACTTTCAAGTCAAAAGAGAGGAGCTGTTATCCTAGCTATTCTGTGGCCTTTGACAAATGGCTTTATCTCCTGAGCCTCAACTTCTTTCACTATAAAATAAGGGTAACACACTGGTCACAAGATAGTAAGCATATTTTGTTTTGCCAAACATAAAAAAGCTATACAAATGCCAGCCTTATTATCATATTGTTATTACTACTGTTATCTTTTGTGCTGAAATGCACAAATGATGCTGTAGGACCAGTAACTAAATACCACTGACCCCCTTCTCCTCTGTGGCCTTGGTGGCAATTCGCAAACTTTCCTTTAGCCCCAACCTACACAAAGCAAGCTTTGGTTCTAGTTTTCCACTGGACTGCATGGCTTCATTTTCATTATGCATTGATTTAAACCTGTTTCTGAAATTTGGTGTGTGACCATGCATGGACAAGCTACTTAATTTCTCCATGATTCAGTTTCTTCATTTATAAAATAGAGCATTTTTATGGTTACTGTGAGGCTGAATTGAGATAATACTCTATAGAATGTGATGACAGTTCTCAAAGTGTGCTCTGGGGACTACTGGGAGGTCAATGAGACCTTTTTGGGGAGCAGGGGGATACTGTGAGTTCAAAACTATTTTCATAATAATACTGGCATTCTAATTTTAAATATTATAAATATTAATAAATATAACCCACATAAACAAAGCTCTTTGAGGTCCTAAATTTTTAAGAATGTAAATGGGTCTTGAAACTAAAAAGTTTTAGAATCCTCTGGTATAAGGTAAGGAAACTCCCAGTACCAATATAGACTACCACCTTCTCTATAACTTATAGCTGCCTAGTTGTTTTCTCAGAATGACACATTGAGAGGTGGGATTTGACCACAAGTCTTCCTGGCTCCCAGGCCGGCTCTTTCTTTATCTTTTAGCCTAGGCTGTCTTTCAAAACATGTAGAGGTCAGCTATTATTACTGATATAATCCCATCACTCTTCTGCTCAAAACATACTCAGTGGTTCCCTATTGGCTACTCCTTTGTCTGGCATTCCATACCCATTCCCATCTATCTGTCCCATTCCTGAAGTATCATCCCTTTAGCATTCTGTGCTCTCTTCTATGGTTTAAGTAAGAGGGAAGAGGTCATGACATATAATTCTTTGTCATTTGGATCATCTATCCAATTTCTCTCTTGGTATATATGGATCATTTAAACATGGCTTCAATCTGCCCTCCAAACCAAAGCAGTTATGTTTTTTCTATATATTTATATCCTGATACATTAATAAGCTCTATTGTACCAGTATCTCTCTATCTTCCTTTACTCTTTGTATGTGTGTATGAATTTATGTATATATATGTGTATATACACACATATAAAGAGTAAAGGAAGATAGAGAGATACTGGCATAGTAGAGCATATTGTTAATATATGTAAATATGTATATATACATATCTATGTATATGTGTATAGGGTGCATGTATACACACACACACATATGCGTCAGACATTTATGTAAGCTGTACAACCCTGGACAAGTCACTTAACCTCTGTCTCAGTTTTCGTATCTATAGTATAGGTATAGTAATAGCATCTATCTCATATATATGTTGTTAGGATAAAATGAGATAACTCTAAAGCACTTTGCAAACCTTAAAGCACCATATAAATGCTAGCACACACATATCGCTATTGATTATATATTTTCCATCTTAAAACATGACAGTCTTCTTTGGCCAGGATTTGCCCATTTCGCCAATGTCTCTAGCCTACTCAGAGACAAAATAAACTTTGGTTCCAGCTTTCTGATGAAGACAGCACGATCCAGTTCAGTGCTTCCAAGTATTTTTTTCCTTTGGAAATGATCATTATCATCACCATGTCTCCTTTAGTTCCTTCCCACTCTAGATTTTGGTCGAGGACTGTGGAAAGCCCTGGATTGGGAGATTTCTGGTTCTGTTCCCACCTCTGCCAGTAACTTAATTTGAATAAATCATTTTCCCCTCCCTGGGCCTCAGGTTCCTTCTATTCTGGAGGCAGTCGGGATAAAGTGACTTGCCCAGGGTCACATAGCTAGTTAGAGTCTGAGGAAGATTTGAACTCAGGTCCTCCTGACTTTGGGGCCAGTGCTGTATCTACTGAGCCACCTAACTACCTTTCCTCAGTTTCCCTCTTGAGTAATAAATGCTGGTTGAATGAATTTAATTGAAATGAGAATAATCTCACCCTCTGCTTGCCTCTCAGAGGTGTGAGGATCAAAGAGAGAGAGAGACTACATATTATATTTCTGTACTCATCCCCAACTCTTGACGTGATCATCACTTATTAAATACTTATTGATTGATGAGACTCCCACCAGAAGAACTTAGCGCCTGGGAAGCCTTCAGTGTTTCGTCGTACCTTCATGTTAGAACTCTGATAGCTGAACCCTCCAGTTTTCCTGCTCATCGTACTTCCCCAACTTAATAATAATAGTTAGCATTTCTATAGCACTCGGAGGCTAGCACAGCATTTTGCAGGTATTATCTTATTTGGTCCTCACAACAACCTTGGGAGGTAGGTATTATTATCATTATTATTCCTATTTTATGGATGGTGAAACTGACACCAATAGGAGTTAAGCAACATTCACACAACTGCTAAATGTTGGAGGCGGGTCTTAGAGGTGCAGCACTCTATACCCACAAAAATGTCTATAAACATTTAAGGTAACAGTTAATATGAAACTGTTTCCCTTTGTGCCCTACCTTTAGGTTTCTTGGGCCTGGAAAAACTCTCTGATGTCGTGATCCCCTAGACCTGCGTGGGGACCCACATCTAACAGGAGGAGAAAGGTGCTGTAGATTTAGGCCAATAATGGGGAATAGCGATCATTACAAGCAAGAAAAGAGGCAGGGGCAGAGAGAGAGAGAAGGAGGGAACAGAAGGGAAGGGAAGGGAAGGGAAGGAGGAAGAAATACCTGTCAGGTGCAGAGGACTAGGGGTAATACAAAATCCCTGTCTTCATAGAATTTACTGTCTGTGGGGAACCCATCACTCAAAGACCTTTGACTAAAACTTTGTCAGCTTACAAAAAAGAAATGCTTCATTCTCATGGCTTAGCTAAAAGTCCAGTTTAAGGGATATAGCTAAGTAGATTTTAAGACCATGATTGCTTCATGATTTTTCTCTCCCAGGGTCAGAATGGGATAATACACAGCAGTTTTGTTTTGTTTTGTTTTGTTTACAACTAAGTTTCAAATTCATATCTGGGTAATTTTCATGGTTACTAATCAAAAACAAAGACATCAGCTAACTGAACCTTCTTAGTTCTACTACTACCCACCCCAAAGCTTGATCCCCTTTCTTAACTGCTAATATTTTTATTTACTAACTTCTTTGCCACCTACCCCAGAGACCATGTTCCACTTTGGCTAATTGGTGAATGCTTCTTTCAGAACAATATTTCAGGGAAGCCCCAGCTTTGCTTCAGGACACTTTCTTTTCTCATGGTCATATGAGTACCTTTTCCTTCCTGTGTAAATCCTTGATGCATTTCTCTTCCTTCATTAGCTCCCTATTGCCTTTAGGTTCCCAGGATTCATAGATTTACAACTAGAAAAGACTTTGCAGGTCATCAGTTAATCCCCTCATTTTATAGATAAGTTAACTGAGGTTTCTTGAGGTTTTTCCCCCGCTCTGAGTTCAGCACACTATAACTGTTCCACACTGTCTCTGTCTTCAGCTTGGCATTTAAAGCTATTTACAATATTGCTTTATTGTGTGTGTGTATGTGTGCCACCAGGGGCACAATGGATAGAGCAGTGGGCCTAGAGTTAGGAAGTACTGTGTTCAAATCCAGCCTGAGACACTACCTGTGTGACCCTGGGCAAGTCACTTAATCTCTATTTGCATCAGTTTCCTCATCCATAAAATGGGGGACAATAATAGCACCTAACTCCCAGGGTTGTTATGAGGATCAAAAGAGATAATTATCATAAAGTGATTACTGTGTGCCTGGCAGGTAACATAAAAATGTTAGCTATGATTATCTTCATCCAGGCCTCCACATGTTCTCAGTAACACTCAGTGAAGAACAGGACTGCAACAGCTCTCTGGTTGGGATAGTATTGAGGTTCCGATAACGCCTCTATGAGGTGCTATTATTATACCTATATTATATATGAGAAAACTGAGGCAGAGGTCATCCAGGGCTGTACAGCTACATAAATGTGTGAGGTGTATATAGACACACACACCCATGCACATATACACACATATACACATTATGTATATATACATATGTATGTATTAACAGTATGCTCTGCTGGGCCAGTACCTCTCTATCTTCCTTTATTCTTTACATGTGTATATATGCATACCTATATACATATATGTCTATGTGTACATGATATATATATATATGTATATATATATGTAGGCTCCACCTACTTTTCCAGTCTAATTTCCTATTCCCTTAAGATGTTCTCTGATCCATCTAAACTGGTCTACCTAAGCTGTTTCCTAGCTACAGCATTCTGTGGCTTTGTACACGGGTGCCCCCTACTCTAATGCACTCCCTTTTTAAAAGCTTTACCTCTTAGAATCTTTAGCATCCTTCAAGGTTCAACCTTGATGCCACTACTACAGTGAGACCTTTGCTGATCCTCTTGCATGTTCTCTCTATTGAAATTATTTCACATTTACCTATCTATCTAATATGTAATCATATATTATGATGTTAATATCTATATAGTATATCATGTATGCCCATCACACTAAAATATATATGGAGGACAGCTATATGGTTCAGTGGATACAGCACCAAGCCTCAGGTTAGGAACACATGAGTTCAGATCCAGCTCAGATACTTAACTAGATGTGTGACCTTGGACAAATCACTTAACTTCTATTTTCCTTAATTCACTGGACAAGAAAATGGCAAACCACTCCAATAACTTTGCCAAGAAAACCCTAAATGGGGTCACAGAGTTAGACATGACTGAAATGCCTGAACAACAACAATGTGCATGTATGTATAATTCTCTATACCACTGCTAGCTTCAGTAGAATAGAAGTTCTTTGATCATAGCAGCATTCGTGTGTGTGTGTGTGTGTGTGTGTGTGTGTGTGTGTGTGTGTGTGTGTATAAAACAGTCTGTGCCAGGTGGTATAATTAAGAGTGTGGATTTGAAGTTAGAGAACTTGGATTTGAACCCTGGCTCTGCCATGTAATACCTGTGTGACTTTGGATAAGTAATTACACTATTCTGGCCTCAATTTCCTAATCTGTGTAAAATGAGGTCAGTCATTGGCCTCATTTAAATGATGTCAAAGGTCCCTTTGAACTCTAAATCTGTGATGCTCTATAAACTGGAGTGGTTTGCCATTTCCTTCTCTAGTAGATTAAGACAGATATAAATAGGTTAAGTGACTTGCCCAGGGTCACACAGCCAGTAAATCTCTGAGGTCGAATTTGAACTCAGATCTTCCTGACTTCAGGCTCCGCACTCTACCCAGTGAGCCACCTAGCTGCCTTCCATATGTATTTTCATTTATATATATATATATATATATATATATATATATATATATATATATATAATAAAATATACACACATACATACCTCTGTATATACACATACGTGTATATATATATGCATATTTTTATAAATCTATATATACATCTTTATAGACAACAGAAGAATGCTCAGTATTGTAGGAGGGACTCATACTAATTTTTTTCTTTGTGTTTCCTAGTGTCTAGCACAGTGCCAGGCACAGAGGAGACACTTTTAGTAAGTTTGTTAACAAGCAGAGACTTATTTCCTCTGTAGAAATAGTTCTTCTGTTTCTATGACTGCTAACACCAGTAAACAGTTCCTTAGGGGGAAGTGAATTTCCAGCCTCACAGGGGCAGTAGTTACATGTTCAAAGACAGTAGGAAATGGTATCTAGAACTGCTACAGTGTTACACCTTCCAGTACAGTGAGTATCAGGGAAAAGGAACTGATACACTTGCCTGGCAACAATTTCACAAGATGGTGAAACATTGTAGAAATTCTGCTGTTTGTCTTTCTGAATCCTTCCCTCCCACTGTTCTCAAGCAAAGTTTCTTCCTTTCAGCTCTCCTAGGCTTCTCATTGTCCCTGTAAAGTATCCTTCCACCAGTGGCACAATGGATGCCACAGTGGGCCTAGAGCCAGGAAGTCCTGTGTGCCAATCCAGCCTGAGAAACTTAACTGTATGACCCTGGGCAAGTCACTTAGTTTCTATTTGCTTCAGTCTCCTCATCTATAAAATGGGGACAATAACAGCACCTACCTCCCAGGGTTGTGAGGATCAAAAGAGATAATGATTATTACTATTTATTATATTATTATTTATTATTAATACCATTTATTACAATAATTATGATTACTATGTGCCTGGCACATAGTAAGTGCTATGAAAATGTTAGCTATGATTATCCTTATCCAGGCCTCCATGTATTATCAGTAATGTTCAGTGAAGATAGAATTGCTGCAGCTCTCAGGTTGGGATAGTATTGTCCTCATTTGATAGACTTGGACAAGTGAAGTGTCTTGCCTAGATTCACACAGCTGGTAAATGACACAATAGAATTAGAACCAAGGCCTTTGGATGTGAAGACAACAGAAGACCGAGCCTGTGACCAAATATTTCACCCAAATTTTGTAATATGGTACTGTAAACCCTCCATTAAAAAAAGGAAAAAATTCAGACTTCTCCTCTGGCAAAAAGGGAAG
Organism: Notamacropus eugenii; assembly: GCF_028372415.1. Lineage (NCBI taxonomy): Eukaryota > Metazoa > Chordata > Mammalia > Diprotodontia > Macropodidae > Notamacropus > Notamacropus eugenii. The sequence goes on from NC_092872.1 coordinate 404,789,875, forward strand.
GCCAAAAAATTTTCTGCAGCTTTTCCAGATTGCTGGGGTGCTATGCCCCTAACCCCTGCAATATGGAAGGGATAGCTGTATAAGTAAATGCTTCCTAGCCTCTAAAGGGATGTAAGATGGCATCTTTTTCCTGCATGCTCTCCATACTCTTCTCTCTGGACCATTGGTTTTTTTTCCTCATGACATAGAATATGAGAGCAGAAAGAGGCCTAGACTGTAAAATCCCTGGGCCATGTGGGATTAGAGGATCACAAAGAAATAAGCACCTCCACACAAAATATCTAATTCCACCTACCAGTCCCCTGATAGCTAAAATTCTTCTATTAGACATATCTTCCTTCCCCTGGATTACAAGATTGTCTTCTTTTTGCTATTCAAACACCCATGGAAGGGAACTGAGTAAATCTTGTTAAAATTCATTTGAATATGAATAAGAGCAAGGTTTTTTTTGGTTTGTTTGTTTTTTGCCAGCTCAGAGATGGGCTGGGGAGGCTCCAAAATGTAGATGAGCCTAATTGACAAATTTTGCCTATTTGACAATTTGATTTTGGTTTTGTAACCAGAGAAATCATAAAAGCCTTAGCATTTGCTCAAACCCCATTCCTGTCATAGGAATGCCCTTCAAAACATCCTTGCCAACTTATGTTCCAGCTTCTGATAAAAGACCCCCGCTAAAAAGGAGCTCATCACTTTGCAAGTTAGTTTCTCTAGCCTGTTCCAGCTGCAGTTGCCAGCATGGTCCTCCATTCACCAAACTAAAAATCTACCACTTGGTAATTTCTATCCAGTTCTGCCCTTTGAAGCAACCCCTAGTAATACATTTCTTTAGTTGTCTTTGTCTTCTTTTTGCTAAAGGATACCAGTTTTATACCTCAAAGCTAAGCCCTTGAACTTCTCAGGGATTGTTGTTGTTGTTTAGTTGTTTCAGTTATGTCTGACTCACTCTGACCCCATTTGGGATTTTCTTGGCAGTGATACTAGAGTAGTTTGCCATTTCCTTCCCCAGCTCATTTTATAGAAGAAAAAACTGAGGCAAACAGGGTTCAATGACTTGCCCAGGGTCATATAGCTAGTAAATGTCTGAGGCTGAATTTGAACTCCAGACCTAGCACTCTATCCACTGAAACACCTTGCTGCCCCTGTTACCATCCTCTAAATCCCATTTCCTTATCCCTAGTTAAAAAGAATTATCTCTGGTCAATTCATTGTTAGTCATTGTTAATGTATGGACACTCTCTAAGCATGAGTGCTTAGTCACTTCCCCATGAAGGAGAGGACAATATTTAGTCTAAACTCTGTCTTATCTTTATGCTTCATTTAGGGTATCTCAGGGTGTATGACCTACTGAACACAGGCATGAGTAGCCCATTAAAATAAGTGGTAACTGAGTTGAAAGAGCATTTGATTTAGAGTCAGAACACCTAGAATCTATTTTCAGTTATGTTACTTATTGGTATTATAGACCAGTTATAGACAAGTCATCTAACCTCTGTGAGCATCAGTTTCCTCATATGTATAATGAAGGGACTGGGCCAGGTCAGAGATTTCTAATGTAGGGGATAAGGACTCTCCCCAAGGGATCCAAGATTTCAAGGGATCTTGTGAACTTGGATAGGAAAAAAAATTATTTCAATAAAAATTTTTCAATAAAATGAGTGTGTGTGTGTGTGTGTGTGTGTGTGTGTGTGTATTTTTAAAACAATCCTGGGAATGGGTCCATGGGCTTCATCAGGATGCCAAAGTGGTCCATGAATTGAAAGGAATGAGATCCTAACCTAGCATACTGTTCTGTATACAATAGTTGGGTGGTTGAGTTAATTAAATAAAAGCTAATAAACTTGGTAGGTTTGCTGAAGGAAAAATGAGTTTTGTCACCATCAACAAATATTTACTGAGGGCCTGTGTTTGCATGAGACTGTGTGCCATGAATCCCTTGGAAGGAAGTTGACAGAATATGGTCTGTATCAGATTGTTGCCCTGGGATGAAAGTCTACAAACCTGGGTTCTAATACCCACTGTCATTTATTAGCTAGGTGACCTTAGGTAACTTATTTTACCACTTGTAATTTATAAAATGATGATAATACTTTCCCATTCTACTTTACATGGTTGTTGTGAGCATCAAATAAGATAATGGACATAAAGCACTTTGTAGTCTTAAAGCACTTGCTATAAATGTGAGCTCTCTCATATTCACCATTCTGGGAAGCTTATACTCTAGAGAAGGGTTTCTCTTAGCCTGTTTTCAGTGGGCTCAGAAACTTGGATGGGGGAAAAAATACATCTTTATTTACACTAACCTCAAACTGAAATTCAGCCCTTCTTTCAATTATAAATGTAGACAACAAGACATTTTTCTCCAAAGGGAGCATAGGTTTCACTAAATTTCCTAATGGGTCTATAACACACACAAAAAAGGCAAAGAATCTCTGCTTTAGAGGGAAAAAGACCTAGGGTGCGTAAGATGGTGAAATTTAGAGCTGGAAAGGATCATGAAGCTCATCTAGAAAAATATCTTCATTTTATAGATGGAAGGAACATGTCCAGAGAGCTTGGTGACTTGGCTCATGAACCCATAGCTAGTAAACAACAGAGATGAGATTTGATTGCAGGTCCTCAAACTCTAAATCTTTTGTGTTTTGCTTTATCGAATCAACTTCAATTTGTTAAATGCCTACCTTCTGTGTTTGGTAGGGAGTATACCCTGCCAGAAATAAGTGAGATAGAAAGTTGAGAGCTTTCAGGGATTGCCTCAAAAAATCACCCAACTAAATGGCACAACTAGGAATTGAATATTTGACTCCAGAGCTGATTCCAAAACCAATGTTCTTGCTGTTGGCACATCTAAGAATATGAAAGTATGTGTGTGTGTGTGTGTGTGTGTGTGTGTGTGTGTGTGTGTGTGTGAGTGTGTGTTATGTATTGGATTGGGTTTGCATACATATACACACATGCTCACTTTATGGAAACCAGCTATCTAGAAATCCAAACTTAAGGATTTTTTTTAAAATTAGGAAATAGATTCATTTTTATGGTATTTAAAACCCTAGTTCATGGCAGGTGCCAACAATCCACTTGTGGAGGCCTTATCACCTTTGCCTATTGGCCTCTAGCTTTTTCACCTATGATCTTGAGGGGAGAAAACAGTGGCCGAAAATGGTAATAGGGGCCAAGAGCAGAGACTATGAACATCTCCCCTACCTTTTGTCTTACTCTTTCCCGCCCCTCTCGCTTCTCTCTCTCCACTTTTCTCCTCCTCTAGATTTATTCGGGTTTGATCGGTGTCTCTTTTGCCTCCCCATAGTTCTGCTGTCATGTGGTTTTGACATCAGATCCTAATCTGGGTGGAGACATTTTGCACTGGCATTCTAGTTTCTTCGTCTCCAAACAAGGAGCTGAACTAGTTGATTGCTGAGGTCCTTTCTAGCTCTAAGTTTATGATTCTCTGTCAAATAGGACTTGGAGTCAAGAACCTAGTCCTAGTGCTGGTTCTTCCCCTTAACCCTACCTTGGTCAAGTCCCCATCTCAGCTCTTGGCCTCAATTTCTTAATCTGAAAAATGAAGGATTTGGATCAGATGATCTCTAAGGTTGCTTCCAGCTTAAAATAACTTGATGGATATTTTGAAGTTCTCTTAAAGAGGAAGGGAAGGGATGGAGGTAATCTCAGGAATATAAAATTGTCAGGAGGTTGAAGGCTCCTCTTCCACTCCAGGAGAGGGTGGGGAAAGGGAGGACATTCTTCAGACATCTTCCTTTTAGGACATACTGTGCTTGTGCAGAAACCCGGCCATCTCAGTGCCAGAAAATTGCAAAATCAAGCTCCAAAGTTTAATAAATGTACTTTGGAAAAGTACATTTTGCTCAGGAGCCAAAAAAAACCTAACAATGTGGAGCCAGAGTATTGAAGTCTAAATCTGTGAGTCACCTAGAATGGAAGAGAGGGGAAGAAAAAAAACACTTTCCCTGTAGATTTCATCATTTGCTGCTGACCTTGGCACTTGGTGTGGAGGGCTAGATTTTCTTTGGTAACCAGCCAGATGCTTTAGGACAGGGTCATGCTCTTAACCGACCGCTGCTGTAAATCATAGCACTTGGAGGGGAGTGTCTGTGTGTCTGTGTCTGTGTGTGTGTCTGCATGGCTCTCTCAAACCATAATAGAGTCTATGCACCTCTCTCCATAATAGATGTGCTCTTGAATGTGAATGTATGTGAATACAATCTGTATTACTATAAATTGAATGCCTTTCCTTTAACTTGATAATTTTAGAGATATATTTGGCAACATCTAAAACTCTAGCTTTGAAAGCACTGCTGTAGTAGAAACAACAAAGGTCTAAAAGTGAAAGAACTAGTTTCTAGTTTTGGGAGCAGTATTACATTTAACTTTTTTTATATTAATTTATTTGTTTTCAGTTTTCTACAATCACTTCCATACGTCTTAGATTTCTCCCCCTCTCTCCCTTCTTTCTCCTGGAGACTTCATGCAGTCTTATGTGGGTTCTACACATACATTCTTATTAACCACATTTTCACATTAGTCATGTTGCATAGAAGAATTAAAATGAATGGGAAAAACCATGAGAAAAAACAAAACAAAACACAAGAGAACATATTCTGCTTCATTCTGCATTCCAATTCCATAGTTCTTTCTCTGGATGTGGATGGCATTTTGCCTCAAAAGTCCTTTGGGAATGTTTTAGATCCTTGCATTGCTGTGAAGGGCTAGGTTTACTAGAAATAGTCCTTGTACACTGTGACTGAAACTGTGTACAATGTTCTCCTGGTTCTGCTCATTTCACTTAGCATCAGTTCATATAAGTCCCTTCAGGACTCTCTGAACATTCTTTTTTTTTTTAATTGAGTTTCAAGTTATCTCTCTCCTTCTTTTTCCTTCTCCCTCCTTGAGAAGGCAAGCTATTTGATATAGATTATACATGTGCAATCATGCAAGACATTTCCATATTAGAAATGCAGACGAGAAAATGCAGACAAAAAAAAACCCCAAGAATAAAAAAGGATGCTTCAATCTGCATTCAGACTCCATTAGTTTTTTTCTCTGGAGGTGGATGATGTTTTTTATCATAAATACTCCAGAATTGTCTTAAATTATTGCATTGCTGAGAATAGCTAAGTCATTCACAGTTGATCACCATACAGTATTGCTGTTACTGTGTAAAATGTTCTTCTGGTTCTGCTTATTTTACTTTGCATCCGTTCTTGTGAATCTTCCCAGGTTTTTCTGAAAGTATTCTGGGTTCCGGTTTTGTAGCTTTTGCTACAAACTTGCTGTTATTTTGGTGAAGTCATATTCACAGAATGATCTGATTTACATTTGGAGGGGAACCATCTAAACATGCTCTCATTTTACAGATGAGGAAAGTGACTTGAATAGCAGAGTTGGGATTTAAAACCTGGTCATCTTTCTTCAAATATGCTGTTCATTTTTCTGTACTGTGCTGTACTTTACTCGACTGAGTTTTGATTTTTGTCACCTATAAAATCAAAAAGACTGAACAAAGTGATCTTCTAAGGTTTCTTCTAGCTTCATTCTGAGGCAAATAATCTGTAAAGATATCCTTCTGTTCACTAGGGGAACTTTGTATTTAAAGGAAATCTTTCCAAAAGTGAAGGATCCTTTTCATAGCATGAATTCAGATTCACCCAACATTTATTTAAAGCCTTCTTTGTTCAGAGTACTATGCAGTGCTTAAGGAGAATGACAAGGTTTAGCTAAGATGAAATGCCTGCCCTTATGCTAGTAGTGGGATAGGGCACATAACCAGGTAGCATTTGGCTTCACACCTTTCTAAAGTATAATAATGCTATATGCTATATGATGAGGGGCAGCTAGGTGGCACAGTGGATAGAGCACTGGGCTTGGAATCAGGTAAACTCATCTTTATGAGTTCAAATCTAGCCTTACTAGCTGTTTGACCCTGGGCAAGTCACTAAATCCTGTTTGCCTCAGTTCCTCGTCTGTAAAAATGAACTGGAGAAGGAAATGGCAAAGCACTCCAGTATCCTTGCAAAGAATACCCCAAATGGAGTCATGAAGAGTCAGACACAACTGAACAGCAATAGTGTGTGTGTGTCGGGGGTGATGGGGGAAAGACCTGAAGGATCAAAGAAGGCTTCCAGGAGGTGATGTGTAATCACCCCCTAATTTAGTGATTTTATAAATTGAGATTTTTACATAAGGGGATTCTTCCTAATCCAGAATGCATCTGTACAGAGCCATGTTCAAGAAAGCATAGCCAATCAGCATACAAATAAGTGCTGTGTGTAATTACATTCTGTTTCCTGCCCTCACTCCCACTGATTTCTCACCTCAGTGTTAGGTGGTTATGAAATTTAATATCTCTTGGAGATGGTGACTCTCTGAGGTACATACCTAAGGCAAGCATTTAACTTGAGACTGACCTCTTCACGTACGCTTCATTCCTCAGTAGTTGTTCAGAGGAATTCCTTTTGTTGGATAATAACCTTCCCTTTCCAGATGTTCCAGAAAGGTCCTCCCTTCCCTCCCAAGCTCAGTCCAGGACCAAGATTCCCCTTGTTCTTTGGGTTAGTGATACCTTAATTTATAACCAAAGGTCCTTCTTTTCCCATTACTTTACTTTTTAAATGGTTTGCAGCATGAGAGGTAGTGTAGTAGTTGTAGTAGTAGTAGTAGCAGTAGCAGTAGTAGAGAACAGGCCTCTGAATAGGGCATGGCTAGAAAATAGGGGCAACAAGATAGCACAAGGGGCAGCTAAGGTGGTGCAGTAGTGAAAACCCTGGGCCTGGAGTCAGGAAGACCTGACAAATCCAGTCTCAGACACTTATTATCTCTGCATCTCTACGCAAGTCACTTAATCTGTTTACCTCAGTTTCCTCATCTATAAAATGAGTTGGAAAAGGAAATGGCAAATCCAGTATCTTTGCCAAAAAAAAAAAAAAAACAAACCCAAATGGGGTCATGACTGAAAAACAATCCTCATCTCTAAAGTGAAGGAAGTTGGACTTCAGAAGTATAAAATATGCTGCCTGGGTGTGTGTGTGTGTGCCAGAACCAAATTAAAATGTAATTGAGAAATATTTAACAAAATAAATAAAAATACACTAAAACATAGGTAATATTGACTGAAACCACTGAACACCAACAACCAAAGAAAATAGGACCATAAATCTAGAGCTAGAAAGGGGTACCCCAGAGACCACCAGTCCCAACAGCCTCATTTTACAGATCAAGCAGTTGGTGGTTTGCCCAAGATCCCACAGGCACTACCTCGCCAAAGTGGAATTTGAAAGCATCTAACTCTAGAAGCTTTGTATTTTTTTTTTCCGTTTTACCACAGTGCCTTCCGCTGATACCAACTGGCTCTGTGACCCTAGACATGTCATCCCAGGCAACTCTCAAAAACTATTCTGCTTTGGTAGAAGAATTTTCCTTATTGAGAATTCCTTAGGACAATGATAACAGATATCACAGGTTCAGTGCTGTCCTATTAACACTAGCTACCCACCCACCCACAGCCTGGTCTAGCCAACAGAATCCCAACTTAAATTCCTTCCTAGCTGTATGACCATGGGCAGACCACTTGATCTCTCAGGGCCTCAGTTTCTCCTTATGAAATAAAGGAGATAGATTAGATAGTCACTAGTCACTAAAGGCCTGGATAGCTCTAGACTCTTTGGGCCTATGATTTTTGAATTCAAATGAATTATCATGAATTTTATTTTAAGCACTTTGATTTTCTTTTAATGAGTTTTGGGAGCCTAAGATCTTGCTAGTCCTACCGGACTAGAAAGACTTAAAGTATAGACATGATGACTTGTGTATCTGTCATCTGAGGACTAGTCTATCTAAATTTGGAGAGACTTGTCAGCAGATGGTTGGCTACCAGCTAATATTTTTTGGCCCTTGATAATTTAGGAGAATTGTTTACTAAGGCATAGAAAGGTCAAGATCTGCTGGTAGAGTGCTGACACAAAATGAAAGATCCTTAGTATAGGAAAATAATGTTTTTGTACATTTATGTTAACCAGAGACTCCTCCTCAAACTTCTTTTTAAAGCAGACATCCTGTTTTATCCTTAAATTTTGAAGTTTAGAAGCTGGAGAAAATCATATCTGGGGGGAGTCTCATGAACAGACCTTTGAACTTGTTGGCAGAGTCCTGGGTTTGAATCCTGCCCCTAGCAGGATTACTAGCTCTATGATCATGGACAAGTCAGCCCCTATGAACGTCTGTTTTCTCATCTGTTATTATTGCTGTTCAACAATTTTTCAGTCATATTCAACTCTTTATAACCCCATTTAGAGTTTTCTTGGCACAGATACTGGAACGGCTTACCATTTCCTTCTCCAGCTCTTATTATAGATGAGGAAACTGAGGCAAACAGGGTTAAGTGACTTGCCCAGTTTGACTTGAACAGCTTTTAATTGTCTGAGGTCAGATTTGAACTCAGGTCTTCCTGACTCCAGGTCTGATATTCTATCCACTATGCCATCTGTATTATTGCCTAAAATACCTATTTCACTGGATTGTTGGGAGATGGGACTGAAACATAGCTCATGTAGATCACATTATAAGCCTTGTAGGCTATTTAAAAGCCAAGCATTATTACTAAACAAAAGGGATGGAAGCTGTAAGTTGAACTTAGAAAATAACATGGAAAAGGACATGACAAAATCATTTACAAATATTCTTAAAGAAAATAGAGTTCTGGAGATTTAATAATGACTTTTTGAAAACCACTTCCAGTCATGCCAAGGAGGTTATCTGTTATATTTCTTCTTGCTTTTCTAAAAAAAAATTTTATCCTGTACAGGGAAGCAGTGAATTTGAAACTGGAGGACCTGGGTTTAAATTCCAACTCTGTCACTTTTACTCTCTAAAATAAGGGGAATTGGACTCAAGAACTCCATAAACTTAAAGGCCCCTTCTGCATCTAAATGTACAATCTTTACTTCAAGAGCCATGATTTCTCTGGTGTAGGAATTGATTCTGCCAACAAATGGTGGCTTTTCTTTCTTAACAGACCGGCTCTTATGAGCTATTGGGGGATAACAAAAACACCTATCACTAGGTGACCAACCCTCTAGTGAAAAGCATCTTGGGAATGAGTCAGGCTGATTCACAGAGAACAGACATTGTACCATTAGTCTGTTAGCCTGAAGTCTTTCCAGCTTCATAGATAGAAGGTACGTGATAGACCAAAAGCTAAGAACCTAGAAGAGTAGGAACCTTTTTTTTTAAATCTCTAATGCCTAGTATAGTCCTTGGCACATAGTGGGCACTTAATAAAGATTTGATGATGATTAACTAATCATTAACTGGATAATAGAATGAGTAGCATGTTAGAGTGTAAAAGATTTTAATTCAAATCCTGTCTCACAAATTTACTAGCTGTCACTTAACTCTCCTCAGCCTAAGTTTCCTCATCTGTAAAATGGCAGTAAGTAATAGCATCTATTTCACAGGGATGTGTCAAAGTTCAAATGAGATAACACATGTAAAGTGCTTTATAAAATTTAAAGTGACATATAAATATTGGTTATTGTTAATAGGATATGCCAAGGCTTGTGCTCCACTTGCAGAGTCTTGGAGAGTCTGAGGTTGCTTTGATATTGGTGATGAGGCACCTAAGGAGGAAGTTTTCCTTAGTAAAAGAGGAAAGTAGTCAAGAACTTGTGAAATTTAGATGGAGTTTTGTTTTCCTTCCTTCTTCCTTCTGCTTCCTAGTTGTGTTAATTTGCATTTCTCTAATCAATAGTGATTTAGAGCATTTTTAACATGATGGTTGATAGCTCTGATTTCTTTTTCTGAAAGAAGATTTATTCTTGCAATTCATGTCCTTTTACCTTTGGTGTTTTGTTGCATCAGAACAGTGCTTGTAGGGTGATAGCCCATATTCTAAGAAGAAACTTGGCATAGTGGATAGATGTAGCCTTGCAACTCGATAGATTTGTGTTCAGGTCCACCCCCTGACATATTGACTGTGTTACCTTGGACAAGTCACTGTACCTCCCAATGCCCCAGACAACTCTAAGACTATAAATTGCCAAGAATAAATTGTAGTGGTGGCAGGAGTGTCCTCATCTGGGAGTTCTCTGTACCTGTGTAATCACAGGAGTTCAATCCCTCTCTCCTCCTTGTTCTAATTCAGATTCCTGAGCTTAACAGCTATAAACTAAATGATGTTCCCTTAGACTAAGCAGCTGTCCCAGACATCAGCAGCTTCCTGCCAGGATTCCCATCCCATAAGACTCTTGGGAGCCTTACAGTTCGATTTCAGACTTAGATTTAATTGTTCTCTTCAGCAACTTCAATTATCCATGACTGGACTGAATAGGATTGTGTGCCCCAAAGTCAGAGATAAAAGCTAAAACAGAAAGCTTTGCAACTAATACTAAGTATAATCCTTCTTATGTTCTGGCTCCTAGTATCTCAACAAATTCTGCTTTATTCACCACCCCCCAACATTCCCTTTTCCTGTAGCCCCACAGACATATGCCAAAATTGCAAACTGGAAAATTTGCTTTATGCCTCCATGTGTGAGATGACAAGACTGTAGACTAGCTCTAAAAGGGGCCTTAAAAGAGTATGCTGTCTAACTCTCATTTTAAAGAGGTTGACACGGAGGTTGGGTTCCTAACTTGGACAAGTCAGGAAACGTCTTGCCTAAGGTCATACAGGCAATAAGTGGCTGAACTGAAGTCCTAATCCATACCCTTTGACTCCAAATCTGGTTCTCCAAGGTTCTTTCTCAACTTTTTTAGAAGGTTAACTGATAGGGTAGGGCTAATATCCACTTGGATTGTATTTACCTCTATAGAGAAGCAGCAGGATTAGTCTTGCAGTCAGAGTTCATATGCTGATTCTGATACTTCTTAACCCTGTGATGATGGGCAAGCCATTCTATCTCTTTTGGCCTCAGTTTCCCATTGGTAAAGTAGGATTAATCATGCCTGTATTACTGGCTCAGCAGGAAGCTGAATGGCTCAATAGATAAGAGCTCTGGACTTGGAATCAGGAAGACCTGAATTCAAATCTATCCTCAGACACTTAGTAGCTGTATGACACTGGGCAAGTCACTTCATCTCTGTTTGCCTTAATCCGTAAGAGAAGGGAATGGCAAAACTACTCCAGTATCTTTGCCAAGAAAACCTCATGGATGGTCCACAGGCAAGAGTCAGACACAGCTGAACAACAACAATAATTACCAACTTGGTGGGTTGAGAGGAACCCAGTTTGTCAGCACCATTGCCCAAGATAACCTATAGAGCTGGTGGTCGTGGTGCTCTTTTATCTCTCCTGTGAACCCCCTCTCTCTGCTCCTGCCCCTCCACCCCTTACTTATAAGTCACAAAAGGACATGATGTATTTTGGGGTTTTTTTGGTTGCCTCAGTTGTTTCCAATCAGTGGCCCACAGCCAAGTAATTGCTTATTTATTGTTCTATTGGAATTAAAGCTAACCCACCAGTTGGGAGTAGGGTTTTTGTCTTATTTAAACTTTTCATCTCCCTATCTGCAGATCAGAATGCCTTGTACACCATGGACACTCAATAAATGTTGGATTATATTGCCTAAAATATCATGAAAGAGCAATTTTTAACAGGCCTTTCAGCAGGGAATGCTTCTCCTTCCAGATAACTTTCCATCTATTTTCTGTCTATGATCTTCTATGTACCTACATGTTGTCTCCCCCATTACAATTAGGAACCTAATTGTTAAATGGACTCCTTATCCCAAACTTTGAAAAACTGGATTTTCAAAACCAATAAACTGGGAATAGTTATTCTCTATATAAGAAAGTTCACAATGTGCTTTTTTCTTTTTCTTTTTTTTTTTTTTATTTTGTAATGTTTAACAATCACTGCCATACAATTGCGATTTTATCCCTCCCCACCTACTCCCCGCTACCCCCCTCCCTCCCCACGACTGCATACAATTCTGTATAGATTCTACATATACTTTCCTATTGAGTATATTTTCACTATAGTCATGCTATGTAGTCAGACTAAGATAAATGAAAGAAATCGTATAACAAATCAGAACATGATACACAAACACATACACATACACAAACATGATCTGCTACAATATGTGAGTGACTTCCATATTTCTCTCTCTGAGTGTGGCAGGCATTTTGCCTTGAGATCCTCCATTGGGATTTTTTTTTTTTTTTTTGGTAAGAAGTTCTTGTGTTATTACAAAAATCTAAGTCTACCAGAAAAAACTCTCACACACTGTGGTTGTTGCTGTGCATAAAGTTCTCCTGGTTCTGCTCCTTTCACTCAGCATCAGGTCATATATGTCCTTCCAGGCCTCTCTGAAGTCTTCTTGTTCATCATTTCTTATGGCACAATAGTACTCCATTACATTCATATACCATAATTTATTCAGCCATTCCCCAATTGATGGACATCCCCTTGACTTCCAGTTTTTGGCAACTACATAGAGTGCTGCTATAAATATTTTTGTACATGTGGGACCCTTTCCCATTTTTATGATCTCTTGGGGATATAGTCCTAGTGGCGATATTGCTGGGTCAAAGGGTATGCACATTTTTGTAGCCCTTTGGGCATAGTTCCAAATTGCTCTCCAGAATGGTTGGATGCGCTCGCAGCTCCACCAACAATGAATTAGTGTTCCAACTTTCCCACATCCTCTCCAGCATTTATCATTTTCTTGTTCTGTCATGTTTGCCAATCTTATAGGTGTGATGTGGTACCTCAGAGTTGTTTTGATTTGCATCTCTCTAACCAATAGTGATTTAGAGCATTTTTTCATATGATTATAGATAGCTTTAATTTCTTCCTCTGAAAATTGCCTGTTCATATCCTTTGACCATTTATCAATTGGGGAATGACTTGTATGATTATACATTTGGATCAGTTCTCTATATATTCTAGAAATGAGGCCTTTATCCCCGAGCTTAGCTGTAAAAATTCTTTCCCAATTTACTACATCCCTCCGGATTTTGGTTGCATTGGGTTTGGTTGTGCAAAAACTTCTCAGTTTAATGTAATCAAAGTTATCCATTTTGCATTTCATAATGCATTCTATCTCTCCTTTAGTAAAGAATTCTTCCCTTCTCCATAGATCTGATAAATACATTATTCCTTGCTTCTCCAGTTTATTCATGGTATCAATCTTTATACCTAAATCATGTACCCATTTGGACTTTATTCTTGTGTACGGTGTCAGGTATGGGTCTATGCCTAATTTCCACCACACTGTTATCCAGTTTTCCCAGCAATTTTTGTCAAACAATGAGTTCTTATCCCAGAAGCTGGGGTCCTTGGGTTTATCAAACAGAAGGTTGCTATATTCCTTGCCTACTGCGTCTTGAGTGCCAAGTCTATTCCACTTGTCTACCTCTCTGTTTCTTAGCCAATACCAAGTGGTTTTGATAATTGCTGCTTTATAGTAATGTGCTTTTTTCTTAAAAAAAAATTAAATGTGTTATAAGAAGTAACAATGGACATCAATTTTTTTTCCCGTTTCAATCATTATTTGTTGGGTATAGGGAACTCCCAGTAAGGAAAACTGTCTACCAATGCAAACATGTGACTATTCAGCCCCTTTGAGTAAGTATAAGAGAGTGCCCAGGACACTGACAGGTCATGCCTTGCCTAGAAGATGCAACTAGTGTGTGTTGGAAGCAGGGTTTTAAACCTAGGTCTACCTCACTACAGACTAATATGCCAGGCTGTCTCACTACTATTTAGAGTTATGTTCGTTTCAGTGCATAAGTTGTCTAAACAGTCTTTCTAGTCACTCCAAATTCTCATCAGTATTCTTTGATGATTCTCTCTCATTCCTTGCTGTTTTTCTATGGCCATAGCATGTACTCAGTTATAAAGCTTTTGTTTGTTTTTCCCATTTTGCATTATTTCACCACATGATTTCTTTTGATTGCGAGCCCCTAACTATATTTAAGATGTGAACTTGAGCCAGAGGAGACCTTAGAGGCCCTCTTGTCCATTTTAAAAGTGAGGAAAATGAAGGCCAGAGAAAGTTTGCGACTCACTAAGTGGCAAAAGTGGGATTTGAACTCAGGTCCTTTAGCTCCACATGCTTTCCATTGCTTCTCACTTCTGTCATATGAACTCAAGAGGACTTGTACTATACACCTGTCATATGCAAGTCTAGAACTCCTGTGAAATTCAGATGCTCCTTTGAACATCTGTTTCTATCAGGCAATCCTTGTACAGAACTCAATGCCTGGATTTTAATTTGATCGGATCTTGCCCAAGCCTGACTTGATTCAATTCGTATCTGATCTCTCAAGGCTCATAAAAGGGCCTGAATCAGGATTAGACTAGAAGAAAAGGCATGGGTGGGTAGAGGTAGACTTTTAATTAAATCCCCCTGTTGGCAAGGAGCTAATCATGTTCTGGGGCCAGATTGGCTTGAGAAGTATCACCAAAATACATTTGCTCCCTAAAAAAAGAAACTCATGAAAATAAAAATAATTCCTTTTAAATCCATGTTTAGGGCTCCAACCTGGCCAGCAGCCATGAAGATGAGAGTCCAGTCCCCAAAATAGCTCCTGCCTTTCAGCATTTAAATGCCTTCTGTATTTTTATCCGATGATAGGTCACTTTTGAAAAACCAGCTAATATTTTGCCCCTCTAAGAATACATTGCCATTTATAGTCTCGGCATATGGGATGTTGTTTTTGCTGTGTTCGCCTTAAAGTTATTTCCTGTTTCCAGTGATTTGGTAACACTTACAGGGCTGCTCGCTAGCTGCCTTGCTTGGCCCTCCTTGTGGCCTTGATGGTCCTATGATTTCAGAAGGTTTGGTGCCAAGCCAAGCGCCAAGAGCGGGTTGCTTTTAATGAGGCTGGAGCAGAAATTGAGCTCTTTCCTCTTCCTATGAGATCATGTCATGGGCCACTCTGGTTCATTTTCTTGACAGCTTGGGTATGTGTGAAAAGTCTGTAAATGGTCCATTCCAGATGTATTCTGGAAAGCAGTATGTCTTGAAATTAGTTCTTGGTTCCAGATTATTTAGTCTTAGAATGTGAAGAGACCTCCAACTATGGCCTGTTCTGGCCCATTGGCCCCCTATTCATATGCCTCTTCAGTTTCTTTAATCACGCTCATCACATTTCTCTACTTCTAGCAACCTGTAGGATTATAGAATTCTAGGGCTATGAGACAACCATAACTGTAATAATGGTCATTAATATTTACATACCACTTTAAAATTCATAAAGCACTTCCCATACATTATTATCTCATTCGAGCCTCACTACTACCCCATTAAACAGTACTAGAGATATTATTGCCTCTATTTTACAGATGAGTAAACTGGGACTCAGAGAGACTAAGTGGTTTGACTGAAATCATATAGTTAGCAACAATTAGAGGTTGTCATTTGAACCCAAGTCTTCCAGAGTCCACGAGAAGCACCTTCTACCCCACACTGCAGTCATTTGGTCCACAAAGTTGCTCTGGATTCGGTCCATTGAGTTTCCCACTTTGCCATGCTTTCTTCAGTTTAAAAGTATATAGTAAAATTCCTCATGTGGTACTCAAGGCACAGTTCTTTGTTAAATATTCTTACGCAATGGCTCTGAAAATACTCCCAGAAATTCAAGTGACTTAATTGTCTTATTATTTTTCCAGTACTTCCTGTGAGAGAGGTTGGAGAGAAAGCTTAGTATTGTATTCCCCTGATCCTTCTGACTGTGCTTGAAAGCCTCAGTTAGGCTCTGGCCAGAATTCATTTTAATGAGCATACCTGGAGCAAGATTCGTTCAGTCCTGGCCACACAAATTGCCCCAGGTCCAGTTGATATCCTCATGGGATTGGTTGGCCTTAGGGCAGATAGGAGTTTATATGCTCTGGTTTGGACCCTAGTGCTGCCAAACAACAATTTATAAACCCTCTGGAAGAATTGGCATAGGTAAAGATGAAGAAATCTCTCTATAAGACTTTATCTTAATTCTCTTGGAGTTAATTGTGATGACTCAAGTGGGACCTCAGTCTTCACAGAAGCAATAACTGCTTTCCCTCTGGTATTGCATTTGCCTAAGATTCTGCTGCCAGTACTGGTGACTTAATGACAAGGGATCCTAGAAAAGATGAGCTCCTGGCAACTTGGGAACATAGGGGCATTCCATTTGACCTTTTCACCCCTTTGCTGAATTCTCCAGTTGTCACTGGTGCTTCTTGAGATGGTTGAGGAATCACCGCAGTAGCAAAAAGATGATCCAAGCTGATAGAAGTTCCTGTCACACCCCCAGCAAAAGTCGTCAGTCAAGGGAGGGAGATGGGTTTGAGGTCCTAGTAACTCTTGTAACAAGTCCATTCTGTTTTGGAATAGTTTTATGTTTTAGGAAATTTTTCCTTACATCAAAGCTAGATCTGCCTCTCTGCAACTTTCCCCATTGTTTCTGGCTCTTTGCCTGGAGCTGAGCAGAATATAAGTTTCATATCTCTTCCTTGATAGCTTCATTGAAGTTATCTTATCACTGACTGACTCCTGAACCCAAATTAACTTCAATCTTGGGCAAACATCCCTGGTTCCTTCTGTTAATTTTCATGTGGCAGAGTCTCAAGGTACTTTACTATTCTTGTCATCCATTTCTGGATGGGCTTCTACTTTTCCTTCTTCCTAAAATGCACCGCATAAAACTGAAAGCAGTATGCCCGAGGTAGTTTCTTTTAATTGAGCCTAGAATTATTTTTTGTCTTGGCTTTCATGTCTACTATTGACTCACACAGCAGGCTCTGTCTTAAGCCCTTTTATGTTATCTCCTGGTTTTTGGAGACCTTGTCAACTGCCTTAGGTTCAATCATCTTTACACATATGACTTCTAGATCTACATATATAGGCCTGTTCTTGCTCCTGAGTTCCAGTCCCATATCACCATTTCAAAAGAAATGTCTCATAGGTATCTCAAGTTCAACAGAACTCATAATCTTTCCCTGTTCCAAACTTCTGTGGAGCTTTTGTTGAGGGTGTCAACCATTCATCCAGAGCACCCAGGTTCACATATGAGAAATCATATAAAAGTCTCCCTCAACTTCTAACTCTCCCTCACCCCATATTTCCATTTAGTTGTCAGAACTTCTCATTTCTACCTCCTCAGCAACTCTTGGATCCATCTCCTCTCTCCTCATAAGGGTACCGCCTCAGTGCAAACCCTCATCATCTCTCATCTAGACTATTATAAGAGCTTCCTAATTGGTCTCCCTACGTCAAATCTTTACTCTCTGCAATCCATCTTCCACAGAGCTGCCAAAGTGATAGATACCTTCAGCTGGACCATGTCTCGGCTAAATAAGCTCTAGTGACTGGATGAATTCATGAATGTTGAATGAATCTTACCTCTGTAGTCTCTCACCAAGACTTTCATGTTCTAAAGACAGAGGGCCATAAATTCACCTCTTGCTTCCTAATTGGACTCGTTGCCTTGAGTTTTTCAGAACCTTCTCCAATTCATCTACACAGCTGCTAGATTGATATTCCCAAAGCACAGGGCTGACCATCTCATTTTCCTGGACAGGAAGCTCCAGAGGTCCCTATTTTTCTTAGATCAAATACAGATTTCTCCATTAGTCTGTTAAAGCCCTTTACAACCTAGTTCTGACCTGTTTTGCTAGGCATATTACACGTTACTCACCTGTGAGTCCTCACTCAGCAGTCTAGCCAAACTGGCCTGCTCACCCTTTTGTGCCATCTCCCATCCTCATGCTTTTCCATAGGCTGCCCCCCATGCCTGTAATGTCCTCCCTTCCTCCTCACCATCTCCTCTTAAAATCCCCAGCTTCAAAGCTCAATTCAAGATTTTTTAAAACTTTCTAAATAGATTTTTATTGGTATTTTTTTGTTTTTATATCACTTGCCATTTTCATTGTATCATTCTTCCATACTTGCAAAGATCTATCTTTTGTATCAAATAATTTTTTAATAAGATGAACAAAAGGCAAAGAATTAGTAATAGAGGGGGGATGCTCATCAGTTGGAGAATGGCTAAGCAAGTTGTGGTATATGATTGTGATGGAATAATGTTGTGCTGTAAGAAACAGTGAGGGGAGATTGTTTCACAAAAACCCAGGAAGATATATATATATAAACTGATGTGAAGTGAACAGCACCAGGAGGACATTATACACAGTGACAGTAATATTGTAACTGTGGTCAGTTGTGAACAATTTAGCTACGCTGATCAAGACAGTGATCCACAACAATTCCAAAGGACCCATGATGAAAAATGCTATCCCCCTCCAGAAAGAAACTGAACTCTTACGTTTGAGTTGAAGCAAATTGTTTTTTCACTTCATTTTCCTTGCTCCCCCCTTTTTTGGTAATTTGGGTGATATGGAAATATGTTTTCCTTGATCTCACATGCTTAATAGATAGCGTATTGTTTGTCATCTCAGTGTTTAGAGTAAGGGATGGAGGGAGGGAGAGAATTTGGAGTAAAAAGAAAAAGAAGAAAAAAAAGATGATAAAAGAAAAAATTTAGCAAAACAAAAAAAAATCAGCATAATAAAATTTTATTAAGTGCCTGCTATATGCCAAGCGTTATACTTGGCCCTGGGAGATATAAATCAATCAGTTAGCTAATATTTATTAATCACCAACTATGGGCCAGGTACTGTGCATCATGCCAAAGATATAAGTACAAAGAATAAAACCCAGAGTTTACATTCTTTTTTAAATTTTTTATTTTATTTTTTCCTATTACATGTAAAAACAATTTTTAACATTTTGAGTTCCAAAATCTCTCCTTCCCTCCCTCCTCTCTTACCTCCTGGAGAAGCAGTTTGATAGAAATCAAACACACACAGTCATGCAAAACATATTTCCATTTTAGCCATGTTGTGAAAGAAAACACAGACACCCTTCCCCCCCAAAAAAAAGAAAAGAAAAAGAAAAAAAGGTTAAAACAAATATGTTCGAGACTCCATCAGTTATTTTTCTGGAGGTGGGTAATGTTTTTTATCATGAGTCCTTTGGAATTGTCTTGGATCATTTTTGCTGAGAATAAGTCATTCATATAGTATTACAATTACTGGTCACATATTACATATTACAATTTACAATTTGTACAAAATGTACAAAATACAATGTATTAGAAATTACAATTACGTATTACAAATAATATTACAGTATTCATATGGTGTTACAATCTCCTGGTTCTGCTCACTTTACTTCACAGCAGTCCACATGTCCTCCCAGATTTTTCTGAAACCATTCTGCTTGTCATTTTTTATAACACAATAGTATTCCATCACAATCATACCATTGCTTGTTCAGCCGTATCCCAACCGATGGGCATCCCCATAAATTCCAGTTCTTTGCCACCACAGAAAGAGCTGCTATACATAATTTTGTACTTGTAGGTTCTAATCCCTTTTTTTATTATTATTATCATTTCCTTGGGATGCAGACCTAGTAGTGGTATTGCTGGGCCAGAGGGAATACATAGTTTTATAGCCCTTTGGGCATAGTTCCAAATTCAGAGTTTACATTCTAATGGAAGAGACAACAAATATAATAAATAAGTACAGTGTAAATATAAAGTGAAAACAAATACAGCCATATTCAACATGGTAGTTACATGTAAGGGAGTTTATGAGAGAGGGCACTGATGTTTAGGGACACCAGGAAGGGCTTTGTGCACAAGACGAGCTGCATGTTAAAGGAAGAGAGGGAGCGTCTGAGACAGAGGTAAACAGGGGATGGCCAGTGCCAAGACTGAGATAGAGATAAAGACACAAATGAGTCCTTGCCCTCAAGGAGGTTATATTTTATCAGGAAAGATAATATTTACGTACAGAAGTACAAGGAAAATTAAAACCAGGTAGTTTGTGAGAAGAGGCACTAGCACCTGAGAGATCAGGAGTGACTTCTCATAGTGTGTGACACTTGAGCTGAACCTATATATGGGGGTAGTATCAGCACACAGTGGGCTCTGTTTGTGTGGGGGAGGGGGATGGTACTCATAGTTTGTGAGCAGTTCTTTACTCAGTCTTTCTATTCACTGCCACATTAAGACTACTATGTCATCCCTAGGAATCTTTTAACACTGAGTCCTATCATGCAGGCTATGAGGAAGATGTACCATCACTTTTTGCATTTTGCTAGAGGAAGAAAGTAAATTGGTGTTGGGGACTCTTCTTTTGTTCTGGGGAGAGGGGGCAGTTATTTGATGGACAGAACTTATAAATAATCATTTCTATATTGATGAGGATTTCACCTGGATGGCTGTGCACCTTGGGCTGGAAAGTCCACCTTGCTACACAGCCTCTATGCTGCTGGGGTGCAGGAGAGCTGGACAAGCTGGAGCCTGAGGCTGCTCACTCCATTCAAGGGCATCCAGATAAAACGTAAAAGTCTATTTTGGGAGAAGGTGACCCATCACTTTCACATTATTTGTTTTTCAGTGGCATATAAATTTTATTAAGTCTTGGAAACAGTGACATCACAAGTTGCTGCCTGGTTACCGCCCACGTATGGTGAACCACAAAGTGATTTGAGATCCATCTGCAAGATCACAGAAGTGAGAACCTAACCAAGGAAGTTAAAATAGCATAGCTGAGCCATTTTGCTATGAAAAGAAATGACAGAGTGAGTCTATTAGTCAGATGTTTCCAGTGGCTCTTGCCCTGCTTAGGGACATGGGAAGTTTTATGCATGTTTTCTTTGGGTTTGGCTGTGCATCCATCCCTTGACTTAGAGAATGAACAGTCCGTAAAGTGTATTATAAATTGGATTTCTCTTAAACAAATTCTATTTTTCTGTTGATTTTCAATATAAAATTTGACATGTTCTCAAAAAAACTTTTTTTTACTAAATGTATTGAAGTAACACTAAATAATTCAGTATACATTAAATCATTATTTGTAGGAAAATAGCTTTTTGCAAGAACATTAGTGATAGTTCAGCTGACCTAATCCTTTTGGTTACTTTCTCCCCAAGAGCAGATTATAATCTATCTGTGCTTTTCCAGCCTGTGCTGTTCTTGTCCATGACCTTTCATAAATCCTTTTGAAGGGTCAACTCAGCCTTCCTCTAGATCTTTTAAAACCTCATGGCTACTAGTACTGCACTTGGATCATCCACCTCTTGTCCACTCACAATGAATGCTCACTCTACTTTCTTTTATGGTCATGCATGCCTTTGATGTCTCTTACTTTATCACTTCTCACAGCACAAGACATCATTGGTAATATGTTGTGGCTTACTTGTAGCCACATCTTTTGAGTCACTTGAAATCACAGTCCTTCTGAGGTCATGGTGCTGTTTGTTGCCAGTCAGACAGTAAGCATTTATTAAGCATCGACTATGTGCCAGTCACTGAGGATACAAAGAAAGTAAAAGACAGACCCTGCTATCAAGGAGCTCATAGTCTAATCAAGCAATAATTGGCACAGTAATAACACTCAAAATATTAATGTTCATAATTAGTTACCAATAAAGTTGCAAAACAAGTAGAAGATTTTTTGGCATAGTATGTAGAGCACTGAACTCAAGAGTCAGGAAGACCTGGGTTCAAATCCTTCATCAGAAACTTACTGGCTATATGATCATGAGCAATTTAATTAGCTTCTCTTGACCTTGGTCTCCCATCTGTAAAACGAAGGCATTAGAATCAGTGATCTCTAAGATCTCTTTTATCTCCGAATCTACAATATCTTAGGATCAGTAAGGGGAGCAAGGCATAAGTGACCAATGAAATGGAATTTCATCATTCTTCTTCAAGGATGTATTGTTCCTCACTCCCAAATGTTTCCCTTTCATCTCCTTGCCTTTGCACAGGCGGAACCCGTGCCTGATATGCACTTCTTCCTCCTTATCTCTGCCACTTGGAGCTCCTAGTTTCCTTCAAAGCTCAGTTCAGCTGCTCCCTCCCTCCTACATGAGGTCTTCACTGGTTTTCCCCAGCTGCTGCTAGTGCCTTCCTGCTATATTGCCTCAGATTCATTTTGTTTAAACTCATTTCAAACATTTATGTTTGTATATGTCCCACATCTCATCCTACAGAATGGCAGCTCCCTGAAGGGAGAGACTATCTCAGTTTTGACTTTGTCTCCCCAGCACCCAGCTCAGTGCCTGGTTGATAGTAGGTGCTTAATAGATATGGTTTTTCTTGACGTTGATTAGAATGCTATCCTTGTTAAAGAGAGACTTAAATATTTCCAAGATCTGTGGTTTTAATAGTTTGGGTATGTCTCATCTGCTTTCCCCCCGGCCCCTCCTCCTTGTTTGCCTCACACACATACCCCATACCTTCCCCTCACGTAAACTATGTAGCTTGTAATGGTTCCTTGGAGTTATTCTGATCAAAAAATTCATTACCCTTTTGCTAATCAGGTAGTGAGTCTCCCTAAATTTCCACGGGTTAGTTGTTGAATGACAGACACAAAGTCTCTCACCAGATTCGTCTTCTGAGTCTGTCTGCCAGAGGTTGCAGCTCTGCTGGCATCACCTTGGACAGCCCAGGCCCTAGTATCCTGTTATTAAGGGGATTTGTTCTATGAAGTTTGGATTCAGTCAAAGGGTTGCACTTGAGGACCTAGAGGGCTATATATGTGGCCCTCAAAGCTGCAGGTTCCCCGTTCCTGGCCCAGGATCACTTCATATCACACTGAGGCATTGAAGAAATCAATATCATAGACAATCAGAACAGTTGCCTGCAATAAAAACAAACTCTAACCAGGCAGCCCCCAAAAGTTCATTTGTTATGTTGGTTGTTTTTGATGTATTCTGAGTCACAAGGTCATAGTTTTAAGCTTTTGGTTCGTTCAGGGAAGCCAATTTAACCCATATTTCAGTTAAATTATAGCACTGCTATTAACATAATAATCATAGTATTTTACTAATTGCTTTAGTCCAGATCTACCATTTCATCAGTGGATAGAGAACCTTTCACTAGGCACATTGAGAGCTGTCTATAACATAGCCCCAGAAAGTTAGCTGCTGCACAGAGAAGTTATGTAACTTGTCCAGGGTCACACAGCTAGTATGTATATATTGGAGACAGAATTTGAACATGACTTCCTGAATCTAAGCCTAGCATTTTCTCCACTATTCAGTGCTCCCTTTGTGTGTGTGTATGTATGTATGTGTGTGTGTGTATGTATGTGTGTGTGTAGGTATATGCCCATGTAAATAAAATAAGAGTAGTATTATAATTTCCTGGATTTTATCTTGTGCATGTTTCTTAGTTACGTAGTTGAAGTAAGGGATAATAAGTAGATGGGCCCTCCATAGTGCTTCACAATCTCTTACAAAATGTTAAAATACACAGAGGTAGGTTCCAGCATGCGGGGAGTAGATCCTTTTGGAGGATTTGTGAAAGGACATGGGCAAGAATTTTACAGAATAAAAAGATATAATTTGGCTGGTTTAGAATTCTCTGTTTGAGAGAATACCCCTGTGAAAAAAGTTATTAATTCATTCAAGCATGGAAACACTCTACTATTATTACATATACTGTGATATCAGCACGATGGTATTAATATCTAGTATATCTATACCATATAACTAATAAATTGTCTCATGATAACACTATTACATGGTAACATAATGGGGGAATCTGCGTAAATGAGATGGATCTGCTTGGTTGGGGAAACAAAAGAAAGTAAAGTAATAAAGGATTCGCTTTGGTGATGGGAAAGATGGGGAATGTTAGGAGCAACGTGTATGAGGAGAGAATCACCAGCGGCAGAGAGGAAGGAAATGGAACCCTCCAAAGCCACATTAGCTATGGAGGTAACATTGTCTAGAATGGCAGCTTTTATGTAGCTGTTTAAATTGGTAAAGCACTTTAGGCACGTTATCTCAGTTGACCCTTAAAAGAAAGCTGTATGTCATACATGTCAGCCCATAGATGGAATCTATCCTTGTGCTGAAATTTGATCTGTCAAAAAGCTTATTGATTCTTTATCTGTTAACTGAACTTTTATAGTTTTTCATTTCTTGGGTCCTTAATAGCACTGTCTTGTTACTAATGCAACCAGGACTGGCTGAAATTAGCAACAGGTGAGGTACTTGGGACCTTTTATATTGTGATATAGAAGAAAAGGCCCTGGATTTGGGGACATTAGGGTTTAATCTCAGCTCTGCTTTGCATCTTTGTGTCCTGGGCAAATCACTCCCCCCAGCCCCACCCCATACCCAACCCCGGCTCTCACTTCCCTCATCTCTAAGATGAAGGAGTTGGACCAGATTTCTAAGATCTTTTCTAAATCAAAAGACTGTGGTCCTCTATTACAGAGAATATATATGTGGTGTATGTATATAATATGTATATATGCACATATATATGTGGATATGTGGATATATATACATAAGGGGGAAAGAGAGAGACTTATAGAGACAAAGACAAGAAAGAAACGGGTAGAAAAAGAGGGAAGGAGAGAGAAATGCACACACAAGAGTGTGTGTGTGTGTGTGTGTGTGTGTGTGTGTGTGTGTGTGTGTGTGGACAGAGACAGATGGAAGAGAGGGGGAGAAGAGAAGAAGGGAGGTAAAGACAGAAAGGGAGAGGGAAGGAAGGAAGGAGGGGGTGGAGAGAGAGGAAGAGAGACTTTGTGTGTGTGCATGTGTACATGCATGCATGCATGTGTGTGTGTGTGTGTGTGTGTGTGTGTGTGTCCAGGGCAGTTGGATGCTGATCATTGCAGTATGTCTTATCTTGCTGGGAGGTCCCCTCAGCACTTTTGGAAATTTGAAAAAATTGTGTCATCTGAGATTGTCTTCAACTGGAAACTGGAGATGCCTTTTTTCCTATAGGAAAGTAGTTCCAATTTTAAAATGAAAGTCACTGAGGAAAATAGGGTTCAGCATATCCAATTTCACTTTAGCTCAGCTATATAGTGAGAGAATCCCAGATCCAAAAGGTGCCTTAGAGGCCAGCTATAGGCAAAACATGTGACTGAATAAGAAAACAGCCTCTGCTTGAAGACTTCCAGTGTAGGGGAGCCCACTGCTTCCTGAGGTGCAGCTCCTTTCTCCTTTGGGCAGCTCTTCTACAGGGCTAGTATCTGTCTTTCTACAGCTCTACTCTTTGTTGTTAATTCTGTCCTCCAGGACCAGTCAGAACAATCTGATGTCTCTTCCTCTTAGCAGCCTTTCAGATGCTTTGAAGGTAGCTAGTGTGTCTCCCAGATTGTCTCTTCTCCAAGCTTAGCGCTTCCAATTTATTCAACTCTTCTAAACAAGCTGAAGCTTCTCTGCGTGCTTTCTAAAAGCGTGCCTAGAACTGAACATAATTTTCTAGATTCAGAACACTAGATAGATTCTAAAGCCAGCTAGGTGACGCAGTGGATAAAGCAGTAGGCCTGGAGTCAGGGAGACCAGTCAGCCTCAGACACTTACTGCCTATGTAACCTAGGGCTATAGGTCAAGTCATTTAACCTCTGTTTGTCTCAGTTTTCTCAACTGCAAAATGGGGATAATAATAGCATCTGCCTCACGTTGTAGTGAGAATAAAAACAAAATAATATTTGTCAAGCACTAAACACAGTGCCTGGTACATTGTAGGTACTCCATAAATGCTTGTTTCCTTCTTGATAGGGCCTGATCAGGACAGAGTGATCAAGTAAGTAAGCATTTATGAAGTACCTACTATGTGCCAGGGACTAGAAGTACAAAAGCAAAAATGAAACAGTACCTAACCCGAAGGAGCTTACATTGTGTCAGGGATGATACTGTGAACCTATGTTCATGAATTAAGTATATAAAAAATTGTAGAAACAAAGAGAAAGTAATTTTAGGGGAGGGGTAGGTGGAGGGATTAGGAATGACTTCATGGAGCAGGTAGTACTTGAGGTGAGCTTTGAAGGAAATAAGGGATTCCAGGAAGGGGAAGGAGGGAATTCGTTGTAGACATGGGGGCCAGTGTGACTGCATTACAGAGTGCAAGAAGGGGAATCATGTATCAAAAGACTAGAAAGGTAGAATGGGGTCAAGCTGTAAAAAGGCTTTAAGAAACAAACTGAAGATTTTGTATTTGATCCTAGAGGCAATAGTGTACTATAGACTTTGAATAGGGGAATGTCATGGTCTAACTTACACTTTAGCAAAATCACTTGGGTGGCTTTGTAGGAGATGGATTGGAGTGGGGTGAGACATGAGGCAAGAAGGGAAGGGATGGGAGAGGAACAAACATTTACATAGCGCCTACTATGTGTCAGGCACTGTGCTAAGCTCTTTTTACAAATGTTATCTCATTGGATCCTTACAACAATCCTGGGAGATAGGTACTATTATGCTCATTTTACATTTGAGGAAACTGAGGCAAGTAGAAGTTAAGGAAGTTGCTCAAAGTCACAGTTAGTAAGTATCTAAGGCTGAATTTGAACCTGGATCTTCCTGACTTCTCACCCAGTACTGCAATTAGTAAGTTATTATTATATATTCTAGGTAGAACTATTATCTCCTTTGCTTTTCTTGATGCAGCCTGTGGCAGTAGGGCATAGTGGAAGGTACCACGTGAGGCAGAGTGAAGTGAGCAGAACCAGGAGATCATTGATCACAGTAACAGCAGTATGGTAAAGATGGTCAGTTGTGGAACACCTAGTCTCTCTGATCAATACAATGATTTACACAAGTCCAAGGGACTCATGATGAAAAATACTGTCCCTCACCTGGGAAAGAAAACGGATAAACTTCAACTGCAGATTGAAGCACATTTTTTTCACTTTCTCTTTCCAACATGGCTAATATGGAATTATGCTTTGCATGATTTCAGGTATCATATTGTTCGTTTTCTTACTGAGTTAGGTAGGGGTTGAAAGGAGGTAGAGAATTTGGAATGCAAAATTTTTTTAAATGTTAAAATTTTTTTTAAAAAAAACTTTAAAAGTCATCTCTGATAAACTAGATGACAAATTGTATATTTTATAAGATTTTTCATTGCTATGTGACTATTCACTTATGTACAACAGAAGAACTGGAAAAAGCATTGGATTTAGAGTTGTAAGGGACCTTAAAGATGTTCTAGTCTAGCTCTTTCATTTTACAAATGAGGGAACTGAGGCCCAAAGAAGTGGAATAATGAGCCCAAATTCACACAGGTAGTAAACAGCAGAGCTGGGATTTTTACCTGATAATCCATTTGCAATCAATTGCTCTTTCTCTTTTGCCATGTCCAGGTCCTGACTGTGCCACTTATTAGCCACAGGGCTTTGGGCAAATCACTTGATGTATCAACCTGTTTTTCACATCAATAAAATAGAGACAGTAGTACTTGTATTTCTAACTTCACGAGGTTGTTCTGAGGATCAGAGGAGACACTACGTATAAAAGTTTTTTTTGTACACCTTGCCAGTGCTATATACACATAAACTAGCATTAATGTTCCTTCTCTAAGTTCCTATTCCTGTACTTTATCATGATATGGAGAATGACCTTAGGTTCAACAGAGTGCAAGCTCTAATGAATGCTAACAGCTTCTGGCACTTAGCAGAGTGCTTGGCACATAGTAGGTACTTAAAGGCTTATTGACTGATTACAAAATTAGAATAGGTCTGCTAACAGACTGTGTCTGTTATCTGTGATCTAGGACATGTATGGAAAGACACATTGCCAGAAAGTTGGTCCCTATGTGATGGACTTCCAGAGTTCTTGTAGTTGAAGCAAGCCATCTGCTAAGATGTGGGCAGGTTTTACTCTGTGAAGGAAAAAGTCATGTGGGTAAAATGCCACAACTAACGATTTGAACAATGAGCACAGGGATTGGGAGAGTTATTTATTGTCTTTACAGCCATAATATTAAGTCTAATTGAGATGCCCTCCGCTTTAATTTAAGCCCATTTCTTCCCATCTGGTCTTTGGAGGGCAAAGAGAACACACCTTCTCCTGCATCTTCCTCATTACTCTAATTGAGTTTCCTCTTGCCTTATGTGGGTTGTGAGGAGAGCTCTTGGTGAACCTCAAAAAGCCAGATTTAAATGGGAGTCATTGCTACTGGTATTGGTGATAATAGGAATGAAGCAATTTGTTCCAGGCTGAACAACTCCATTTCCTTTAACCTCTTTCCCAACCCATTGATCACTCTGATTGCTCTTGTACAGGACATATCCGGTGTGTCTGCATCCTTCTTAATGCGAGGTGACCAAAGCTAGACACAATACTCCACTCTAAGGACCGAGCTGACTAATGTGGAACATAGTGGAAGGATTACTTCCTGCCCTTGGCATGTCATAGCCCCATTAATTCATCCTTGTCTCCTGCTGGCCTTTATCACAGTGGCATTGTATTGCTGATTCATTTGGCCTGTGGTCAGTTGTAACATCCCACCCCCTCTCCGAGCTCTTTATATTATGCCTTGGTGGAGCCTATCTCTTTTCTCAGCCCATGAGATACTGGATTTTTAGCCCTTTTGAATATCATTCTTTTCAGCAAAGTACTATAGATTCTCAAGTTCATCCAATGCCATTTGGATGTTGTTCCCATCTCACCCAGAGTCCCCAGCTAATTTAGTGTCCTCTTCATATCTGACAGGCATCTTTTTAATCCTCTCATCAAAGTCATTAACAAAAAATATTGCTTATAATGAACCCTAGAACAGGAGCTATTATAGCATTATGTAATAGGGAAAAAACTGGACTAAGAGTCAGTCTAGAAGTGGCATGAGGCAGAGAGAAGAACCTGGGCTAATTTCAAAAGGTCAGAGTTTGAGTTCTGGCATTTATATAAGCTGATTGACCCAGGATAGAACAATTCACTTCAGTGAGCCTCAGTTTCCTCATCTACAAAACAAGAATACTAAAATTATATAAAATTATGTTACCAACTCATAGGATGATGATAATGTAAGTCTCAAAGGCTATCAGAAAGTTGTTCATTTTCCTCTTCTTCACACATTGATACATCATGCCTATCCAATAGTAGTAGAGTGATTGAGATCATGGTTTCCAGATCTGTCAATGTGAATGTAATGATAGTGAGAATTTAGAATCCTAAGATAATCAAACTAGATTCCTTAGACCCATGGAATCTTAGAACTAGAAAATCATCTAATCCAAACTCCTAATTTTCCTGATGAAGACATTGAGTCCCATAGAAGAAAAGCAATTTGCCCAAAGGCATGTAATAAGATTTTCCTAATGGTAGCAAGTAAGAGCCAGGATTTGAAATCATGCCCCCCGTAGACTTCAAGTCTAGTGTGGTTCTTTCCATTGGCATGTTACTTCTTTGTATTACCTCTCCATCAATTCATTTTCTCAAGTTCAGATCTGACCTCAGACACTTACTAGCTGTGTGACCTTAGGTAAGTCATTTAACCCTGTTTGTCTCAGTTTCCTCATCTGTAAAATGAGCTGGAGAAGGAAATGGCAAACCATTCCAGTACTTTTGCAAGGAAATCACAAATGGAGCCACCAAGAGTTGGACACTATTGAAACTAGTGAACAACAGATATATAGACGATTGCTTATAGATTTCCCCACCTCAACTCTCTAGCCAAGGTATTATAATATTATTCCATGTTCATTAGTTTCCTGTTGTTAAAACCTTTAAAATAGATATCTGATTATTGAGGGCTTTGTTCTAGAAATCTCTTGTTTGCCAAAGCCTTTTCTCAACTCTCATCTTTCCCGACCTCTCTGAAGCCTTTAACCCCATCAAACACCCCCTTTCTTGATAATCTCTCCTCTCTAAGGTTTCATGACACTATTCTCTCCTAGTTCTCCTTCTACCTCTCTGACCTCTCCTCACTCTCCTCTGCTGCATCTCCATCCAGGTCATGCCTGCTAACTGTGGTTATCCTTCAGTGCTTAATCCTGGGCCTTTCTGTTCTCCTTCTATACAGTTTGATTTGGTGATCTCATCAACTGCCATGGATTCAGTTGTCATCTTTATGCTAATAATTCTCAAATCTCCATATACATCTCTAACCTCTCTGCTGACCTCCAGTCTTATATCTCCAAATGCCTATTAAACATCTCCAACTGGATGACTCCTACACCTATTGTACTCAACATTTCCAAAACTAAACTCTTTCTTCTTAAACCCTCCCTTCCTGCTGACTTCTCTGTTACTTTTGAGGGTATTGCCATCTTCCCAGTTACCAAGGTTTGAAATCTAGGTGTCATTCTCAACTCCTCATTCTTACCTCCATGTCCAGTCTGTTGCTAAGACCTGCCTATCAATTTTACTTTCACAATACACCTCTTCTCTTCTTTAACACTTTCCAGTGTTGGTACAGGTCTTTATCACATCATGCCTGAATTATCACAGTACTGTCCTGAGAGATTGTCCTGCCACAAGTTTCTTCTTATTCCCATCCATCTTTGACCCAGATATCAAAAGGAACATCCTCCTAAAGGGCTATCCAGCTACCCATTAAACACCAGTGTGGCTTCCTATCATCTTCAAGATAAATAAAAAATTTTCTGGTTGGCATTCATAGCCCTTCATAATCTCTTGTCTATCCACCACCCCATCCCTGGCCACCTTAATCTCCTCTCCACTCCTCCCCCACATATTCTTTGATCCAGTGATACTGGTTTCCTTGCTGTCCCTTGAATAAGATGCTTCATCTCCCAATGTTTTTGCCAGCTGTTCCCCCTGCCTGAAATGCTCTCCCTTCTCATCTTTACCTCCTGGCTTCTCTGGCTTCCTTTAAGCCCCAGCTAAAATCCTGCCTTCCTGAGGAAGCCTTTCCCTATCCCCCTTAATTCTTGTGTTTCCCTTAATTATCTCCTATTTATGCATTTTATGACTTATTTGTACCTAATTAGTTTCATATCATCTCCCCCATTAGACTTCAAACACCTTGAGGACAAGGACTGTCTTTTGCCTTGATTTTTATGCCTGGAACTTAGTACAATGGCTGGAACAGAGTAGGTGCTTGATACATGTTTATTGACTGGCCGACTATATCTGTATTTATTATAGTTGATAAATATCTAGGTACTTAAATACTTGTTGAATTGAAATGTAACTAGAAATATTCTCTTTTCCCTCCTTTGTATGGCCTGCCCACTCAAGTTCCTAAAGTAAGTTCTTTCCACTATGGTCAACACCCTTCCCCTAAAGAACAAAAATAACTTATCCATAGGTACTCTTCCAACTGGTTCTATCCAGCTGGTTTTCTTTCATGCCCTTTGCCACTACCACTCACAAACCAGCCTGGCATGTTCTTTTCTCTCCTGCCAGACTGAAGGGCAAAAAGTGGGAAGTTTTGAATCAGCACCACAGGCAGCATGGTAGAGTGAAGAGGGCTGGTCTTGGAGTCCAAAAGAACTGGGTTCAAGTCCTGTCTCTGACACATGTTGACAGAGTCTGGGCAGGTTGCTTCTTTCGATGCCCACAGATAATTCTCCATGATTCTGTGTTGTGGAACAGAGGTTTTTCTCCTCAGAGGTGGTTCAGCCTAGTGAGATCACAGATCTGTTAGAAGCCAGATTATAGAAGACCTTAAATGTTGGACTTAGGAGTTTGCATTTTACCTTTTAGTTCAGTGATTCCAAGCCTTTTAAAAATATCATAGGATAGAGACAAGACCTGTGATTTCAGTGGTACTGAGACTTCCTCAGTAAGGAACTTCCCTTGACCAGTGGAGAAAACACCTTCTCTGCAATCAATAATAGCCTTAAAGAGTTGTCTAGAGTACTGGAAGTGAACTTGCCCAGATTATAAGAACCCTCTTTTCCATTTTATTTTGTGTTTTTTTTTTTTAAATTGAACTTAACAAATACCTAATGAAATTAATATCTCCATGTACATTGGGACAGGAGAAAAGTGTACATAAAACTTCAGATCTCTGTTGTAACTGTTTTTTTCTTTTAAAATATAATAAGTTTGACATGTCACTTTCAAGCTGCTGTGATTCCTTCTAACCTTTCTTCTATTCCCTTCTTGTTAGGGAGGGTGTGGGTGGAAGGGATGTTAGACAAGCCTACTCCTAATCGCCATCTCCTGCCCACCCCCAACTGAAAATAGAGAAAAGTAAAAGCCTTGTCACAGATGTGGATAGTTAAGCAAGTTAACTTCCCACGCTGGCCATGTCCAAAAAAATGTATGTCTCATTCTTCATCTCTGTCATTTTTCTGTCAGAAAATTGGTAGCATGCTTCATCATCAAGGACCCATTTTTAGTGTCAGATTACTTCCCAACTTTCCCAAATGAGAGTAATTGCACTTTTAATATAATATAATATAATATAATATATATTATATATATATAATATAATATAATGAATGATACAAAGCACTTATGAATTCAGTGATTCTTTGAAATGAATATATATGTGTATATATATATATTGTTAATCAGAATAGGAACTACATTCATTTGAAAATTTTATATATAAATGTACAAGACATTGTCTATAGAATATTTATTTATGGATTCACATATGAATGTATGAACTGCTTCCAGTAATTCAGTGCCCTTCCTCCCCTCAAACCCACTGCTATATATGATAAGGATGATGGAGGGAGATTCTAAAGACTTTTGAGCAGAGGAATGACATGGCTAGAACTGTGTATTAGGAAGGTTACTAAGACAGTTATGTGAATGACAGATTGAAGAGAGGAGAGACTGGAGGCAGAAGGATTGTTTAGAAGGTTATTTCAATTTTCTAGTTGAGAGATATTGGGATAATGGCCAGCCATGTGGGTGGAAAGACAAGGATGGGTGCAAGTGATATTATAGAAGCTTGAGAAGTATGATGAGGAGATTTCACAATAAAAAGAGGTCGAAACACCGGTCCTTTATATCAGAGGCAGGCAGCTAAATGGCATAGTGGATAGAACACTGTATGTGGAATCAAGAAGACATATTAAAATCCAGCCTCAGACATTTACTATTATTAGCAATGTGACCCTGAGAAAGTCACTTATCTGCTCTTTGTCTCAGTTTCCTCCTCTGTAAAATGGGAGTGATTATAATAGTACCCACCTCCCAGGGGTGTTGTGAGGATGAACTCAAATGATGTAAAGTCCTTACTTAGCACAATGCCTGGCACATAGTAAGTGCTATATAAATGTTAGCTGTTATTATTCATATTAACCTGGTAACTAAATAAAGGAATTTGGTCTCTATATATATATTATAGGTAGATAGATTTAGATTATATGTATTTAAAACATTATAATATACATACATACATCAGATTTCCTGGGTGCTCTTGTTAATACCTCATGTACTATGAAAACTTCCTCTCAGATTTGGATGAAAAGGAGCCCAGGAATCTTCTATGCTTTCATAGGTTCATTCCCACCTCCTGCTCCATCTCCCTCCAAAAAAAAAAAAATCCAAGAGGGGAGAAATAATTTCATTTGGCAGTTAGAAGAGTTAGGTTGGTTCTAAAATGTGGAATTTGCCAAATACATTTTGATCATTGATCTAGACCTGAGCTGAGCCTGGGCAGGAAGAGAAAAAGGAAAGTAATGATGAAGACTGTGGAAAGGTGAAACCAAGAGGAAGTGTCATACTATTATATAAGCATTCAAAAATGACAATTGTTGTCTTTCCCTGCCAGCCCCCTGTGCCCCACTGCAGAAAGGATCATGTTTGGGTTAGAATTCTAAGAGGGGAAATGACTAGCACCATTCAGCCCCATGGGAAAATAATAGATTAAATGTCCTTCATGGTTTATCCCTGCTGCTTTTCCTCCTTTCAGATTTGACATCTACCGGAAGGTACCAAAAGACCTCACGCAGCCAACGTACACTGGGGCAATCAGTGAGTACCAGTCTAACTCCCTTTGCCTCCCTTGACTCCTTTCAGTCCTCTACTAGTACCCACACCCTTCTTTCTCTACCTCTTTTGGTTTTTTTGTTTTTTACTCTTGGGAATTATAAGGACTTTAAAAAGGAAGCTAGGGAAAAGAGAAGGAGATTTTGTGTGATATGGTGGCCAGCTCTTAGCTGGAGAGCCATTTCATGGCCCTTTCAAAGACACTACGTGTGGTCTACAGCACTCCCTCAGTGCTTCTAGTCCTGTTTGGAGAGATGCACGTCCTCCCCTGGAAGTCAGACTTTTGTTGACAGTAAGGATGTTGGTGGTCAGTATGTCCACACTTCAGGCTTCCTATTGACTAGCTGCCACTGGGCATCTGAGCCTTTCCTTCTAGCCTGTGAAAGCCACCAACATTGTGTACCATTTTCTCTCTAGGAGCCCTGTGTGGTCTTGGTGTTTCCAGAAAAGTGGATGACAGAAAACACTTGATAGATTGTATTTCATAAGATCCGGAGTTGGAGGGGACCTTAGAAATTACAATCCCCCTCCCCCTTTCATTAATTACTAACAGCATTTACATAGGGCTCAAATATGGAAACCAAGGCCCAGAGAAGAAAGTGGAATTGGGCCCTTTTGGGCCAGTGTCATTTCTTTGCCCTCTGAATTCTTGTACTCAGTCATCCTGATTGATATCTTGTTACTGAGCCCAGAGGGCTCCTGAGGTGAAAGTGAGGCTGGTGTCTTTGCACCGCCCTGCCTCACTTAAATCCAATTCACTTATACATCATGGCATCACCTTCCTGATGTCGTGATCCTCTTCAAGAACAAAGGACATGCAAACAATATTGTACTCGGAAGTTTCATGGTTTTACAGCTGCATGATCTGGGGAAACAGATGAGGGAAGATAAGGAGTGGCTTGTGAAATTGAAGAAATTTGAAGGATATGAATCCAGACCTTGCCAGCTACCTGTTTAAATGAAGGCTTGGAACCCCAGTAGTGTGTGACTTCTAAATGAGAGTTTTGACAATAGGCGTATTGAAGCCAGGGCCTTTGGTAATGCAGAATTAGGGAACGAGAACACCTGAGTGTCAGGGAACCAAGCAAGAGTACAGACTTGGGAATCCCACTCCTGGAGCATCAGCAGGGTCCTTGGGATCTGAGAGAACACTACAAAACTAGTTTTTGCCACTTTCCTTGAACCCACCTATGTCTCTGGCCAACTCAGACCATTCAGAGTCAAGGTACCAGAGAGGAAAGCAGTGGAGAGGTGAAGGGAAAGGCTGTCAAAACCTGAGGACTCCACACTCCCAGGCCACATCAAATCCAACACTCTCATTAATCCCATCTCTGTTTAAATTGGCACTGCTGCCTGTTACAGAATCTTAGCAGCTGTCCGGTCCAGCAGAGGCAGCTGAAACCCAGGGAGGGCCTGTAACTTTGCCCAGAGCCACTCTGCCAGATAGGGACCATACCAGGACTAGAAATCGATTCTCCTGACTGGTCTGATCTGTGAAGGACTTCAGTATTTGAGGCAAGAGCACTGGGGATTAAGATATGAAAAGTAGCAGTACTTCTCTGTTCCTTGTGGCTGCTTTAATTGTATTACCTCACTCCTGACCAATTCAATGTCTCTCCTTCCTTTCTTCTCTTTTACATTCTTTCCATTCCATTTATTCCACTTGCCTCAAACTGGATAGATTGGTTGGGGAAGGAGACGGCAGTGGTCAGGAATGGTGGAATGAAGCAAACCATTCTGTGTTTCCTCTTCTTTCCCTTGTCCCTTTCCTCTCCCAATCCTCAATCTAAAGGACTGAGACTAAAACTTCTTGCAAGTTTGAGCAACCACAGCCCTTATGTCTTTATTTTAGCCACACAATCAAGGTAAGAATGAAGCTGCCTTAACCTTCTTCATATACCTCCACTCATTAAGTAATGCAGCAAACATCTATTAATGCCTAGTACTCATGTGTGCCAGGCAGTGTGTTAGGGGAGAGAGAAGATCAGACAAAGAAATGGGAGGGATACAAAGAAGAAATGGACCACCTCTGCCTTTAAAGAGCCTACATCCTAATGGGTGCATACAGCATGTGCACATAAGAAAATTCAAGGTCAATGACAGAGAGAAAGAAAATTAAAAATGGTGGGAAGATCAGGAAGTGATACCACTGGACAATTCAGTTCAACAAACATTATGCCTCTACTGTTGTGTACAGAACACCACAGTCGGTGCTGTGGGCCATACAAAGATTAAATGAGACCCAATTCTGACCTTTGTAGAGTTTATCATTTCTTCATTCCTCTGCCCAGAACCCTATCCTAACCTCCAAATAAAGCCCAGACTCTTCAGCCTAGCATTCAGGTCCTCTCCAGTCCCAGCTTGACCAGAGTTGAGCGTCTTCATTTCACAGGGGAGGAAACTGATAATACATAATGGTCTTACAAACAGCTAAGAGTAGTAGTTCCTAAGAGTGTGCAAGGTGCCTTTTACACATGTCTTATTTGATTTTCACAAGAACTCTGTGAGGAAAGTGCTATTATTATCTCCATTTTACAAATGATGAAACTAACACTGAGGAGTTCACCCAGGTAGTGAGTAGCTGGAGTAGCATCGGAACGCTAACCTTCTCCACTCCAATACCTCCCTCTCTCCACTAAACCACAAAGCTCCGTCCATGCCGTGCTCAAGGTCAAACAAGTAATAAACTTCAGAAGTAAAATTTGAACCCAGGTCCTCTGACGCTTGGGCTCTTGCTCCTTCTACTTTACCACTTTGCTTCCCTATGCTTTATAAGAGGAAAAGCCATGGACTTGGGCCAGGAGAGCTGGGTTCTGGATTTGCCACTAGTTGGCAGTATGATTTTAGTCAAATTTTAGTTCTTCAGTTCCCTCTCCTCTAAAATAATTAGGTTGAACTAGATAATCTTTTAAGGTTTCTTTGTTCAGTACTTATATTGTTTGTTCCACGATTCTCTCTTTTCAATGTTATCTCCTGTTTATTCCTCCCAAACTTCCATCTTGACTCACTGAAATGAAATGTACATATGACGTGTTAGTTTTCATCTCTGGGACATGCATTGTCCCATGACTTTAAATGCAGCCTCCCACCCTCCGCCTCCACTGCTGTCTACATTCCACACATCCTGCAAGTCTAAGCTCTTGCAAGAAGCCACAATGATCACAATGAAATAATCTCTCTAAAGTGCTTAGCCTAGTGCCCAGTATATAGTAGGCACATAATAAATGCATGTTCCCTTCCTTTTTAGTGAGACAACTCACTTGGTGAATAGACAACTGAACTTGGATTCAGGAAGATTTGGGCTTGAGTCTAGCCCCAGTGTGACATTAGGCAAGTCATTTAGTTTCTCTGAGCCTCACTTTTGTTATCTGTAAAGTGAGGGTAATAATATGTAGTATCTTCATAGGGTTTTTATTAGGTTCAAATGAGGTGGTGATAACCAACATATAATACTTTTAAGGCTGACTAGTGCTTTGCTATAATTATCATCATCATCATAATCACGATTCCTCCCCTATAAATTCTATAGCCTTCCCTGTCTGGGCCTCTCATCTAGCACTTGGTTATAGACACAACCAGAGACATAGTACATAATATTAGCTGCACCCCACTGCTTGACTGTCGGAGAGGCAATAAGGCTAGTACAGAAAGACTCCCTTATTCCTTCCAGTAACTGTTTCGACAACTTTTCCACTTTCCTCTTGCCACCAATGCTATGCCTACTCCCACACTTCCAGCAGATGATCTAGCCTCCTACTTCACCAAGAAAATTAAGGCTCTCTGACACAAACTGCCTCTGCTCCCTTCTTCTAGTAATCATAACTTTTCAACATCATCACCCTCTTTCCTTTCCCTCCAGTTACAGAAGAGAAAGTACTGCTCTTTATTAAGACTAACATTCCATCTGTGCCTATGCTCCCACCCCATCTCATCTCCAGGACTCTGACCCAAGAGTCATCCTTTTTCTCATGTGTCTTGAGTTTCTCCCTTGCTATTTATACATTCCATTTGCCTTTAAATATGGTCAGGGATCCTAACAATAAAGAAGAAACCTTTTTCCCTGATCCATTTATCCAACCTCTGTTTTGCATTGTCAGACTTCTCAAAAAAGTCCAGAATCAATGCATTTACTACTACCAGCTGTGCTTCTACCACAACTTGCCTCCTGAAACTTGGAGTATTAATGACTCTTACCTTCTTCTCAGTCTGCATCGAAAATGTTTTCCACAACAGTTTGCTGGTAATCAGTCTAACACCTTTCATTTCCTGGACATTTTCTTCCTTAATGGTTATCCACTGATGGCCATCAATCTAATAAATATTGGCACCATTGGGTTCTGGGCAGTGGTACAGTCCCATAATTATTTAAGCCTCATTGATTGTGTTGGTCCCATTCACTTGATAGCAAATTTTCTCAAAAGAAATAGTGGAGGAGTGGGTGAGGGATCCTTGAAGAGGTTGGGGAGTATTTAGAATACCCACCAGGTAAGCGTAACAGAGGTCTTCTTTAAAGACTTTTTTCTTACACCCAGTGAGATGTAAGCTCCTTAAGGAAGGGAACTGTCATTTTTTTCTTCATGTCCCTAGAGCCTAGCACAATGCTTTACATGTATACACACCTAACATATTTGTTGAAGGGAATGGAATGGAGAGTGGGCATTAAGAGCCTTGTCCTTGGTGATTCCTCCGTTGCTCATTCCTTTACAACCCTATTGTAGGGTGGAGTGGGGTGGGGAGCACAGCTGAATCCCACCAGCAGCTTCAACAAGCATTTGGTATTTTAATTATCTGAACACAAATGTCTGTTTAAATAGTTGGATAAATGAATCTTATCATGTCTGAGATACAAGTGCCAGAGCTCTTTGGGCTCTCATGGAAGAAGGCATAGGCTTGGGGATTTCAGGCCTTACATCTGTGAAATGTGCTGTCTAGAAGAAGGAACTTGTAAATGTTGAACACGATAACAGCAACCTAGTACTATACTCTGTACCTAGAAAGCTCTTAGTAAACATTTGTTGATTGGATCAATGAGCAGTCCTAAGATTCATGAGTCTGACTGTGCGGTACAGTGAAAAGAGAGCTGGACTTCAAACCCACCTCTGTCACTAGCTGTGCAACTTTGGGCCGATCACTTACCCCCTCTGAGGTTTTGGTTCTTTATCTCTGAAATGATGGGATTGGACTACTGACCTCTAAAATTCCTTCTAGTTCTACATCTTGATCCCTTTATCAATATACTGATTGATTAATTCATTGGCCCTTTTTAGTCTTCATTCTTTTTGACTTCTCTGCAATAAATATTCTAGAGAAATAGGTCCACTACCCCTTTTGGTAGATGCTCTTTCCTTTCTTGGTTTCAGAAACATCAGATGTCCCTAGTTCTTCTTCCTCTCCAGTTGCTTCTTTTCTGTCCTTTTTCTTCATTCCTTATTCTCATGACCTCAACTACCACCTCCAATCTTGCTATTTAGTCTTGTCCCTTCTTTTGTTCTACAGACCCATATCTCCATGTGCCCACAAGATATTTCTACCTGTATGGCCCGCTAGCACCTCAAAATCAACATGTCCCAATAGAGGTCATTTTCCCCAGAAACATATTGCTCTTCCTTCCTTTGCTCTCTTTATCTGTGGCAGCACCATTTCCCCATATATGAAACTTTCCATTTCCTTCTGTCCAATAAATTAGCAAATCTTGTAGATTCTCCTTCTATAGTCTAACATCCATCCCCTCACCTCTAATCCCATTGTCGTCTATCATATTACTGTCTGCTTAGATTGATGTAAGAATCTGTTAACAGGTCTTCTCAGATTCACTCTTCAACCATCATACCACTGCCAGAATAATCTATTTTCATAGCTAAATCTTGTCATGTCACTCCTCTGATTAAAAATCTTCAATGTTTCCTTATTGGCTATTAAGCAAAGTTCATACTTCTCGTATGATATTCAAGTTCTTACTATATATTAAGGGCTGACTCAAATGCTGCCTTCTCCCAAGACTTTCCTGACTTGCCCTGTTGGGTTATAACCTTTTCCCTTGTATCCCACATAGCGTTTCATTTGACATCCCCCCTTTTATCATGTATTGTCACCATTTGTTTTCATCTCACTCCCCCTTCTGGATTGAGTTTCATGAGAGTAGGATTTGTCTTGTCTAAGCTTCACATATCCCCAGTGCCTCCAACTTTAAGCTTTGCACATAACAGATGCTTGATAAATGCTTGATAAATGAAGGAATACTGTCTTGTATTGTCACTATTTGTATATACACCAACTAGGTCATAAGTTCCTGGAGGTCAGGGACAGATCCTTCCCTGTCTTTTTCACAGTGCTTGGCACATAAGTCTTTAAGACATATTTTTTGAATAAATGGTCAGCACTGTGGACAACCTTATTGAGAATATGTAGTTTTGCCCATCTGGATGTAAAAGATTGAAGGAAGCAAGGAAGATGGAAATTTCTTAGTTTCATTTCTTTATCCTCCACTCCCACTCTAAATTCTCATTCATTTTCCTTCCACATGAAAATTCCTTCTAAAGGGAGTTTACCTACACCTCAGAATCTGTTTAAATCTTTGAGCCCTAATTTCTTCAGCTGTAAAATGGGAATGATAATACTCACCTTTATCCCTCAGAGCTTGTTTTGATGATGGAATGATATATGTAAAATGCTTGCTGAAACATCACAGAATCTGAGTTGGAAGGGACTTCAGTGATTTTGTCTAAATATACCTTTCTTTTGTTATGACTTCTTTGGCAGTCTGATGAAGCCTATGGATCCTTTCTCAGAATAATGTTTTTAAATGCATTAAATAAAATACCTAGGATTGCAAAGAAAACTAATCACATTGAAATATCGAAACTCATGGACTCCACGTTTAAAACACACACTATTCTAGTATAACCCTTAAAATATTGCAAACATGTCCACTCTTCTTACTTGCTTAAAGGAATTTGGAATGGAGTAATGGAAAGAGCACTGAATATTTTCAGAGGACTAGGTTTTGAGACCATTCACATGTATGATCTTGGCAGTTCATTTGCTGTGGGGCCTCAGTTTCCTTATTTGTGAAATATGAGCATAGGACAGGAAGGTCTTCTTTTTCCATCTCTAACAATGGTCTTTGATTCTATGAAGTTCCATAGACTAACTTCAGAGGGTCAGAGCTCAGAGAACTGAGTGATTGTTTGACTGTCAACTCAGTTCAAGAGGAATGCAGGAGTCATACCAACAAAGGTGTACATCCAGCTAAGCTTGGTTAGAATATGTCTGTAAGGAAATATCTAATGAGGCTTTCCTGTTCTGGATTGCCCTGAGCCAGCCCCAGAACCCTTCCATTGGGCCTCAGCCCATGGCATCATCAGCCATTCTCCTGATGTAACTTCCCCTAGTGGTAACCATCCCTGAATGGAATCTGAGTCAGTCTCTGACTCTGGGAAGCCAGTCATAGATCACATAGATTTTTTTACCAAAAATGGATTGAGAAAGCTTTGATAAAAGCCTTAAGCATCAGAAGACCTTTTAGTTGAAAGTACTCCTTACTTCCCTATTTGAGACTATTGGTTCATGGTTACACAGATTGTATTTTACAAAAACTACTGCTGGAATTATCTAGGACCATTCCCTGGACAGAACACTCACATTGCCATTAGAGAACTTTTTCCCTGTCCTGCTCCTTTTCCCCAGTTTGAGGATAGTTAAGAGTTTAGGATGGCTATGTAGACAGGGAAGAGATTACACTAGGAAAGGTAATTTATTATCATCTTTATTCTCCATAAATAAAAAGTGCCTTTATTTTGGGAGTATAACTATTTCACCAAATCAGATATCTTTTTAACAATTTGATGTAACTTGCTGTTTTGTACACTTAAAGCAAGATTATTAATATTGTGTCTAGTGATAACTCATTTAATTTTATATTTTGCAAAGTACTTTCTCCATAAATGTGTAAGTAAGCTGTGTAAGCTTTATCCTTATTTTACAGATGAGTAAATTGAAATCCAAAGAGGAAGAAGTGCCTTGTTCAATATAGCTATTCATTGTCAGAGCCAGGACTCAGAAGACCTGGATTTAAGTTCAGGGATCTTTTCATTAGGCCACACTCTTTCTCAGTAAGGATGAAAATGTTCCATTCAATTTATTTTTCACAGGGCAGAACAACCAGCTTGTAAGGGAGAAAATATGAAAGGTCTAGTACTTTGTTTTATTTTTTAAAAATTATCTGTGTCTAGCAGATCAGATTATAAACCACAGCAGGAAGAAGTTTTAAATTAAACCCCCAACCCATGAAGTCTTTCCCAAGTCATTGTAATTGAAACAGTTTCCATTTGTATGTCAGCCTCCAAACACTTGTTTGTTCA
Source organism: Notamacropus eugenii (assembly GCF_028372415.1). Lineage (NCBI taxonomy): Eukaryota > Metazoa > Chordata > Mammalia > Diprotodontia > Macropodidae > Notamacropus > Notamacropus eugenii. The sequence goes on from NC_092872.1 coordinate 404,831,911, forward strand.
TACATTCATGCATTCCATTTGACTTAACAAAAAATGATTATGTTCCTGCTGTGGCAAGAGACTCTGCTATTCATTGAGGGGAACAAGTAAGAATGAGACATGGAGCTACCAGTCTAGTGATGCAGATAAAACACATACACACATAACTGTTAGAACAAGGTAGAATGTGAAGGTGCTGTACTGGAGGTACAAAGTTGAGAGGTCAAAGGAACAAGCGATTACTTCCCACTGGGGGAGAATCAAGGCAGGCTTTAAGAACAAAGTGGCATTTGAGCTGGACTTTGAAGGACTTTGAGAGGACCAAGGAAGTTAAAGGAGAGATAAGGGCATTCTAGGCAAAGGGACCAGTGAGCAGAGGCAGGTGTCAGGAGCTCTTTTAGCACCTTTGGGAAACAGCAAACAATCCTGTGTGACCGAAGTCTAGAGTGACTGAAGGGGAGTAGTGGAAGATAAGATTGGAAAGGTAAAATAGGACCAAATGTCAATGTGTCTTAGCTGCCAGGCAAAAAAGATTTGGCAGGAATTCGGGGATGTTCCCAGTCCTCGCTTAGCATCTTGCTTTCACTTCTCCTTTTCCTTAGTGCTCATTTGTGTGTAGATGCCACACTTGAACCATATTATATTATATTGGGGAGAGGAGGGTTGGAGCAGGCATTGCTTTCTATTGGCTGGTCTTAGCTAGTTGTGGGTAGAGTACACAACGTCTTAAAAACTGCTCAAGGGTAGCATCTATGACTTCAACTTCTATTTTATCTCCTCCCACTTTCCCCAAGGTACCTAATAGAGCAATTCTCAATAAATGCCAATTGCCTGAATGAATCAGTGGCATTATGTCCAGCTGATCTTATTCTCTATCTCCTTATCCTATGGAGAACTCACATTTTAGTGGGTGGTTCAGCTTAAAGTAGGACTTCTTAACCTGGGGTCCATGAACTTTTTAAAAAATACTGATAGCCATTTCCATACAGTTGGTTTCTTTTTCATACATTTAAAAGCATTATTCTGAGGAAGGCTTCACCAGTTTATCAAAAAGGGTCCATCACACGCATTCACACACACTCACACACCGCCCTCCCCCCCCACATACACGCACACACAAGTTAAGAACTCATGGACGAGAGCAGGTACGTGGGATGTTAGAAGAATCTGGACTTAGAATCAGGAGGGCCCTGGGTTCAGTATCTAGTACTCTCATTTTCTAGCTGTGACCACAGACAGATCACTTTTTACTGCTTAAATTCAGATGAGGGTAATAATATCTATACTACCTACCGCACTGGGTAGGTTTTGAGAAGAGTGTTTTAGAAACCTTTTAAGCGTTATCAAAGTATAAGATAATAATAATAGTTGTTGTTATTGGACCAGAACTCTGATTTCATTGGTAAAGGCAACTCCTCAGTGAGGGAATTCTCTAAAACCCCCTGGCATTTGTTCTACAACTTAGTCTTAGAAAGTTGCTGGGATATGGAAAGGGTAAGTAATAATCATAGCTAACATTTATATGGTGCTTATTGTGGGCCATGCAGTGTGCAAAGGTCTTTACAATTATCTCATTTGATCCTCACAACAACTCTGGGAGGTAGGTTCCATTTTTAACAGATGAGGAAACTGAGGCAAAGAGAGGTTAAGTGACTTGCCCAGGGTCACACAGTCAGTGTACATCAGAGAGAAAAAATTGAACCCAAGTCTTTCCCACTTCAAGATTGACTCTATCCATTTACACCATGCATCCTTCCTATCAAGCTAATTATTATTTACACATGAGTAGCAATGCATTGTGGGGTTCTACATCCTCTGAAAGGCTCAGTAGCTCCATGAACCCTGTTCATATCCACATCTTGTTCAGGTCTCAGAGGTAGCTTCCTGACTGTTCTCTCTCTCCAAAGTAGCACATCACTTTGCCTTTAACATTGTTACCAGAGAATGGTTTTGTTCTGGTTTGGCTCCATTCAAGAAGTACCTATCTGAGCATCTCCCTGTGCTGGACTGTGCTGTGGGCAGGACTGACTTGGAAAACACAGAGAGCTCACATTCTAGTTATAGAAATGAGACTAATACAGAAACAGGTCAGGAACAGTGGAAGGAAGTGTGTAAGGATAAAGTTCAAATTTGACTTTAGACACTTACTAGCTATGTGACCCTGGGCAAGTCACTTACCCTCTGTTTCCTCATCTAATAGCACTTACCTCCTTGGGTTGTTGTGAGAATCAAATGAGATAATAATTGGAAAGTACTGACACATAGTAAGCACTGTATAAGTGTAAGCTGTTATTATTAGATATTATTATTAAACTCTCAAGTGAGTGGCATGGTTCCTATGATCTGTAAGAGTTCAGAGAAAAGAGAAATAAGTCTGAGACTGAGTAGCTGGGGAGAACTTTGTGGAGAAGATGACATGAGGCAGACCTTGAAGAATAAAATAGAATAGAATATGTATCTTGAATTGAGACATGTAGATAGGGAATATTTTCCCACCATGGAAAAGAGTTGGGAGGGGTAGGTGGCTGTTGTAAGCCAGAGGAATAGCGTGAACTAAAGTAGTTTCTCCATCTGTAGCTTCCTTCTGGGAAAGGGAGATGGATGATCACTTAGTAAAGTAACATGTTATAACAGGAAGAACACTTCACTTGGACTCAGGACCCAGCTTTTACTAGCTTTGTGACCTTGGGCAAGTCATTTTCCTTTTCCAAGCTTCAACTTTTTTTATCTATAAAGAAGAGCCAATGATGCTTGCAATGCCTGCCCTCAAGACTGTTATATAGAAAGCTCTTTGTATACAAAATGGAATTTTATTATTATTATTATTTATCCCTTTGGGGAGAAAGAGAGGGAAACGTTTTTGCCCCTGAACTAATTTTATAGGTAATAATGAAAATATCCATCTAAACTCTTTGAATAAAAGGAACAGGATTGAGGCATTCATGTCCTACCTTTAAAAATGGAATTCCTGTGCCATTATCACCTGTGATCTGAAAATCCCTGATTTCTTTTCTCACCAATGTTGTTTTATTCTAGTCTCTGTCTGCTGTTGCCTCTTCATTCTGTTCCTCTTCCTCTCGGAGCTCACTGGATTCATAGCTACTGAAGTGTAAGTAAAGTTTCCTTGAGTGGGAGTCACGTTTTTGGGGTTGGGGGAGTGAGAGGTGAGTGGCATGCCAGCTGCTTTCTGATCCTGCCTTGGTGAGAACCCTATGTCGGCTGCTTGTTTTGTTTTTCTCTTTTTAAATGCATGAGAAACACTGCAGTCCTTATTCTCTCTCTGAGCCTCTGATATATTGCTATGTTTGTCTTTAAGTTTTATCTAACCTTCCATTGTATTTAATAACTACACACCACAGATGCTTTGGTGTTTCTGGGCCTCCTTAGAAAATGTATAAAGTTTGCCCACTTGTGCTGCTTCATCACACAAGACCTTTTTCCTGGGAATTGTTGAATGTTTGATCCTATATGAAAGAAGAAGTTTCTTCTTAGAAAGGAAAGTTCCAGGCACATAACACAGCTTTCACATCAAAGTCTTTTCCCCTTGAACTCTCTTTCCTGTTTGAATGGTCTCATTTCTTAGTTACTAGTAAGTCTCTGCTTCCTGGCAGGGTTTGACGCACGGTGAATCCATACTCAGTTCCTAGAATTATTCATCGCCCTCAAAATCTCATAGTAAACTCATTAGGAAGCGCCTAACTCCAAATTCCATTGGAATTATCTAATCATGGTCACATAAAACTCCTCTTCTAAAATGGAATTAGAAACAAGAGATTCCAGATTGTGAGCTGAGGCCTCTGAACTAGAGCTTGGTTGGAGTCTCATTGCCCACATCCTTTAAGGGTTTCTGACCAAGCAGCCAATCATAGGGTATAACCTTTGCCATAATTCTCATTTTGTTTGTGTTGTTGTATTTTGCTCAAATTTTCATGATTTCTTTAGTTTTTTTGCTTGTGATGTGTTTCTTTTTTCTTTTTTTTAAATTTCCAAGTGGCTTGTGTACACATACACCCATGTACACACACAGCCCATTTAGTTAGAAATGACTGGTATAATTCATAAGAAAGACCTTAGAAGTGTTCTCTCCCCTTATTTTACCCCCTTTACTCCCTTTATTTTTGGGGGGACCTTTGAGGTCCCCAAAGGTTGTGACTTGTCCAGGGTCACATAATCAATGACAAAGCCAGGATGAGAACCAAGGGCCCTTTCCCTATTATACTATGATCCTTAGTCTCATCTCACATTTTGGTATTCCAGCTCATATGTTCCCAGAAAAAGAGAATTTATGTAGTTTTTATTGCCATTTATAGAAACCAGCCTATGAGGATTTTGTCACAGGAAAGGAACAATGAATGACCTAAAGCTTATTCACTTACTTTAGAACATAGGTCCCTCATTTTCCAGGGGGAGAGCTTATCTTCACTGTCTGTCTGATCCTGTTCCCAGACCTGCTAACCCTGGGTAATAGAAAGGAGTCAGGATTGCACAAGGTTACCCATTAAGTTGGAAAGGATACCAACGAGCTAATCTTGGTTCTACCACTTAACCAGCTATGCAAATGCAGACAAATTACTCCCTCTTTGGGCCTCAGTTTTATAACTTTGACATTCTGATTCAATACCTCTCATGCATGAAAGGATGGATATGAAATTGATTTGTGACACTTGGTAGCTTGTAAAGTCAGATATAAAGTGTTAGTGCTTTCCTCTCCCATGGCACAGCTTTGCCAGAGTCCTCTCCGAAAGGGGGATTCTTATAGAATCATAGACTTAAAGCTAGAATGGACCTTCAAGGTCATCAAGGTCAGCTCTTTCATTTGGCAGATGAGGAAACTGAGGCCCAGAGAGATTAAGTGACTTGTTTAGGGTCACACAGCTAGTAAGTATCTGAAGCACAATTTGAATCCAGATCCCCCAGATTTCAAATCTTGGGCGCTGTCTCACACATCACAGGTATCAAATTTCCAAGTAGGGCCAGAACCAGATTAAAATGTAATTGGGAAATGTTTAAACTACTAAAATACAATGCAACATAGATAATGTTAATTTGTGTTTTTTTTATATCAATATGTGGCTAATAGGGATCCATTTCTATTTGAGTGTTAGACCACTGACCTATACTACACTGTCTCACAAAGGAGGCTTCCCTGACTGGGAACCAAACCTGGGCCTTGTCAAAAGCACCATAGCCTAATTATTCATCCTCAGTTCTGAAGGCAGTGGAATAGACAACCTTTTCCATATTGTCAGTACCACCCCTCCCTTTTGATATCCTCTCTAATACCTGCATCTTTTTACCTTTGTGGCCTTGGGTCATCTGCCAGGAGCAAGGGTCAACAGAACCATTCATTTGTGATTGGAAATGCAAAGAACAGTGCAATGGTTATCATTGGAAGTAGTTGGGCTTTTGAGCTATAGTGATGAATTAGGAGCCATTCTTTTAGCCTCTTCTCTTTTACATGAAAAATTACTGACCTTTGAGGTGTTTATACCTATCGATTTATTTATCAAACATTTATTTAGCACCTTCTTTGTACCAGGTACTATGCCAGGTGCTAAGGGAAATACAAAGTTTAGCTAGGATCCTTCAGCCCTGGAGCTCTTAGGCTATTGTAAGTATAAGGCAAACACAACAATAATACACAGCTTCTATGATAAGCGCATTAGAGAAGTGTGACGCAAAGAGTTGTAAAGAGGGTAAAGGGGAGGCTTTGTGGAAGTGGTGCCATTTGAGTTGAGCTTTAAAAGATGAGAAGGCATTCCATAGTGAAGGGAGAGAATATTCTAAGGATGTGCCAAAGTGAAAGCGGAGGCAAGGAGACTGAGAGTCTTCTGTCTGGAGGTCATATGGGATGCTCTCTCAGTACTACTCTTTGCTGTCATATAAAGCCATGTTATTTTCTCATTTCAGAGTTTTTGGTTGCTCAGTTTGAGATGTCCTAAAAGCTCTTCCTCTTCCATTATATCTTTCCTTTCCTTACACCAGGTCTGAAATAGCCACTATTGAAACAACTCCTTTAAATTAAGAGAATGTGACCATTTTTTTTGTTTCAATTAAAATGCCAAGTGATTATCTTGGAAAGATATTAATCCTTTAATTAATTAATTTAAAATTAATTCAATTTTAATTAATTAATTAGTGGGGCATCCATCCTTAAGTGTCCATTAATAACAAGCACAAGTCACAGAATTTCAGAGCTGGAAGGGAATTGAATTGTTAGTTCAGCTGTTTGCTGAAAAGGAATCTAACACATGCCTAACCAGTGATCCTGGGAAAGACCTTAGCTTAAAAAGGTCAAGGTCTCCTTCTGCATTGGAGGCATCACCAGTCATCTTGACCTGTGCCTTGCCATTGGATTCTGTTGACTCTGGAGGAGAAAATGATGACCTTGCACAGCCCTGCCTCGCTTAAATCCAATTCACTTGCAAGTTGAGTAATCACCCTCCTGATGTCATTGATCCTCCTCCAGAATGAACCAGTGGTCAGTCATCAGGCCCTTGTTTTAAGACCTCCAGTAAGAGGAAAGTCCTGCTCTGAGATAGATTTTATTCTTAGGTTTTTCCCCCTCCATAAAGCCTACATTTTGCCTCTTAGCAACCTCTACCCACTGCTCCTAGTTTTGTCATTTGAGGTCAAAATGAAGCAGTCTAATCTTTCTTTCACGTGGCAGTCCTTCTACTATCTGAAGACTCTTTTGTTCCCCTAAGCCTTCTCTTCCTCAAACTCAAGAGCTCCATTTCCTTTAGCTGACGCTCTTTTGGCATGAGCCAGTGACCTTTTGCCATTATAGTCATCTTCTCCCCAGCTTTATCAATGTCTATTCTAAAGCGTACTGCCCAGAAGTGAACACAGTCCTCCTGATGCAAGCTTCTAAGGGCAGGGGACAGCAGGACAGTCTGTCATTCCTTATCATTCCTTGAAACTCTTTTTTTCTTTTTTATAACTTTATTTTTTCCACTTAATAGTATTTTATTTTTTTCAATTACATGTAAAGATAAGTTTTCAACATTCACTTTTATGAGATTTTGAGTTCCAAATTTTTTATAAGACTTTGAGTTCCAATATTTTGCTCCAAGATGACAAGGAATTTAATATAGCCTATACATGTACAATCATATGAAATATATTTCCACATTAGTCATGAAAGAAAAATCAGAACTAAAGGGAAAAACCATGAGGAAGAAAAAAAAGAGAAAATCGTATGCTTTGATCTGCATTCAGACTCCATAGTTCTTTCTCTGGATGTGGATAGCATTTTTCATCATGAGTCTTTTGGAATTGTCTTAGGTCATTGTATTGTTGAGAAGAGCTCAGTCTATCAAAGATGATCATTGCACAATGTTGCTGTTACTGTGCGAAATGTTCTCCTGGTTCTGTTCACTTTGCTCAGAATCAGTTTATGTAAGTTTTTCCAGGTTTTTCTGAAATCTGCCTGCTCATCATTTCCTATAGCACAATAGTATTCCATTACATTTGTATACCACAATTTTTTGAGCCATTCCCCAGTTGATGGGCATCCCTTCATTTTCCAGTTCTTGGCCATCACAAAAAGAGGTGCTATAAATATTTTTGTACATCTTGGTCCTTTTTCTTTTTTTATGATTTCTTTGGGATACAGACCTAGAAGCAGCATTGTTGGATCAAAGGGTATGTATAATTTTTAGCACTTTGGGCATAGTTCCAAATTGTTCTCCAGAATGGTTGTGTCAGTTCACAACTCCACCAGCAATGCATTAGTGTTCCAATTTTGCCATATTTTCTCCAACATTTATCATTTTCCTTTTTTTTGTCATGTTAGTCAATTGTATAGATGAGAGGTGGTACCTCAGAGTTGTTTTAATTTTCATTTCTCTAATCAGTAATGATTTAGAAAGCTTTGTTTTTCTTAATGCAGACCAAGATCACAGCTGGTTCCCAGGAATGACCTTGAGAGAATGGTTTATAAAACAGTTATATTTTGAGGAAGGATCCTGATGATCAGATGATTTTTTTAGCTTGTGTTCTTAAAGATCTTTAGTGTACTATACACAAAAAGGTGGTGGTGGGGAAAATGAGAGAAACAGGTAGAGTATGGAGTAATAAAAATAGCTTGCCTTTAAAAATTCCATGCAGCAGGGGAAGGATTGGGACTGGACAGAGGCAGAGAATTTGAAACTGAAAATTTTTAAAATACTAAAAAATAAAAATGATTAAAAGAAACATTAATCACTAAAAAAAAATGCCAGTGATGCTCTTTTATTTTAACATAACACACAAAACCATCATAAAATGCATTCCCCACCCCCAGTTAATTGGTTCAATTGTTTTTCATTCCTGTCTGACTCTTCATGACCTCCTTTGGGACTTTCTTGGCAGAGATATTGGAGTGTTTTGCCATTTCCTTCTCCAGCTCATTTTACAGATGAGGAAACTGAGGCAAATGATGACTTATCCAGGATAATACAGCTAGTAAGTGTCTGAGGTCAGATCTTCCTGACTCCAGGTACAGGTGCTCTATCCACTGCACCACCCTCAGTTAAGCAAAAGAACTTAAAATAATTCATTTCTGTAACACTTTGAAGTTTACTAAGTTCTTTGCTCACAACAATCCAATAAAGTTTAGGAAATCCAAGTAGTAGCACACCTATTTTTACAAATGAAGAAACTGAGTTAAACAGGAGGCTAATAACTTGCTCCAGGTCATACAGAGCTTTCAAAGAGCTGACATTTGAATTCAGGCCTTCTGATCTCCATTTTATCCTTTCTACCACATTACTTCTTTATCTGCCACATAATTTAGATCTCTTGTAATCAAAAGACAGAAAAGCTCCCAAGTGCCCTGCTAACTTACCAAGTACAAATGGATGGTGAGGACATTTATGAAAAAAAAATAGCAGTAGCATTTTTGCACCCTGAGTTTCTCCACAGGACTAAGAAGGTCAGTACTCACAGAAACAAAATTGTTGTTCATTCTATTTTATTTCATTTTATTTCATTCATTCTATTTTATTTATTCATTCAAGTCTAACTTAGGCAAGCAGTTAGAACAGGAACTTTCAAGTTGATGACATACTAGGCTTATTTTGTGCAAAATTCAGTTTAGGAGGAGTGCTTAGGCTAATCCTGCTGCAGACTGACTGCCCTGGTATGGCTCCTCTGCCAGACAGACAGTCAATTATAGTTGGTTGAGTAGCCCCACCAGCTGGGCTTCAGAGCCAGAGTTACCAATTTAAGTGGTTCTGACCTCACTGGTGGTGATCAGGTAATGCTAAATGCTTTTTTACCTGCTTGGTATCTCAAGAGGATTGGGCTGATACCTCTTGGCAGGTTTCCCAGCCCCCTTTTTACTGCTCAACATATTCATTGGGCTCAAAACACAAAGGAGTAACTCAGTTCCTTTGAGAGTAATGTCTGCTCCGGACCCCAGACAAAAGATAAGGAAACACCCCATCCTTGTCTTCTTTGCAGGGGTGGGAAACTATGGGTGCAGAACACTTAGCATAGTGCCTGTCACATAGCAGGTGACTAATAAATGCTTATTGATTGATTGGTCAATACTGAGTATTGACCAACTTGGTTGATAGGTTTTGCTAAACTACTTTTTTTTCTGCCTCATTTTTATTCTTTGTTAGAAGAGATGGCTCACTGGGGAGGGGAGTAAAGGAGAGGGGTAAGGGTTATATTTAGAAACGAAAATGTTCTTTTAGAAAACAAAACCAAGCTACAACAACCAGGGGCTCAGAAATGTAGAGCTAAGAGGACTTTAGAGGCTATCAAGGTGAACCTTCTCATTTCACAGCTGAGGAAAGTGAGGCCCAAAGAAGTCCTTTGACTTGCCCAGCATCACACAGTTAGGAAATGTTTTCGGATTGGAACCAATCTTCCTGACTCCAGGTCCAGCACTCTGTCCACTACGCTGAGCTGACTCTCTACAATAAATGTCTTCAAAGTAATTATCTGGCAGCACCAAGGCCAGCTCACAGAGGCTGAGTCCCATAGCAACTCTCTTCCAGCCCTGCCATTCAAACCCCAGGCTTCCCACTAAGGTCTGGCCAGTTAAAAAAAAGAGGTTCCCTTCTGCCTCTGGAAACAGCCAGAAGAACTTCAAGATCTATCACTTTGACCAGATGGAGGAATGGGAAACGGATGGAAAGATGAACCTTGTCAACTGGAGCCAGTGAAAATATCAGGCTCACCTTGTGCATTTTGTCCAGTATACAAGTTATTGAACTGAGATGCTGAGCTCTCTCGGCCTCGTTTGTGCTTTGGGGGGAGGTTTATTAGAATTACTAAAGCAGTGAAGAACTTAGGGACTCAGGATGATGTCAAGGCTACAAATGACAGGCCTTGGTAGATGTTCTGCATGAGTTGCTGTAGCCTGAACAATTGATGGATCACCAGGATAGCTGGTCCTCAGCAGGCTGGCCCTTAGAGGACAGACCTTTCCTTGAGGTCTTTCCCCTTGGTGGCTGCTCTGTTGGTGGCAGACTTGTTCTTGAAGCCTTTCCCTGGAGTGGAACCTGCCAGAACTTATCTTTCACCAGAATCACCTTACTCAAGGTCACCACCTCCTTGCCCTGGTGGAGGAATTAAGCTTGCTGATTTTGTTGTTTCTTACAAAGTGCACTGAGGAGGTGAGGCATGCAGTAAGTCTTCTAGCGTTGCTGGGATTCTGTAGAGTTTAGTATTAGTAAAGTCTGGGAATCAGCTGTAAAGGGATAGACAAGTTTTAAAAAAAGTTACAATGACAATGATGATGGCAGGTGTCTGACTCCCTCACATAATAATCTTTGAATGCTTTTGGGAGGTGTCAGGAAAGCTGATTCACACGCCCAGCAGTTGTTCTACCTGCTTCTCAGGCCCACAGAGTTGTCGTCCTCCGTGAATGATGGGGTCATCCCTCCATGTTGGGCGCTATCCAGCTCTCTTTTCTCTGCTGCCAAAAGGAAGCAGGTGTTTTGAGGTTCTTGGGGCTTGTTGTCATCAAGTGTGGGTGATCCATTTAAAATACCCTGATACCAATATAATAATTAATGATGACAATAATAAGGATAAATTAACATTTAGATAGCTCTGGAGAATTTTTAAGTGCATTATGGGTATTATTTCATTTGTTCCTCACAACAGCTCTGTGAGGTAGGTGCTGTTTTACAGATGAGGAAACTGAGACTAAGAATGATCAAATGACTTGCCCTATGTCACCCAGTGGGATACTATACTAGGGGATGATCTTGAAATGGCTTGGGAATATTTTTGTAACACAATCCCTTAGATTTTGGAAGATGAATTCATAACACTGGCATTTAGCAATTCTTCCCTCACATCTCTTATTCTTCTTTCCTACCTTATTACTTTTGTTACTGTCAGTGCTCATTTCCTATTATACCTTATGTCTGAGGGAAGGACTTAGGGAGTAAAATGGAAAAGGAGGCAGTTCAATAATCAAGTTAAAAATTATAAAGAAAGAGTATTACAACATATGGGTCATATTCCAGGTGCTAATCAAAAGAAACAAGCATTAGAAGAATATAGAAGAAGAAGCACTAGATATTAAGTTAGAAGACCTGAGTCTGATTCCTAACTTTGCCAGTCCTTGCATTGCATTTACATTTGTGTACCTCAGTTTCCTTATCTCTAAAATGGAATGATGATATCTATAGATGTATCTCACAGAGTTGAAATGACTATCAAATGAGAGGGTATTATATGACTCTGTAAGCCACCAAATGCTATAAATCTCAGCTATTAATGACCACGTCATTCCATTTTAGGCATTTCCAGATGTTTGACTTTAATTGCAATGCTGCTTCTACCGCTTTTTGTTCCATAAGCTCTTTATGGAAGCCATTTGATTCCCCTAAAGTTTCTTGGCACTTTCCTTTTTGTAGTATTTTTCCTGCCAAGTGAAATGACCTATTTCCTTTCTTCAGCATCCAACAGAAGGCAACCAGGATGGGGAGGAGCCTGGGGACCATGCCATATGGGGAACAGTTAAAAGAGTTGGGAATATTGAACCTAGAAAAGGAAAGACACAGGAGAGACATAACAGTCTCCAGGCATCTTAAGGAATGTCATGAGGAAGATGGATTAGATTCGTTCTACTTGACCCCCCCAAAGTAGAACTTGGAGTAATAATAACAGGTGGAAGTTGAGGACTTGTTTATCACACACACACACACACATACATATATATGATATTCATTGGTACTTTTTGTTCTTACATCATCTATTTTTCTCCTTATATCCATCTCCTTTTCCTTTCCCAGAAAATCATTTCTTCTAACATTCCCCCCCCCAGAGGAAAAAAAAGAGGAAAAACAATTACTCAAAATCAACCAACATAGCCTGGTGTTACCTGCAATGCTTCATGCCCATGCCCATCCCCATGCAGAGCAGGGGGAGGTATTTTCCGATATCTTTTCTTTGTGATATGATTTTTTTTCTTGGTATCTAAAAATCCTTCTAGTGATCAGATCTCTTAGCACAGTAACTAACACATAGTAAGTCCTTAGTAATATTTGTTGCCTGACAGACTGCCTGACCAAAGAGAAAAAGACTGCCTTTGGGGAATGGTCTCCTTCCCCATCACTAGAGGTTTTCCAGGAGAGTCTGGGAGAGACTGCTTATTAAGGATGATGTAGAAGAAATCTTGAGGTTGAATTAGGTGTCCCCAGAGCTCCTTCCTAGCCCCAAGACGCCAGTGTGCCATGTTGTTGAGCTACCATCATTCTAGGCTCTGAAGTTGTGCTATAGAGATATAAGAAGATGGATTTCATGGTAGTTTTTAAAAAATAATTTAATGTCCCTTTTTTGGTAGCAAGGCCAGTAGAAAGCAGGGTATGTCTCCTTCCCAGAGTAGGTAGAGATGAAGAATACTATTCTCATTTGTATTTTGTTTATGTGACCTTATTGCAAAGGCCAAAAAAGTCTTAAGATCTTACTGTGGACTGCATTGATGGTAAGTTTTAAGAAACCAAATTACTAAGTATTCAGTTCAGTGGCTTTGAACAGGAATCTGAAATATTCAAGTGCTCTTCTAAAAGCAAATAAAATTGTTTTCCATCGATGTCATCCAACTTGCTTCTCAGCCTCAAATTTCAAGGCTTTCCATCCAATGCCACTCCTCCTCCATTCACCCCATACCACTCCAACCTCATTTCTCCTCTCTCTCCCCTACATGGCCAAATGAAACTGTCTGCTTTTCCCCTACGTATGACCTTCTGGTTCCCTCCTCTACACCGTTGCTCAATATCATTCTCATGCCTGGAATGCCTTCTCCCCCTATTTCTTATTCTCCATCAATATAAATTTATTAACTCCTTCAAGAAGGCATTCTAACTAATTGAGCTAATTCTGCCTCAGAGTCAGCTTGGACACAACTGTGAGCAATTTTCTTTAATCCATTCTTCAGGTTGGGCTCCTGGAGCTTTATAGTAGCAGTATATGGGGTAGGGAGGGAGGAGAGGGAAGAGAGGAAGGATCTGGGGTCAGAGGATCTGTGTTTGCACCCTGGATGTATGATGCCCTTGTACAAGTCCCTGAATGACTGGGGTGGTTGTACCTTCAGTGACCACAGGATTTTTGAGGAGAATGTGCCCCGTAAATATTAAAGTGTTTGAGAAATGGGAGCAGTCAGAAAATACCTTCATCAGGGTGGCAGAGGGATTATTTAAAGGACTCACTCCTGTCTTTCTTTCTGTTGATTGTATAATTTTGTTTGTTTCCTAAACCTCTTGTCCCATAAGGTAGCTCAGTTGCTTTTGGTGACCTTTCATTGGATTCTAGACCAGGTTTGAGTGTACTATACTATCAGTATCTGCTGATAGAGAGTATATCGGAGAAGAGATTTAGGCAGGAGAAGGCCTTGGAGATCATCTATTTCATTCCCCTCATTTTACTGATGAGGAAACCTAGGTGAAGTGATTGGCCCAAGGACATGTAGGCAGGTAGTATCAGAACTGGCATTCCAACCCCTCACTCCAAATTTAGCACTCAAGAATTTCCCAGACCAAGAAAGGAAGGATCTAGTCTAGTCCAGAGCTCTATCTGGGCACTTTAAAATTCCCTCAGAGCAGAGCTGAACCTCTGAGGGGAACCTGGAAATGACAGATAATGGCTGTCTAAGTCTCCTGCCTAAGTCTCAGTCTTTACCTTAGTGAGAACAAAGAGCCTCCCCTGGGCTGGGGCCTGTAGGGAGCTCCATGCATATGCTAGGGATTTTTTGTTCCAATTTTTTCTCAGTTATCCCTGACCATGGGGAAACAGCAAAGCAATTGCTACTTCACGCATCATTTGTTTTTGCTTTTGAAATACACACCTGATGACTTCTGGCAGCAGATTTATCTTTCCAATTTTGCTTGGCTTGGACTGATCAAATTAGTTTACATCTACTATTTGTACGTCAAAGGATAGTAGCCCCAGGATGTGTTGGGTGGCAAATAGATGCCAGCCTGGAATGAGAAATTGGCAATATATCACGGAGATGACTGCATTTACCTCATCCGGGTGCCGTAGAAGATGTAATCAATAGGTGTTTATATAGCAGCTTGAGGTCCTTCAAGAAGGAACCAGAGAGAAACACTGCGTACATGAAGTGTTACATAACATAGATTAACTGCCCCAGCCCCAGACTGAAGGAAGGCCTTTGGAGGCCAAATGCATTTTCCATCCCTTACCTTGGCATGTGTATGTATGTCTTTTCTTTTGGTAGCATTTAAAGGGCCGGAAGGCTGTGCTCTTAGCCCTTTCTAGAGCACCAGCTGGGTGTGTCATGGAAATGCCAAAGACAGAGGAGAATTAGGCACCCTGCCATTTTACTGAGAGTCTTATGAAACTGGGTTGGCTGAGGATTGTGCTTGGAGCAGCCCCCTGGGGCCTAAAAAGGTGAGGTCATGTAGCCTCCCTCCTGGGGATTAATGCTACTTCTGAGTGAGCTCATTCTCCATGGAAGATTGCAAGGTGTGACTTAATCTCCGTAATCTCTCAATAAGACATAAAAGGTTTGTCTCCAGCCCAGGTAGGAAGGTGAGTAGCATCGTAGGCAGGGCCTTTGCAGCCTCAGAGGAGGAGCTTGGGGCCCCTCCCTACATGACCATCCTATTAGTCACCAGAAAATACATGACAGTCAAGATTTCATGGGAAGAAGGCGGTTGTTAGGTGCTGAAGCCCTAGGAGGGGCATTTAGTTTAAGGAGAAAACAATCCACACCTCAGCTGACCTACTAATGATTCTGCCAGTTGGTTGTCAGCTTTGTGGTGTAGGAACTGAAGCAGGCGCAGAGTACATGTGCTTCTCTGACCTTTTGTTACCCAGTTTCTGCATTGTCTTTAATGTGTCCCATTTATTTCAGAGCCTAAAATCTGAGCTCAACAAGAGAAGGAGTACTTATCTCTCTAACTTTATCTGGATGTTCCAGAAGATCAGGGTCGACTTTCTTCTCTTTTCCTGGCACTGCCAGAGTAGATGGAGAGATGACATTCACCAAGGAGCAAGATCAGAGAAGGGAGACCTGCTTGGAGAGGACGTTTGGAACTTTGCCTGAATTAATAGGGCCATGGAATTAGCTCACAGACTCAGAAACTGATAGGTCTGGAAGGGGCAGTGGGAAATCCTATAATCCAGCTTCCCTCATTGTCAAGACAAAATTCTTTTAGCTACCGTATATATTACCTGTTTCACCTGTTAGAACAACCTAGTTCTGTTGATCGTAGAATTAATTACCCCAGGGATGTTGTTGTTTTAACCTCCCTCTCTCCCACTCCAAAATCATTTACAAAAGCTGCTCAAGTAGTTTTTAAAATAAAATTAACTCACTTCTAGGGTAGCTAGGTGGTTCAGTGACTAGAGTGCCTGGCCTGGAGTCAGGAAGACTCATCTTTCTGAGTTCAAATCTAGCCTCAGATACTTAATAGCTGTGTGGCCCTGAGAAAGTCATTTAGCCCTGTTTGCCTCAGTTTCCTCATCTGTAAAACAGGGATGATAATAATGACACTTACCTCCCAGAGTTGTTGTGATGATCAAAAGAGATCATTGTAAAGTGAAGTGCTTAGCACATAGTAGGCACTGTGTAAATAGTAGTAATAGTAGTAGCAATAATATCCTTGTTATTCTCCTCTCCCCTTCTTTATATTTTACTCTGGTCTCTGAAGATGACCCATTTCCTCACGAAGATCAACTCTTCCAAATGTACTTTTTGTCTTTAATGAACTTGACAAAGATGCACATTTCAATATACAAGGAAAAAAAGAGAAAGAACAGGAAGGGAGGATTGTATGTGAAACTGTGAACTTCTGTTGTGTACAGTCTTTAAAGGTCTATATTAAATGCAACAGTTACAAAAGAGCCCTTTTTGTCTAAACTTCTGCTTTCAGTGTATTTTTTAATATTTTATTGATAATTTCTTTTTTTCTTTTGCGTCACTCTCACTTCCCACCCACTTGTACTCCTGGTTCCATTTTTTCTAGCTCATTTCCTCCACAGTCATTTCTCCCTGTCCCATCTAACCTTCATTCTTTCCTTCTCTCCTAGCTCCTTCCCTCCTACCTACAAATATGTCTAGGTCTCCCCAGTTCTTAAAATAACCCCCACTTGATACTGCTATCTCCTCAAGCTTCTATTTTTTTTATGTCTCCTCCTTTTTGTAGCTAAACTTGTAGAAAAAAGTCAACCTGGCTCTTTGGTTCTACTTCCTCTCCTCCTTTTTACATCTTAACCATTTGCAATCAGGCTTCTGACCTCATCACTCTAATGAAATTCTCTTTGAAGTTACTAGTGATCTCTTTATTGCCAAAGGCCTTATCAATCTTCACTCTCTTGACCTGCATCATTTGATGCAGTTAACCCATCTCTCCTCCTAGATATTGTCTCCCATCTGAGGCGACAATGCTCCTGTTCCTGATTCTCCTTCTATCTGTCTGACCACTCCTTCTCAGATTCCTTTGGTGAATCATCAACCTTATCTTACTCCCTGATTGGAGCCCAGGATTCTCTCTATCCTGAACCCTCTTTTCTCTTTGATCTCATCTACTCCCATGAGTCTGGTGATCACTGTGCAGCTGACTCCCAGATGCATCTATCCATCTCCACTCTCTTGAGCTTCAGTCCATCACCAGCTGCCTGTTGGACATTTGAAACCAGATGTCCTGTAGGCATCTCAAAATCAGTATGTCCACAACAAAGCTCATTATCCTTTCACCATCCTCTCCCTGCCCTCAAACCTACCCATTTCTTGTACTTCCCTATTTTTAATAAGGGTACCACCATCCTTCTTGTTATTCAGTTTCACAACCTTGAAGTCACCCTCAACATATCATTCTCCTTCAGCCTATATTCGGTGAGTCACCAGATCACAAATGTGACAGAAGTCACATTTGTCCCTTTCTCTCCACTCATAGTCAAAACCCTAGTTCAGGGTATACTCACTGCTCACCTAGACAGTAGCAACCTATCTCTGATTGAATTCCCTGCTTCTAATCTCTCCCTTCTCCAAACTGCCCTCCACTGATATGCCAAAATACGGAAGGAAAAAGGCACCAATCTCACCATTTCATTTCCCTGCTCAGTAAACTCCAGAGGTTCTTTCTTGCCTCTACCATCAAATACAAACACCTTTGTTTAGCACTTAAAAGCCTTTGTTTGGCATTTTAAAAGCCTTCCTACTCTCTTTCCTACTCTGTAGGCCAGCCAGCCTGGCCTTCTAGCCATTCTTCATGCATAATATTTCATTTCCCCTCTCCATGCCTTTGCAAAGACTCACACCCTCCTCATACTCTTAGAATCCACCCCTTAGAATCCCTCATTTCCTTTGAGACTTATCTCAGAGGACCTGGGTTCAAATCCTGCCTCTGATATTACCTATGTGACCTTAGACCAGGAGTGGGAAACCTGCGGCCTTGAGGCCACATGTGGCCCTCTAGGTCCTCAAGTGCAGCCCTTTGAATCCAAACTTCACAGAACAAATCCTTTTATTATTTGTTTAAGGCTTAGACAGATCATTTAACCTCCCCGGGCTTTGTTTCCTTCTTTAGAAAATGAGAAAATTTAAGGGAGTTGAACTTGTTGGGCCTCTGAGCTCCATTCTGGTTATGTATCTTTGAACCTGTGATCTTTCCAGCCACTAGCTCCCCCCCCTACCAAACAAAAAACTTTGTATTTATTTATTTGTTACTAGACCTGTGATGTTATTGGTAGAGGGAGTTCCAATGAGGAAGCACCTTCTTCTAATAAAATCAGCATCTGCTGTACAACTTAGGGTCTTAGAGAGTCACCTGGGGGAAGCTGGAGGTTTAAGTCATTTGACCAGAATCACACGGTACCTGTCAAAGGTGGTACTGGAACCCAAATTCAGAGCCTGTCTCTTGATCTACTTTTATCTGCCACCTCTTATTGTATATGCTCATGTGTGTGCATATTGTACACATTGTTTTCCCTTATAGAGGGTAAGCTCCTTGAAGGCAGGGATTATTTCATTTTTGTCTTAGTATGCCAAGAACCTAGTGTAGTGCCTGACGGAATCGATACTGAATACGTTTGTTTTATTGATTGATAAATTCGAGAATATTTTGATTTGGCCAGAACATTGAGGACATAATGGAGAATACTTCATTCTATATGAGCCTTCTCTTTATCTCTTGTTTCTTCTTTCATATAGTCTTTAAAAAAAAAAACTTGTTTAGTATTTTATTTTTTCCTATTTACATGCAAAAACAATTTTAGCATTCCCTTCAAATTCTGAATTCCAAATTCTCTACCTCCCTCTCTCATTGAGAAGGCAAGCAATTTGGCATAGGTTATACATGTATAGTCATGCAAAACGTATTTCCATGTAAGTCATTTTGTGAAAGAAAACAGATTTTAAAAAAACCTCCAAGAAAAATAGAGACAGTAAAGAAAAAGTATCTTTGATCTTCATTCAGGCTCTACCAGTTCTTTCTCTGGAGATGGATATCACCTTTTATCATAAATCCTACAAAATTGTCTTGATCATTGTACTGCTGAGAGTAGCTAAGTTATTCATGGATCATTATACAATGTTGCTGTTACTGTATACAATGTTCTGGTTCTGCTCATTTCACTTTGTATCATTTCATGTAAGTCTTCCCATGTTTTTCTGAGAGCATCCTGCTCATTATTTTTTAAAGCACAATAGTATTCCATCACAATCATATACAACAACTTGTTCAGCCATTCCCTAATTGATAGACATATTTTATAGTCTTTCGATGTGAATCGATTGCTAACTCAAAAATACTTGATTGACTTGTATGAGAAGCTAAATTGCAGGAGGGGTTCATCCCACTTCCTTCCCAATTAAAAAATTAAAAGTAAAAGAAAAAAAATCTCATCCTAAACATGCATAGTCCAGCAAAACAAATTCCCACACTGTCCATATCTGAAAATGTATGTCTCTTTCTGCATTTTAAGTCCAGCACCTCTCTGGTAGAAGGTGGTTGACATGTTTCTTCTTTTTTCCTCCAGTCACGATTTGTATTGATCCACATTCTAAAGTCCTCCAAAGTTATTTTTCTTCATAATATTTTTGTCATTGTATACATTATTATTGTCCTGTTCACTTCTAGTCTTCTTCCTCTGGCCGTATAAGCAACATAAGCAAAGGACATATTAAGGGGAGTACATGATTATCTTCACTGATACCAACCCCCAAATATTAAGGATAAATCACCAACTGAGCCTCCTCCCTCAGTGGCCTTGTTTTGTGGCATAACAGCCAAAGAATTTTAAAATAGGGAAATACTGTAAAAACCCAGTTATACACAGTGCAGAGGCAGAGGGGCAGGACCAACTGGATGATGCTTTGTGAAGAGCATGGGAGGCGGTGTGCATCTTTTACAATGAAGGCCCTGTGCTTGTCTCTTCCACAGAGTGAACGAGCTCTATGTTGACGATCCAGATAAGGACAGTGGAGGCAAAATTGATGTCAGTCTGAACATCAGTTTACCGAATTTACACTGTGAATGTGAGTACTACAAGTGGCTCTTTTATTCCCTTAACCATCTACCTTTGCTCTAGATTGGGCAACTTCCCAAGGCCACAGTGAGCTTCAGTTCCACCCCCAGAATCGAATGTCCCTGGCTCTGTGAGTCCCTGCTAAGTCATTTCCCCTCAAATGACACCTCCTCTTCGACGTCTGTTAAGGGGGTGGTGTGCTGTGGGTTAGGACAGCTTGGTGAAAAACCAGAATCTGAATGAAGAATTTATCACCATTCTTGCTTTGGGGCCTTCCGATGGGAATTACACTGTTTTTTTTAACCTCAGAGTAAGAACTGAACCAGGCACCCTGTGCTATTCACATATGTTTTTTTTTTCTTTCAATTAGAAAAATAAATCTGGCTTTAGACCTTTATAAAATTCAGGAGTTGCAGAAATAGTATTCCTGAAAGAAGGAAAATTTGAGTCACATAGGAGACCTGGTAGCATAAGCATAATGGAAAGGGATTTTTTTCCCCAGACCCTTTCCATTCTTGGAGCATGCAGTGAAGCAGTCAGCCAACATCAGCATTTTTAGTTCCAGGGTCTGGATTTCCTCTGATGTCTCCTCTACCTAAGTTTGAAGGGTTCCCTAGTTGTATTGTCCATTATGCTTACTCTGCTTTTCACACACACACACACACACACACACACACACACACACACACACACACACACACACACACAGTCACTCCCACATTTCAGACGATGTAACGCCCTGGTGTTGAAACCAAGGAGCCCTTACTTCCAAGTTACTCCCAACTGCTCTTCTTCATCGTAGTCTTGGAATGTATCAATGTGCCGTGGAAATGCCTGCTTGTTTGAAACCAAACTCTGTGAGTTAAAGGGAGAGTCTGTATTTCCTTAGAGTTAAAGAGATCATCTCTTCCTTACTCCTGTACCTGGCTGTTCTCCTCTCCCCCTGAACAGGCAATAGATGGTTTGCAATAAATACCCATAGGGGTAGCCTCCATCCCTCACCCTTCCCTCTGATTGTGACTCCCCCTTTGTTCTTTTTGTTCCCTGGGTACTCCAAAGTGGTTGGACTGGACATCCAGGATGAGATGGGGAGACATGAAGTTGGACATATTGACAACTCAATGAAAATCCCTCTCAACAATGGCGAAGGCTGCCGGTTTGAAGGCCAGTTCAGCATCAACAAGGTGACTAGAGATGTTAGGTCTCTTCCTGCCATTTCCCTCCTATTCCCTGGTCTTCTTCCTATAAACCAAATTGCTATGAGGTACCTCCCTTGGATCAGAGCCACTACAGGGCTGAGTATATTCATGGCAGTCTTGCTGCTCCAATCACTGGGCCACAAGTTGCAGGCTTGGAGATGTGTCAGGCTGCTTTGGAATCATAGCCTGATCTTGTGGTCAATAGAATCATTGTTACTCCTGCCAGTTAAAAAGTACAGTTCTAGGATATGGCTTAAAAAAATAGGATACCTGAAAAATTCTGTAGCCCATTTGCCCCTTAAGCAGGTCCATGTGATTATAGGATTTAGTTCTGGAAGGAATCAGTCAAGAAATATTTATTAAGTGTCTACTCTGTGCCAGGCGCTTTGTGAAGCACTGGAGTCTTAAAATTAGCTCATCTGGCTCAGTCCTCTCATTTTGTGGTTGAGGAAACTGAGGCTCCAGGAATGAAACTGATAGCCCTAAGTCTCGTGTTTTTTCTTTGTTCCATTCTGCTCCCAGCTCTCCTAGCCTTTTGTTGATCTAGCTGCTCTAAGTTGACTCACAGATTGTAAAGTTTATAGGAAATTCTCTGGAAAACCTAGTTTATATTAGGTTATTCCCAGGGCTGCTGAAGTCTGTGTCTTTACCTGATTTGACCTGGGGGAAGGAAGAAAAGGGGCTGTTCAATCCCAACAATTTGATACTACAAAAGGACTGGTACCACTCAGAAGAGATATTGTGGATTTCAGCCAGCAGAGAGTCTGCTTAAGAATTTTTGACAGTCCTCTATTTGATAATTAAAATAATAATAATAATAATAGTTAGCATTTATATAGCACTTTAAAGTTTGCAGAACCCTTTATATATGTGATTTCATTTGAACTTCATAATAGCCATGAAGTGGACGCTATTATTATTCCCATTTTATAGCTACAGAAAGTGAGGCAAACAGAGGTTAAGTGACTTACCCAATATGACACAGCTACTAAGTGACTGAGGAAGATGTAATCTTCCTCAGTCCTTGGGCAACTTAGTGGCATAGTGAATAGAGTGCCAGGCCTGAAGTCAAGAGGATTCGTCTTTCTGAGTTAAAATCTGGCCTCAGACAATTACTAGCTGTGTGACCCTGGGCGAATCACTTAACCCTCCTTTCCTCCATTTCCTCATACATAAAATGAGCTGGAGAAGGAAATGGCAAACCACTGTAGTACCTTTGCCAATAAAACCCCAGATAGGGTCATGAAGAGTCAACACAACTGAAAAATGACTCAACAGCAATAACTTCCTTGGTTCAATGCTCAGTCTTCTGTAAAGAGATAATGTGTTAAGAGACTAGGAAAATAGGAAGGGGCCATATTATAAAGGGCCAGAGGAGTTTATATTTGATCCTAGAGGTAATTGGGAACCATTGGAAATTATCAAATAGAAGTATGGTAAGGTTACTTTAGGAACATCTCTTTGGCAGCTATGTCAAAAGTGGATTTGGAATAGGGAGACATTTGAGACAGGTAGTTCAGCTAGAAGGCTATACAGTAGTCTAGATGAGAGGTGACTGTGGGAGTGAAAACAAAGGGCTATATTTGAGAGATCTTATATCAGCACACTGTGGGGTATGTGTGTGTATGTAGAGAGAGAGAGAGAGGAGTCAAAGATAATAACTACAAATCTAGGTTATTTTGTGTTTGGGGGAAAAGATAGTGAATTTTCTTTCTTTATTCCTTTCTTTCTTAATTGGTATTAAGTGACTTGCCCAGGGTCACACAGCTAGTAAGTATCTGAGGTCAGATTTGAACTCAGGTCCTTCTGACTCCAGGACCAGTGCTCTATCCACGGTATCACCTAGCTGCCCCATTAGTTTTCAACATGTTGAGTTTGTAATGTCTATAGGACACATAGTTTGTAGCGCCAGAGACTGGGGCTAGACAAATAGATCTGTGAATCATCTGATAGAGATGATAATTGAACCCTGGATCAATTAGGGACTGATGAGTTAGTTCATCAACTGAGAAAAGATAGAGAGTAGAGCAGACCCAGGCCAAAAGTTAAAGAACAGAGTCATGAAAAGTAGGAAAATATTAGCACTGAAAAGAGGCCATTAATTTTGCAATCAAGTTCCATTGGAAACTTTGAGGAGGACAGTATCGGTTGAATGATGAAGCCAGTGATTGAAGATGACTTTGTCAAGGAGTTTGGCTGAGAAGAGGAGAGATACAGGACAATGGCTAGCAGGTACCATGGTGTCTATCAAGGGTTTTTAAGGATAGGGAGATTGGGCAAGTTTATAAGCAGCAGGGGAGGATGAAGATTAGATGGACACTAGGGATTTGGCTAGGGGCAATCTGTTGAAGAAGACAGAGGGAGGTGTGTTCAAAGGTCCATGTAAGGGTGTTGGCTTTTGCAAGCAGCAAAGCTGTCTCATCACTAGAAACTGAAGTGTGAAGGAGGTGATACTAGGAGTTGATTTCAGAGGGTGTTGTGAGATGAGCAGGAAGGGATAAGAAAGACCTGTTGGCTGACATCTTCGATTTTCATAAAGTCCTCAACAAAGATGGGGATTGGGGGTTGGGGAATAGAATGGGAGGCTTGAGGACAGAAGACAACTTGTGGAATAGTTTCTGTGGTAAATGGGATAGGACTTGGTTAGGGAAGAGAAGTAGGATTGCATTGCTACAATAAAGGCCCAGGTGGCATTAACTTTGTAGTAGTCAGTAAGATTGGTTTCATGGTTTCCTCCAGTTCAGTTCAATATCATGCAAATAAAGCAAAACAGACAGGTGGTGAGAATAACCAAGGATTGTGGTTTAAGAAGGCTTGATCAGTGATAGGACAAAGGAAAAAGGAACCCAAGAGTAAACTACATGTACCATTGAACCGGTTCACCACGGGTTCAAAATTAAGCATTAGTCATTTATATGTGAACTCTGTCCCATGCTAACCAGAAGCCTCATTTCTGACTTCTCTAAACAATCTTAGAATAAGACAGAAGCATAGGTGAAATGGTCATTGGTGAGGGCCTACTTTAAAACCAGTCATAACTCAAGAGCACCAAGTGTCAACTGGGCCACTCATCACCTTGTGACTAAGGCAGGCTCCATGAGGGCAGAAAACATTTCCATTTCACTGGCCCTCACTGGAAGGTTTCCTCAGTAGTAAGTTTTCCCTGAATTTTAATTCTGCTGGAAACCTTTGAGAACCAAGATCCACCACCATATAAGAATAAGAGACTGGGAGAGAACTGTAATGAAGAATCTCACATCTATGGGAAGCTGGGGCCTACAATTTCATCAGTTTAAGAACTTCTCTCACAGCTTTTGTCCATAACTTAGACTGACAGAGTTACCTTGAACCCTGAACCCACGTCTTCCCAACTGCAAGGCCAGCCTTCTTTCCCGTTATACCATGCTGCCTTTCATTACTCAGAGGGCAAAAGTAAGGTCTGTAGGATGCCAAAGTAATCAATCTGCTCCCCAGCTTGATCTCCTGAGTCTGGAGCTTGGTGGTCTTCCTTTCTTCCCTGGGGTCATATTTTATTTCAGTTTTGAAAGGACTGCTTCATAAACTTTGTTTTCCAAAGAACACAAATTGGAAACAGAAGTATAAGTGACCTATAAACCTGGCTTTTTTCCAGGAACCAAATAAAGAGTTTCAAATTTCATTCATGTCATTTCACCCTGCAAAAGGAAATTAAAGAAGATGTTTTAAGGACATCTAAAATAGGATTTGACTTACACATTTCTGCCCAGAGTCAGTCTCCGGGGCTCTACGTTAGGTACTGAGAGGCCTTGTCTGTGCAGTTACTGTGAGCTGTTCTTTCTGTTAGTATCTCGGAGCCTTTCTTCAGTAGATCTTATTCGATTCATTCATTCAACATGCATTTATTTAGCATTTACCGTGTGCCAGACATTGCACTTTTTGTTGTTGCTCAGTCAGCTTTTGGTGACTCCCTTTGGGGTTTTCTTGGCAAAGATACTATTTCCAAAGATGTCATTTCCTTCTCCTAGCTCATTTTACCAATGAGAAAACTGAGGCAGACAGGGTTAAGTGACTTGCCCAGAGTCATATGGCTAGTAAGTGTCTGAGGTTGGATTTGAACCCAGGAAGTGAGTCTTCCTGACTTCAGGCCTGGCACTCTATCCATTGTACCACCCAGCTGCCATTGTAGTAGGGTCTAGGAATATAGAGGCAAAAATAAATCTGTACCTGTCTTGATGGAGTTTACATTACACTGAGGAAAACAAGATTTAAACATCCACACACAAAAAGCAACATTGTATAGAAGTTGTTGTTTGTCCTTCATTTTCGAAGAAGACCATGGCATCAGGAAGGTGATGCCATGACTTACAAGTGAATTGGATTTAAGTGAGGCAAGGCTGTGCAAAGTCACCATCCTCACTTTCCCCTCTGGAGCCATTTGGGCCCAGTGGCAAGATATAGATCAGGATGACTGGAGATGGCCCCCTTTTGTAGAAGAGTGCTATATTTGAAAGGATGATTTAGGTTCAGATCCCGTCTTGGACACTTATTAGCTGTGTGACCTTGAGCAAGTCATCTGACCTCTTTAAAACTCATTTCCTCATCCATAAAGCAGGAACAATAAAACCTGTAGTACATAGTTATGAGTTCTCTGTGAGACTTAAATGAGATAATGTATATGAAGCAATTTGCACAAAACGACCAGAACCAGGAATAAAGCATTGATAAAATACTTTGTATAAAGTAAGGGAGATACAAATAGGAAAGTACCTGCTCTCAAGAAGTTTATATTTTAATGGAAGAGATAACACTTAATGAAAGGGTTCAGCAGCTAGCAAAGCAGATGGCAGCGTCTCTTCTTGAGTGTTATTTCCACTGATAAAATCCTAATCCGTTTCTGGTGCCAAGGACTTTTACTGGCAAGAACTTTCCTTTCTGGGTCCTTTCCTTTCTGGACCGAATCCAGATAGAGTCCCCTCTACCATTGTAGATTGGTACCTCCTCTGTGACTTAGAGAGTTGAGCCCTGAGAAATAAAGGGACTTGCCCATCTGGGGTCACACAGGAAGGTGGTTTCAGTGGAAATACTGCAACCCATTTCTTCCTGGCTTTGAAGAAAATTCTAACCACTATGCTTCTCTGTCTCTCTTTAAAGTGTTTTACTAATGTCAGTTATTACTACCAGTAACTTTTGAAAGATAGTAACTTTAAAGTAGTGACATTAGTCGTGAAGCTTAAAGATGGCTATTTTCATCTTGGGAATTTGAGTAACTGATATCTTTGATCTTTCTCTTTTTGTATGAAACTTTTCAAGAGGATGGCAAGTTTCACTCCTTCCATTGCCTACCTTTAGACTGTGGGGAGCTGAGCTTAATTTGAATTTATAAGTAAATTTATATGCTGGAAAGTCAGAATTGCCACCATACATTTAAAACAAATGATGTTAGAACGTGAATATTTCAAACTGTGTTGGCAACTCAACTACTTGGTTTGAAACCTCAGTGGGTAGCATTTTTTTGGAGTTAACTGACTCACTGAGTCAGCAGGAGGTAGTCAGGATTTAGGCAGGCACTATATGATTGGCACCATATGTTTTTAAGTTCATTAGTGAAGGCTATGTGGGTTTGTAAATCACATGCCCTCAATCCACTTATCTGCAGGCCAGCACTTGCTTTTGTGAGTCATCTGATCCTATCAAACTGTGATGTGATCAGTATCCTGGTGATGGGAGTAGGGGAGAGGGTGGGAGAGAAACTAGTATAGAAATAAGTTATTGAGTCATATTTGCTTGGGGAGAAGAAGGAGGCAGTCCCATGAATTCATATGCAAATACCAAGTATTGGGACCTCTTTGAATCATTTAAATTAATGGATCTCATTGCTCAGACCTCAAACTAGATCACTGCTATCAGATGAGGAAAGCTTGGGATCCTAGTGAAAGTCATAGATATTCATTCAATAAGCATTTATTAAGCACTTACTATGTGCCACACCCTCTGCTTGGTACTGGAAAAATTGGAAGCAAAAATAGACCAGTATCTGCCTCAAGAAGCTTATATTGCTTTGAGAGAAAAAAGATACTCACATATAAGTAACTGAATAAATGAATGAGAGCTATTGATTAAGCACTTACTACGTGCTAAGCACTGTGCTAAATGCTAGGGAACCAAATGCAAAGACGAAATGATCCTTGTTTTCAAGGACATTCTAATGGGGGAAACTATACATATGGAGAGTAGTGACCAGGAAAGGGATTCATGATCTGAGAAGTCACAAAGATGGTAAGTGGAACAATTCTTGTTTAGTAGTTTTTCAGTTGTGTCTGACTCTCTGTGACCTCATTTAGGGTTTTCTTGGCAAAGATACTGGAATGGTTTGCCATTTCCTTCTCCAGCTCATTTTACAGATGAGGAAACTGAGGCAAACAGGGTTAAGTGATTTGCCCAGGGTCACACATCTAAGTGTCTGAAGTCAAATTTGAACTCAGAAAGATGAGTCCTAGTTGCCCTAATAGAGAAGTCCATTCACACACTCTTTCCAGAAGCAATGGTAGTGGTAATTTGATTACAGCTCTACTGAGAAGTAGCTTTGAAATATATATATAGTAGATGGTGTCAGAGCTGGGAAGACCTGGTTCAAGTCCATTCTTCAACACAAATTGGTTATGCACCCTAGTGACCCACTTTACCCTCTGAGAGAGTCCCAATCTGCATTAGTAGAGGAAGATTGCTTATCTAGGAGTTCCATAAGTCAGTAGACTGTAGGTCCAGTCCCCATCTTTATCCCTGTCTTAGAGAAAAAAAGACAGTTGGGAGGCTGGCAAGAGAATGGCCAGGATGAAGCTAAGCATTCTTTGTCTCAGGGAGTACAAAGTTGGATGTCTTAACTCCTCCCAGGCATGGTCTCTGGTGGTCCAGTTTGGAGGATAAATATGAAATAAATGTGTGCAAAGCTAAACACTAAGTAATATTGGAGAAGATCAACCAAGGGGGTAGGGTAGCCTCATATAGGAAGTGGCACTTGAACTGGGCTTTGAAGGAATCCAGAGCTCCAAAGGGGCAGAGGTGAGATGAGATATTCCAGGTGTGGCAGTAGAGATAGAATATCTTGTGATGAGAATGAACAAGTAGATCATTTTGACTGAAGTGTAAAGTGCAGTAGTGGAGTCACGTGTAATAAGATGGAAATGTAGGTGGAAGCCAGATCATGGTGGGCTTTAAGTAACAAACCAAGGAGTTTGTATTTGATACTACAGGCGATAGGGCCTCTGGAGCTTTTTGATCAAGGGAGTGACCTACTCAGGTCCGTGCTAGAGGATTTGGACAGGAGATAAACTCCACTAAAGAAGCCCAGTTAGGAACAAGAAGTGATGAATTTTTGGACCGTTTGGTCTTTGGAACAATAAAGGTATAGTTGATCACCCAACTGAAGGGTAGATTCATCATTGAAGTGGGCAGTGTTTAACAAACATTTATTAAGCATCTACTAAGTACTGAGGAAGATCTAAAATTGATAAGAGGGTCTACAGTCAAAAAGCGTTTATTAAGCACTTACCATGTGTCAGGTGCTGGCAATGCAAAGAAAGGCAAAAACACTGCCACTGCCCTCAAGGAACTCCCTCGTGGAGCTTAAGGATTGCAGACACCATTGTTGTCAAAGAATGATAGGGCTTCCTCCTGCTATAGACACTTCCTCTCACTCTCCCACAATGTATCCCTTGAGGAGACACCTTATTCCCCTTAGGTGGGATCATATTTGTAAAGCTTAGCACAGTGCCTGGCACATAGTGGGCACTAAATAAATACTCATTCCCTTTTCTCTTCCCTAGGAAGCATCCTGGCATTTGGACCATAGCCTAGAGTCCTTCTTAACATCCCAGTTTGGATAAGACAAAATCAACTTCCATGATTTCTGCCTACTTCCCATAGACAGAATCAGGAGAGGAGGGAAGGAGACATTTTTTTCTAAAAGCTTGTCTTTCCTGTGTTTTTTGCCCTGTGGGCTATTGGCCCAAATAGGTCCCTGGCAACTTTCACGTATCAACACACAGTGCCACTGCACAGCCCCAGAATCCAGACATGACTCATGTTATCCACAAGCTTTCCTTTGGAGACACATTGCAGGTGAGTTCTCAGACCCCAGTGACTTGGACTTGTGACACCGAGACCAAGAGAGGTTTGTTATTTTTGAGTGAATGGGGAATATGGGTGGAAGGGGTCATTGAAGGGGTGGATTACATTTACCCTTGGAAGGATGTTTTTTGCTGATGGCCTCATGTACTCAAAAGGGTATGCCATTGGTGAGTGGAGTGCAGTTGTGGGTGGGGAAGAAGCAAGAGGGGTTAGATGTCTTCTTTGCCTTCCACCCTTTCCAGGCAGGAAGTAGATCTAAGGAAGAGAAGCCTTAGTTCTTCTTGATTTCATCAGGAGTTAACTTCTTCCTTTTTTTCTCTCCAGCAAATTTATTTTGAATTCTTTTAAAGAAAGGCAGTTCTACCTTTCTCAGTCCCCCAAGATGAACTTTGGTATCTCCTCCATTCTTCTGCTTCAACTAGGTTGGCATTTAACTTGGTACAAACCCTAATTTCACACATGGGCCTACTTATTCTGCTGCATTCCTATAACCTGCTTTGGTTTGACCTCCTGAGGCCTTGGTGTTGTATTTTTTTCTCTTACATACCCATGTGCACGCACATACACACACGTACACACTTGCACACGCACAAGCACACACATACATTCACACGCACACACACATGCATGCATACACACGCACACACACTCACACACACTCACACACTCCATTGCTACATGACTCGTTTCCCAGTCATTCTGTTCATTTGATTGCTCAATATGAACAGCTCATGCTGTTGTAATCTTAACAACCTGTTCCATGGCCAGCCACATCCAAGCATGTGCTGACCGATCATAAACTTTCTATTCTCTCATGTAAAAATCACTTTAGGCACTTTTCAAATTTCTTAGTTTTTCTTTGGAAAAGTTTTGAGGGTAGAGAAATTATCTTTGCTAATCTTGTGAGATCTTGCCTATTGTTCTTTCCTTGTTCTGTTCTTTCCACTAAAGGGCCAGGGACAGGCCTCCCCAGATTTCCTTTGTTCAGCAGCCCACACAAATACATATCATTCAGTAGATCTCCCTCCTCGTTGGTATGGGTGGTCCTTCTATCAAGGCGGGTTGTGTTTGTCCTTCATTCTTGAAGAGGACCATGACATCAAGATGATGACATGACCTGCAGTTGACTTTGATTTGAGTGGGGGAGGGCTGTGCAAGGTCACCAACATCACTTTCTTCTCCTGAGCCATCTGGGTCTAGTGGCCTGATATTCATCAGGGCGACTATAGATGGCCTACGATGCAGTGCAAGACCCTGGCCCTTTCAGGCTAAGGTCTTATCACATTCTCATTTAACAGGTACTAGGAAGGATCATAGGATGTAATGCAGACCAGCTATATCTCTTTACCTTGTGAGATTCTTGTCCCAGCATCTCTGTAAAATCTTCCCTAGAGGATTGACTCAAGACACTGAGGGACTTCATGTGATCCTAGATTTAGAGTTAAGATGAACCTTAGAGGCTATCTAAAATGGCCCATTCTTTTTACAGAATAGGAACAGAGAATCCAGAGAGCTTAAGTAACTTGCCCAAGGTCATATAGGAGAGAATCAGTGGAGCTAGGATCTGAATCCAGGTTCTCTGTGCCTTCAGCACAGGCATCTTATTATCCCTTATTCTGATCCACCTCCTTATCCAGTTGTATATGTCTTTGATGATATCTCCTATGCCATTTTTTGTTCACAAGTTTCCATAGAAGTAGTCAACTAATACTTAACAGGGTACCAACTAAGTGTACTACCCAAAGGGCACAGAGGAAAAAAAAAGTCCCTATTCTCAATATATTTGTAAAAATAATAGTAATAGCTAGCATTTATATAGCACTCTAAGGTTTATAAAGGGCTTTACAAATATTATCATGATAACATTTTATCTACATAAAACCTGCAAAATAAGTGCTATTATTATCCCCATTTTACAGATGAGGAAACTGAGGGCAAAGTCAAATGACTTGCCCAGGACCACAGAGCTAGTAAGTATCTGAATTGGGATTTAAACTCAGATCTTTCTGACCCCAGGGCCATTGCTCTGTCATACTGTACCACCTAGCTGCCTCTTAATCCATTTGAGGTGGTAGACCATAGGCAAGTGAAGAAGATATGCATACTTGTACAGTGTCAGAAGTTCTGAATGTTAGTCTTAGCTCGTTCACTAACTGATTCTATGGCCTTGGACAGCCTTTGAGAGGCAAATGGTGGCATGGTAGATAGAATGCTGAACCTGGAATCAGGAAGACTTGAGTTCAAATCCAGCCTCAGACACTTACTAGCTGTGTGAACCTGGGCAAGTCACTTCACCTATGTTTGTCCCAGTTTCCTCAGCTGTAGAATAAGAGTAATAATAGCAGGTATCTTTTCTAGCTTTTAAAGATAGGCTAATTCATGTGTATAATTGATGATATAGTCCCTGCCTTCTCAGTAGGTTGGGGAGTGGGTGGAGGGAGGAACAGAATTTGGACCTCACCATTTTTTAAAAATGGTCATTAAAAATAAATAAATAAATAATGGTTTTGAAAAATAGACTAGGTATATAAAGATGATCATGATGTCCTCTGCATGTAAATGTAAGATAGACTGGAGGAAGGAGAAGCTAAAGACACTAACACTGGGTCAGTTATGAAGATATGAGGGGCTGGACTAGGAACCTTGATGTAATAAGCTGACAGTGGAGGAGGGCTGTGGGGAGGATGGCTTGGGGATTGCCAGAATTTGGGGATAGCTGATATCTAAGAGATAAAAAAGCAATGGAAAAAGAATCCATTGTTTTAAGACCTATGGCCTGGGAATATTGAAGTGGTATTGACAGCAGTGGAAATATTTGAAAGAAGTGACAGATTTTTGGCCATTACAATGGCATCAAGGTCACTTTTTCATCACCTCTTGCCCAGACTATAATAGCCTCTTTAATTGACTTCCCTGCTTCAAATGTCCTCCCACTCTTGGTCTGTCCTTCCCAAGGCTGCCAAAGTGCAAATCTGGCCACATCACTCCTCCATTCAGGAAACTCCAGTGGCTCCCTGTGACCTCCAAGATCAAATATAAATTCCTGTATTTGGCATTTTAAGATGATCATAAACTGCCTTTCCAGACTTCTTATATGTAGTGTCCTTCAACACTCTTTACAATCCTGCCAGACTCTTCTTTGTTGTTGCTCATCCAAGATGTTCTTTCTCCCATCTCTTTACCGCCTATCACCCATTCCTAGAATCCCCTCTCCTCATCCTCTGTCTCGTAGAAATGGAATAGAGCACCAGACTTCAAGTCAGGAAAACTGAAGTTCAAATCCAGTCTGAGACACTTCCTAGCTTTGTGACCCTGGGCAAGGAGGCATGTAACCTCTGTTTGCCTCAGTTTTGTCATCTATAATATGAGAATAATAATGTTATTAGGACCTACCTTCTAGGGTTTTTGTAAGGATCACATGAGATAATAATTGTAAAATGCCTGGCATACAGTAGATGCTATGTAAATATTACTTATTATGATATACTTTTCTATGAGAGGCAACATGGCATAATAGAGAGCCTTGAAGTCATAGGTTCAAATCCTACTTCTACACTTGTACCATGTACTGACTACATGACCTTAGGCAAATCATTTAATCCCTGAGGGCTTTAGGGAACCCTCTCAGAGTAAAAGTCATAGCAAAGGTCTTGCTTTGGTAGAGGGCTACACCAGTGAAGTCACAAGATCTGGTTCCTATCCCTATATTTGTATATTTGAGCCTTTTGTTGATTTGTGTCATGCCTGGTACATAGTAGGAGGTGATTAATAAATCTTTATTGATTGTTAGAGGAGAAATTACTTGTGTCTTTCCCCTCAATCAAATGTTCTTGTGTCTCTAGACAAATAGAAATATGGAATTCTAGAAGAAGGCAAGAGGTCAAGACTAGAGATTTGGATCTGGAAGCTCTGTCTATACAGGAAACATTAGAATATCATGTGAATAGACAGAGCTCCATGAGAATGGAAATATAGGAGAAGCAACAGGAACAATTTTGTGGTCAGCCTCAGTTGGCAAAGGGAAGAAAAACAGCACGGGGAAAAGAGTCAGAGAGGAAAGAGGAAATCATTGAGTCACAAAAGTCCAGGTTTAAGAGTATCCAGAAGGGAGTGATTGACACTATCAGGTGTAGTGGAGAAGAGAGATCTCTTGATTGTAGCAAGGGACATTTAATGACCATTGAAATGTCTCAGTAGAGTAACAATAATAATTAACATTTTTATAGCGCTTACTATGTGCCATTATGTACATATTTTTGATAATTTTATTATTTTCTAATGTTTTAACTAAAAGCATGTTCCTCAAATGCATATAAACACACACCAAGACAAACAGAATTATAAACTTTGAAATCTAAATATAGCAAAAATCATCCATAGCAGACACCAAAGTCCAAAGCTGTTTCAACAGTTCAGTGTCACACACATAAAGATGACATGAATTCAGCTGTAAGTATTTAAGGAACAACTCAAGTTTCTATTATCTTTTAAGTTTTAAGGAGGGGCTTGCTAAAGACTACATATAGAACACCTTATAGAAAATGCCCTCTCATACAAAAAATTTTACAAGTTATAATGCTAACTTTTATGACCCTGGGACCTCTCTGCTTTAAAGGGGACATAATTTAATTGGTTCAGATACCTAAACTGCTGATCATATTCATAACCAGTTCAGTGAAGATGCTATCCACTACCAGACATCTGTAGGGCAGTTTGGATACTTTTGTAGGGTGTCCATAATTTGATTTCTGTCCAAAAGCAATTTTACCAGTTGATATTCTCTCTGTATTTAGTGGTATTCTCTCTATTGCTTTTACTCATTCTAGTAAGTGTTCAAATGCCTTCATAACAAGTTTTTTTTTTCAAAATTATAAACTGAATGGAGCTTCCTTTGGATAAACTTCTGAAATTTATTATAGACCATTTCAAAGTTAAAAGGTTCATCCTGATAAATGTCATTTAAATGTTTCATTGCTATAAGAAGACATATTTCTAACTCTGAAAGATCAGTAACATATGCAATGATCAGAGGTCTTTACTGGCATGGAAATGTTTCAGCAGAACTTCTTTCACATTTTTGTCTTCTGAGAGACACTGAACTGTTTCATTCCATTTCTCACTAAAGTACTTGTCTGGAAATTCTTCAGGAACTGTTAATTGTTAATTGTAATTTTGAGGTATTGTAAGGAATCAAAGGAATTCATTAAATTATCTCATTTGAGTAGTAAGGTAGACAAGTTCTGGGGGGCCAAGGAGAAAGGAAGTATACTGGATAAATTAACACAACAGGTATAGACATTAAAGAAATTTGGCCTAGAAGAACAAGTATCAAAATGGGATGGCATCATAGAATATTGGGGTTACGAAAGGACACAGAGATCCATCTATCCCAAGCCATACATGAATAGTTATTCCCTTTATAAAATCTACTCCAGTTGAGTTCCTCCCCATAACTTCCATTTGAGGAATTTCAGCAGTACTAACTTCTATCCTGACTCAGCCCCTGACTTTACATCTCTCTGACTCCACCTCCACCCAGCTACCTTCTCTCTTGGCAACACCTCCACCTCTGACTGATGGTGAGTTTTTCCTAGAACTTTCATTTGAGTAAGGATCCACAGTGGCAAAGCTCACATCTGCTCTGGTTCACACCTTGACTTTCTGTACTACTTTTCCAGCTTGTCCATGGCCATCCCCTCCACCCCTCTTTGTTTCTCAGATCCCTTTTATATGTTGTTTTACCCCATTAGAATGTAAGTTTATTGAGGACAAGGATTGTCTTTTTACTTGAATTTGTATCTTCAGCACTTTGCACTGTACTTGGAACACAACACGTACTTAATAAATGCTTCATTTCTCTGTCTCTGACTAAGGATCATCTTACACTGTCCTGAGAACCTCCAGTGATTATGGACCTCCCATGGTCTGAGATAGCCAATTACAATCTAAAACAGATTTAATTACTGGAAATTTTTTCCTTATATAGAGCCTAAATGTGTCTGTCTGCAAAATCCTGGCTCTAATCACTGGCATCACACAGTTTAATTTTTATGTGGCAGCTCTTCAAATTACTTTAAGACATCTGTCTTGTCCCTACCCCCCCAACCCCTAAGTCTTCTCTTCTCTTGTTCCTTCACGCAATCCTCAGTGCGTGGTCTCAAGCCCATTTAATATCCCCGTCACCTTCTTTGATATTCTCCAGCTTGTTAAATAATATCCTTCCTAAAACTTGATGCTCAGAACTGAACATTTAATAGCAAAATATGTTCTGATGAGGACAGAGTATAGCAGGACTGTTATTTCCTTTGTCCTGGTTGCTAATCCTCTTTTAATGAAACCCAAAATTCCATCACCTTTTTTGGCCAGTATGCTGCATTGTTGGTGCACGTCAAGCTGGCATCTGCTAAAATGCCCAAATGTTTTTTCATATGAACTGGTGTCTTACTATACTACCCTTTTCTTTGACACATGAAGTTGATTTTCTTGGACTTTACATTTTATTTGTTAAAATTCATTTCATTAGTTTGGCTTCTCATTGTAACTTGTCAAAATCTTTTGGTATCTTTTTTTTTTTTTGACAGAATGTCCTGCTTGGTGTCATCTGCAGATTTGACAAGTGTGCTATCTATACCTCTATCCAAGTCATTGATACAATTATTAAAGTAGCATAGGACCAAGAACAAATCAGTTGGAAGTGGGGTGGGGGGAAGACTGTGCCAAGTGAAAGTTTGTTCAATCCTATAAAGCCTTGGGCAGGTTGAAGGGCAAGAAAGCAGTGGTTGAAATACAGAGCATAGGTAGAATGGTTAGACATCGATTAAGGGTGTGGATCAGTAAATATATGGAGAGGGATAAGGATAGAGAAGATTGCATCATAGGAAACATCCAAAGAGGATAGCATCTGAGGAAATTAACAGAAGAAAGGAAAGTTAAAATGCTTCTAAGGTGACCAGTCTTGTGGTGCCAGCTTTCTGTTAGGGGTGGAGGAAAAGGAGGCAGTTAGAGATAAAGTTGAAGAAGTTTGTTTTTGTATGTAGCACAATGAAATGAAGGCTTTTAAAGAAGTGCCACAGAGAGGGTATGGGGTGTAGAAGTACATGAGTTAGTTATTTCTAGAGGAATGCAAGTCATCAGCTTTGTCAGCTCAAAGGAAGGCTGAAGGGTTTTCCTTTTATAAATAAGGGTAAATTCAGGGTTTCATCTGGACCATTTGGATTGTAGACTGATGAATCTATAAAGAAATGCATTTGATTGCAGGACAGGAGAGAATAGAAATGTTGACCCCTACTGGGTAGGATCATCATGTTTCTAATTTCCTGACATTGCACTTTACTTACATGTGTACAGGAGGAAAGGACAGGAGAGGAGAAGACTCCCAGTCTACATTTTGAGCCTTATCTCCAAATAACTTGCCATTCCAAACCCTCTGCTCTGGCCAAACTGATCCTGTCACTGTCTAATAAATGCTTTGCCCCACCTCTGTGTGCTCTGGGTCACAACACCCCTTTCCCCTCCATCTAAGCAAATCCTACTCAGTCCTTCAAGACCCGTCTCAAATCCCCTCTTGTTCATGAGAACAGTGGAATATAATGGAGAGAAGGCTTTGGGGTCAAAGAGCCTGGGTTCAAATCCTGACCCAGACATTTTTACCTATGTGACTTTTGACAAGTCACATGACCTCTGAGAACCTTAGGCGGGGACATGAATTTGGATGGGAAAACAATTAACATCTTTATTTTCATTTTCCCTTAATTCAGGTGTGAAATGCACCATTCATGGCCCAAAGCAGGTGAAAATGTAATTGAGAAATGTTTAACAAAATAAATAAAAATACAGTTAAGCAAAGAT
Source organism: Notamacropus eugenii (assembly GCF_028372415.1). Taxonomy (NCBI): domain Eukaryota; kingdom Metazoa; phylum Chordata; class Mammalia; order Diprotodontia; family Macropodidae; genus Notamacropus; species Notamacropus eugenii. Next base: position 404,868,987 of record NC_092872.1, read on the forward strand.
GATATTAAGATGTGGTTTTTATAAGTCAATATATGACCAACAGAGATCCTTAATAATAAGGATTTAGTGGTTTTAATAATAAGGTTTTAGGTTTAGTGGCCCTGTTCCTATTTGAGTGTGACACCACTGCTCTAACTGAAAGTTAATATTTCCTTCAGATATGAATGTAAGAATGACATTACTCTTGAGCCCAGATATGTTGTCACATATATGTAATCCCACCTACTGGGCAGGCTGAGGCTGGTGGATCTCTTGAATTTAGGATGGGCTATGCTGTTAGATGTCCACACTTAAGTTTGGTGGTCCCCAGTCTGCCTAAGAAGGGATGAACCAACCCAAGTGAGAAACTTCAGTGGTGATAAGTAGTGGGATTGAGCCTGTGAGTAGTGTCTACACTTCCAGCTTGGGCAAGCTAGGGAGACCCATTCCTTAAAAAACCAAAGAGCACTGTGAAAAGGGTCTTATAGGTTTCACCAGACTGCTGAAGGTATCCTTGATACTAAAAGTTAAGAACCCTTGCACTACATCATCGTCTAAGAGAAAGCATGTCTAAAATCCTACAGTAAACTTCGCCTAATTACTCTGATCTTCTGTAGAAATGAATGACACAAACTATGTTTGTCTCCAGGTTCAGAACATTCATGGAGCATTCAACGCTCTGGGAGGAGCAGACAAACTCACTTCTAACCGTATGTATCTCAGATTGGAGCATGCTTTGGTCACTAAGCTCTTTAATGCAGCAGGAATTCAGAACTATAGCTGCTTGCTCAAAGGCCAGCAGAATTATAGCTGATGCTTTTGAGCTCTGGGATCTGAATCTGTGATAAGAACATTAATGAGAGAAAGCTAAGACTCTGCTAACCTAACCACACCTTGAGATTTAATCTCTTTATGCAATTAGGTCAAGTTTGACGTATATCTTATTACTAATATTCTCAGCTACTTTTATGACTCTTGATGTTCAGTCATTTCAGTGGTGTCTAATTTCGTGACCCCAATTGAGGTTTTCTTGGCAGAGATTCTGGAGTGGTTTGCCATTTCCTTCTCCACCTCATTTGACAGATGAGGAAACTGAGGCAGACAGGGTTAAGTGATTTGCCCAGGGTCACACAACTTGTGTCTGAGGTCAGATTTGAACTCAGGTCTTCCTGACTCCATTCAACCTCTGAACTTGGAGTCAAGAAAATTTAGATACAAATTCTACACCTGATATTCACTAGCTATGCAATATTGGCTAACTCATTTAACTTCTTTGAACTTATGTAAATAAAGGAGTTGGACTGGTACTACATGTAGCTCTAAATGTATTATCCTATTATCTATGTGATTGTTCAATTGTTTTTCAGTTGTATCCAACTCTTTGTGACCCCTTTTGGCTTTTCTCAGCAAAGATACTGGAGTAGTTTGCTTCTCCAGCTCACTTTATGATGAGGAAACTGAGGCAAACAGGGTTAAGTGACTTGCCCAGGGTCACACAGCTAGTAACTGTCTGAGGTCAGATTTGAACTCAAGGAGATGAGTCTTCCTAACTCCAGGCCTAGCACTCTATCCACTGTACTGTTCAAATAATAATGTTGCTGATAAGGACAGCTCTTCATGGTCTGAAAAGCACTTTTCATATGCATTCTTACTTGAGCCTCACAGCAACACTGGGGGATAGGTGCTACTTTTATCCTTATTCTGTAGATGGGAAATTTGAGGCTCCAAGAGATTATTTTTAAAAGTTACTTTCCCCCCTGGGGTCCACACAACTGGTTTGTCTTTGAGTCAGGTTTTCAATCCCAGCCTTTATGATTCTTGGTCTACACTCTGCTTATATACCTGATGGCTTGGGATTTGTTATGTAGTGGATAGAAAAAGAGGCTGTTGGAACCCAAGTTCCTTTAGGATATGATACCGTGTCATCATTAATCTCTTCTCCAAAACCGAACACACAGTGCATACTAGGGATAACTGTTGCATTAAAAAGAGACCTGTGACAGTGACAAGAATGCTGGAATCTCATCTCCAATGGGCAGCCTCTCTAAGCATCAGTTTCTTCCTCTGTAAATTAAGGGCGTTGCCCTTCTTAAAAATCTACTATCCTCCGGCTGGCTCTTCCATTTCTCTCCCCACCTCTTTTGTAATTTGCCCCCATTCCTGAAACGGTCCACTATTTTTTGCACCCTTTTGTAACTTCTAGGCATTTCTTATAATAAAACAGGCCTGAACACATACCCCATATGTGAATACCTACACATGTATGATTTACACACACGTACCCCTATGCTACTCAGGTACATGCACATTTTTTGACACAGAAGTATGGCCTAGGAATGCTGTCCCAAACATAGCTTGGGTTGACATCAATAAAGGAATTTAAAGATTAGTCCAGCCATTGTTCTCCTTTTTCCTCTCCATCTATTATTAGATTGTAAGCTTCTTTAAAAAAAAAAAACAATTTTTAAAATTTATTTTTAGTTTTCAGCATTCATATCCATTAAGACTTTGAGTTCCAGATTTTCTCCCCATCTCTCTCTTCCCCCACCCCCAAAATTGTATTCTTCTTGAGGTCAGGGACTGTTTTTTTACCTCTTTTTGTATCCCCAGTGCTTAGCACTATTCCTGGCATATAGTTGGCACTTAATAACAGTTGATGGAAGTAAGGAAACTGAGAGTCTGTGATGTGGAATGACTTGTCCAGGAAGGAAGGCTGAGCTCCGGGCCAAATACACATTAGCAGCAGTTTTCTCTTCTCTTGCTGGGGCTCCTGGGTGTTGATAATGTTTCTTGTTTTGAAGCAATAGCCAGTCTCTGCTTAAGGTTACACTGGATACTCCAGATGGCTCATAACGACCAAAGGAGGGTAGACCAGGAAGGGGTTGGGGGCCAAGGGGCAGGAAGAGATTGTTGAGCTGGTAAAAGAATCCTGAAGAAATTTCACCCCATCCTCACTTTGCTGTAAAGCAGAATTAAAATTTTATTGAGTAAATTTAAGGACTTTACGTTTTCCATGATGGTAAATATAGGCTGGCATTTTGAAAATTGGCCCAACGGGCTCCAGAGAGGTAGCCTAACCCTGTCTGGCTGCTATCTGCCACTTCATCCCTGCTGTTGCTAACTTCTGGCTTTCTTTACATTTTTAAAATTCTTGCCCCTGGAGCATTTAGTCAGCAAAATAGTATTCCATCTTGAGGCTACAATATGCTTAGGAGAGCAGCTGCATCATACAGGCTCCTTCCCTCCCCTCAACGCCACTGCCATACATAGCAGCTAGCTTGAACAATTTAACATATATCTTTCTTTTCTTTTTTTTTTAAGGCAATCAGGGTTAAGTGACTTGCCCAGGGTCACACAGCTAATAAGTGTGTGAGGACAGATTTGAACTCAGATTCTTGTGACTACAGGGCCAGTGCTCTTTCCACTGATCCACCCAACTGTCCCTCTATCTCATTCTTTCCCAGAGAGGGCTAGTCTTTTCTACTTTGTGCCTTAAGCCAGAATTTTCACCTTGGCATGTAAAACACAGAATGTCAGAAGATACAGGCATCTTAGGGATCACCCAGTCCAACCTCATCATTGAAAGAATACTGGGAGCCTGAAAGAAGGCCCTCATGCCTTTGCCAGTGTTAGGATCCAAAACCATCTCCATCCAATATTCTTTTTATTGTAACAATTATGAGCTCTTTTAGATCAGAGACCATTGTGTGTTTAATTTCCAGCTTCAGAGACCTGAAGCTTCTTACCTGTGTGACTCCATCTATAAAAAGAAGAGATTGGACTAAATTGTCTTTCTTTAGAGAGATCTATGGGCCTGTAATCCTACAGCTTCTGGTGTCTTGCGCAAAACTCTGTATATAGAGTTTCAAGGAAACATTTCTTAAAGTCAATTCTTATAGGATTCTTGCCTTGGAAAACCTATTGAGGCCAAAAGCACATACTAAGTGTTGTGGGTAGAGAAATAAAGAAGATGATAAACACTTTTCTGCCCTTCCCTGTTTAGTGGGGAAACTGGGGGAGAGGGGGCTGAGAAGATAGGTGGAAGCGGGTAGGAGAGATTGGGGTAAGCTACGTGTAAAGACATGGTAGTAACTTCAGTCTAAAGGAGAAGAGACAGTATGGGTTGGGGGAGGAAACATCATAGTTGGAGTCGGAGGCCCTGGGTTCAAACCCTATCTCTAATACCTTCTACCTTGGTGAGCTTTGGCAAGTCATTTGGACCTTCTGGGTCTTAGTTTCCTTACTTGTAAAATGAGAGGATTGGACTAGCCAGACTCAGAAGTCCTTTCTAGCTCTAAATCTATTATCTAAATGATAGAATTGATATTTCTATCATACTTTGGGGTTTAGAACAAGCTTCCCTCAGAACCACTCTGTGAGGGTAGGTAGTGCAAATATTATCCCCATTCTACAGTAAGGAAACTGAGGTTCAGAGAGGTTCAGTGACTTTCCCCAGGTCACATAATCAGTAAATACCTGAGATAGGAATCAAACTCAGTTTCTCTGACTCCCAAGTCCAGAGTTTTTTCCATTCTTCCATTATGTGTCTTTGCAGAAGAAAACTCCCGACCCATTACTTCAACACCTTCTGCAAGTGTTCTCCAGAGACTTGGATCTCGAGTCCTGGTTTTAGTGATTATAAATATTTTTAGTTCTAGCAAGCAAGGCTCCTCCCCAGTAGGGCTGCTTTGATGCTTTAGCACAGCATGGAGGTGACCCTGGGCTCTAAAAGAATATGCTCATGGAGCAGAGTCTGGCATGTTCTGCTAAGCTGGGCTCAGAGGCTTGGAGCATACACCCACTGACGATCTGTGTCTGCTTTTCAAGAACCAGTCACATGCTAACCATCAGAGGACTGGCCAGGAGATAATTATTTCTTTGGCCAATGCAGCCCACAAAACACAAAGAAAACAAGTGGTCCTTAGCCTCACCTTATCTCCTTCTTCTTTAGCAGGGATGAAATGATTACAGGTTTAGGGTAGGAAAGGACCATTGAAATAATTTAGTCCAATCCTCCTAATTTTACAGATAAGAACACCGAGACTCAGAAAGGTTAAGCAATTCTACCCAAGGCTGCATGTGGCAGAGCTGGGATTCAAACCTAGGTCAGTGAATTAATCAATAAGCACTTACTGGAGACAGAAAAGACAAAAATAAAATGATCCTTGCCCTCAAGGAGTTCATATTCTATAGGGAAGGCAACACATATAATAAGGATACGTAAAATATTTACAACATTCCACTGTACCATTTTGGAGTGTTGGGACTGGGTAAAAATACTAAGAATCAGCCGCCGTTCCCTGACTCAAAAATCCACCAACATCAATATTCAACATCAATATTCTTCCAGTATTGCTCTATAGTTATGAATCCTAGGATCATGGACTTCAGAGAATCAAAATTTTATGTGACTCAAAGGATAACCAAGACCTGAATGATGTTGGGTATAGTAAATGTAATATGTTACCAGCAAAAATAAAAATAAATAAATAAGTGAACAAATAAATAAAACATAGAAAAGGGATTCTGAAGGTCTGATAACTTGGTATTTTTTGAAAATCATTTTGAAAACCATATTTCAATATAACTGGTTTCCTTTGTAATCCTATGTATTTTATTTTTTATTTTATACCTTTAAAAATATTCTGAGAAGGGTTCCATAGACTTCACCAGACTGGTAAACCCCTGGTCTAGAGGAAGGATCCTAACAGATCTTGAAGAGTGACTTTTATGGAAGAAAATGGACTGAAATCCCACATGGTGGGAGATTCTACCCCAGTGGAGGAGACATTCACCCTGAGGAGACCACAAATCCATTAGAACATTTGTGGTTTCTTCAAAGTGCCCAAATAACCAAGAATGCTAGGTACCGTGTCTACTTATAAATGAGATGCTTTTAATGATAGTCTGCATATGATTCAGCAACTAAAACCCCTTTTTTAAGATCCAAGATAAACCTTCCTTATGCAAAATTCTCTCTGGGGGAAAAATGTTTCATAGTATGTAGGTTTGTTTGGATTAAATTAGGGAGATAAGATCAAGCCAACTAGGTAAAGAAAGTGCCTCTTTAATCTCTTCCTACTGAACTTTCTAGTTTCTTAATTTATTGTATCAAGGATCTGTCTGGAAGAAACCAGAAGAACCATAATGACCATTGTGGTACAGTAGGAAGAGTATTAGATTCAAAACCAGAAGACCTGGGCTCAGCCCGTTTATTTATCATTAGCTGTGTGACCTTGGGCAAGTCATTTCTCTGGGCCTCAGTTTGTTCATCTGTAATCTAAGGAGATTAGACTAGATGCTCTCTGTAGGTCTTTCTAGCTTTTTATCCTGTTATCATATTGTTATATGGTGGAGTAGGTATGAAGTAAAGTGATTGTAGTGAGGAGAATTTGGGAACATTAATCCTTAGTGGCTAATTCTGAGTGTTGCCAAATCATTTCTAAACCACTTAAAGAACTTCAGTGTTTTCTTTTTGTACAAGCTTTATTGGTTTTTATTAATTGGGTTAATTTAGGGGATAAAATTAAGTTGACTCATATCACTATCCCCACTTTACTAAGGAGGAACCTAAGGTCACAGAGTGAATCAGGCATAATATAAGGCCGGAGATATGCACACATGCACACACACACACACACACACACACACACACACACACACACACATTCTCTAATTATAGGAAACACAACTCTAATTTAACTTATTTAATGGTGCTCCTTATTTCATCTTTCCGGCAGCCCTTGCATCCCATGATTACATCTTGAAGATCGTCCCCACGGTGTATGAAGATAAGAGTGGAAAGCAGCGGTACTCATACCAATATACAGTAGCCAACAAGGTCAGTGAAGGGAAGAGGGAAGGACCCCCTCCCTGGCTCTGCCAGTCTTTCTGCTTTCCCTGGGCTGATTAAGGTACATTCAGACATTCTAGAAGTGTACTATTGCGGCCTCTGCTGGCAGAGAAAGGAGCGTAAGAGTGGAGCTGCTGATTGGGCCAACAGTAGAGAGTGGACCAGAGAGGCCCTCCAGGAGGTTTAGTGTGATGGACTAAAAAAAAGTCAATCCCCTGTGGGTCTAGAGCTCTATGGGGACCCAGAGAGGCACAAGGCAGTCTAAATGATTTCTAAATCAATAAGATTTATGCCTGCTGCCAGTAGGGGCAAAGCAAGTTATAGAGGATCATCAATTGAAAGCCAGAAGGAACCTTTGGGTCCATCTAGTCTATCACCCTCATTCTATAGGTGAGGAAACTGAGGCAGAGAAAAGTGAAATGACATACTCAGTATCACACAGCTAATAAGTGGAAAAGCCTGGAGTCCTCTGATTCTAAATGCAGTGTTCTTTCCTCTACAAAAAAAACTATTCTTATAAGCTTATCTTACCTGTCTATTTATCTATCTATCATAATGTAAAATATTTACATATTATATAAAGACATCACATATTTATAGATAAAATACAGTGCATGGTCATGCAGTATTAGGTATTATATATTTATATGATATATTATTGTATTTACATAATGTACAATACTATTCATCTATATATTTATAAGCTATTATGTGTTCATATAATATTTATAAACTATATATTGTGTTTATACAATATTGATAAAACATTATATGCTATATATTTACACAATTATATATTGTATCTATACATAATATATTACCTAAATATAACATTTTATATGACATTTTCTGAGTCTGATGGTATATAAAATATTGTATACCCTACGTATTCATGTGTTTATTTTTTACCTGAACTAGGAACCATATCAAAGTTTCCCTCTCTATTCCACCCCCGAACAACACCACCACCACCTAAAACAGTTGTCAGAATTGGAAGGTAATTTTGACATCATTTAACCCAGCCTTTTCATTTTTAATTTGCCAAGTAGACCTGGAGTCTGAACCCAGGTCTCCTAACATCCTAGCTAATGCTCTTTCTAGTACCTCATCCTCTCTTAAACTGAACCAGTGTATTTTCTTATACTATTGAGCTGGAAACCCAGAATATCAAATTATTTTCCATTTAAACTCTTTGGTTGAAATCCATCTACTGGTTTTGAGAATCTCTGTTCTTTTTGTAGTATAATGGCAAGAGCATTCAGTTTTGGAGCCAGAAGACTTAGATTTGAATGCCAGCTCTGCCATTTCCTACCTTTATGAATTTGACAAATCACCTTTCCTTCTTGTGCTGCTGTTTCCCCATCTGTAAAATGAGGGGTTTAGACTAGATGACCACGAACATCCTTTTTAACTTTTATGTCCATGATTCTTAGTCTCCTTAACATGACAACATAAAAATTGCTGGACATTTCTGACCCCAGACCTGATGACTATCTCTGTCTTGCCAGTGGTACCTTTAAATGTCAGCATAACTGAGGAGACAATACTGGAGGTCATTTGCTGTTTTGTATTAGGGTATACAGTATGGATTCTGAAGCTGACACTGAGTTGAATGTATATAGATTTGAGAAAGATGTGGCTTTCTCAGAAGTGTTGTTAGATCTGAGGCCATTAATTACCTAGTTTTAAAATCAGAAAATCTTAAACTTGGAAGTTGAGCCAATTTCAATTTCTGTTTCCATATTCTGAAACCTATGGTAGATCCTAAATGATGTGAGGAAGATAGTGCATTGGTTATATACATCAGAAAGCATAGCTTAGGAGCCATGATTCTCATCTGTTCAAAAATCTTCAGTGTCTCCCTATTGCCTAGTGTTCAAGTTCATGCAGTTTGGCACCTTTTTGCATTTCTAGTGTTATTTCATAATGTCCTTCTTTTGCTAAACTAAGAAGTAGTCTTGTCATTTTATTTTTATCTTTTATTCGCTTGGTTAGTCTGTCCCGGTAAATTGGTTTTCTGTTTGATTTATGGTACCTCCTTGGATTGGTAGAGAATGTGCTCATGGCATCTTGAGCTGCATTTACTTAATCATTCTTACCCTGGACACCCCAAATTGAACCTGAGGTCTGGAGAGGTCCTAGAATCGTTGGTGACCTGTGCTGTACCTGGAATGACATACTTTTGGTTTTTTATTTCCTGCTTATCCTTTAAAAACTAACTCACATGTCACCTCCCCATGAAATTTGTCCCATTCCTTCCCTAATTACTACCACCTCCAATCTTGGTGGTAGCCTTCCTCCTCAGATTGCTACTTTGCTCATTTCTTTAATCCTTCTGTGTAATATTGTGTTTTAAATTCTTTTATGTTTGTATCTTTCTCCCTTTCATTTTATAAGCTCCTTGAGAACAGAAATTATTTTATCTAAGCTTTTTATTTCCCCAGTTTAGCTTAATGTTTTACTTTGTACGTAGTAAGCAATTAACTGTTTGTTGAATTTCTCTATTATATATTATATAGAGAGCAACTGTTCTCTATAACCCAGCATGGCTTTTGGGATCGCCTACTACTTTTGATTTTTTTTCCCCGAAGGCCTTCCATAACTAGATCCTTTTTTTATATAAGTAAAGGTCAGCCTTTCCATTTTATGTGCCAGGTAAGTATTCCAAGTTCATGAAATTCACTCAAAAAACATTTCTTAAACCATCCCAAAGTATATTTAAAAACAGACATTTTCCTACCAATAATTATTTCACATCATTCTGGAGCTGGACAGGATCGTTAAGTAGAGATAGTCAGTTAGTTTCAGTTTATCTTAAAGATCCTCAGGGAAATCCATTCCAGTTGCTAACACCCCCACCCCACCCCACCATAACCAACCCAAATCTATCCTGTTTTAATTTAAGACTCTTTCCTATTGTTCAGGTCTTCTTTGGATACAGAGAACAACTGCTAGTCATTCTCCTCATAAAGCTTCTTTGTGTGTTTAAAAACAGTAATGAGTTCACCTCTTTGACCTCTGTTGTTTAGACTAAATTGCCTAGCTCCTCTAATCTGCCAGATCATCCCTTCTGATTGTGTTTGTCACTCCTATGTGCTTTAACCTCTATCCATCTGTCAATCAGAGGTCCTTGCATCAGACTTTAGGGAGGAGGGTCTGAGAGGGAACAATTCTCCTAATGTCCTGTCTTCTGGTGAATGGTCTGACCACAACATTAGTGAGCAAGTCCCTTTCTCCCCACTCTGAGTTTCAGCTTCTCCATATATAAAACAGAAGGTTTGGAATAGACTTAAAAATCTAAGGTCCTTTCTAGTTCTAACATATGCCAGCTTTGCCCTACCGCAGAGTATGGCTGCAGAAGTCAGACAGCTTCTGTTCAGTTGATCAGTATTCACTTATTCAGGGTTAACTCTGTACCTGGCACACTTCTATGTTTTCTTCCATATGGTCCCGTGTACCTGCCTTTATCACAGGGAATTAGGAGGAGGCTAACAGTGCAGCATCTAAGCCAAGAGACCCGCAGGAATGGCTGTGACTAGGCCAGCTTTGGTTCCTGAGTGTTCCTTTCTGCGTTTTGATTCTTCCTGTGCTATAGCCAAAGCGAACACCCTCCCCTACCATTGCCTCACAGGGTGGAATTTAGTCTTTCTGTTCAGTGTCACCAAACACTGATAAAGCTTTTTGGACCGAGACCTTTTTGAAAGTGCTCTTCAGGCAGGCCAGCTCGCTCATCTGATGTTGACATTTCTAGGAGTCGGATGGAAGCTAGGGCATGGAGCCAGGGCTGCTCTGCACATTGGAGGTAGGAAAAGCAGCTCTTCAGTTTGTGACTTTCAAAGGTGGAAAAGAGGTTGGGAGAGTTGTTTTGTTGTCTAAACCTGGACACTACTAACTCTTCATTCTCAATTCATTAACTAAGTAGATGCACAAGTATGGATATCCAGAGGACTGGTCTTTAAACATAGGATATCAGGCCTAGAAGTGACTGTAGAGGCTAGCTGCCTCACTTCAAGGCCCAAGGAGGGAGATGGGAAGGGGGAAGATTTTAAGATTACGATCACCCCACTTCAGACCTAGCACATCCTCAACACCTCCAAGATTCCTCTGGGTTTAGAAAGACAGGATTAAATCCATTGTCTTCCCATTCTGACCTTGATCCTTCTCTGTTGACATTCCTGGGACTGGGAGAGAGAAACTTCCCTCTTTGCCGGACATGATTTTTTTTCTTTTGGTATCTTTACTTCTCCTTCTTGCCTCTGCCTCAGTAGTATTTTTGGTGCCAGGAGCTGTTAGTCAGCTTCTAAGAAGATGTAAGGATGGTCCCTTGGTCTTGCCCATGCAATGACTGGCAAGAGAACTCAAGTCACCAGTCACTCAAAGGAGAGGTGAAAGAAATGGTGGGTGGGAGTGAGAAAGCCTCTTAGTAGTCACTCATCCAGCAAAACAGTAATTTAGAAATCCCCCACCTTATCTCATGAACATTGATTCTCATTTCCTGGTCTCATTTTTTTTTTTATTCTTCCCTTAGGAATATGTTGCATATAGTCACACTGGTCGCATCATCCCTGCCATTTGGTTTCGCTATGACCTGAGCCCCATCACGGTGAAGTACACAGAGAGGCGACAGCCGCTGTACAGGTTCATCACCACGGTGAGTGAGAGTGGCAGGATGCCATGCTCATTCACTGTCTTATTCACCAAAGCCATAGGGACTGAGTTCTGGCAGCTGCTAGAAATCCAGTCACGCTCAATGGTCTCCTGGTTAATAATGAATCACAAAGTGGTCGATGGATACAGAGCCAGGCAGCAAGAATTGAATTTAATTGATTGAGTTCCAGGAAAAAAAAAGAATGATAATGGTGATTCATATTGCATGGCATCATGAGATAGAGAGCTAGTCTCCAGGTCAGGAAGACCTGATTCAAGTTCTGGTTCTAACATTTTGACTATGGTACCTTGGGCAAGTCACCTTACATATCAATGTCCCAGGCAACTCTCTTAAGACTTATCTATTGCAGAGAAATTGTTGCTCTACTTTGGTAGTGGGAGTTTCCTCCCCAGGAATTCCCCGATAGAGATGATATCACAGGTCTGGACCAAAAAGAAAATTTTCACCATAAGGCCCACAGTGTGCTTTCCTCACATTACCCCCATGAGATCAGTAATACAAGTTTTATTAGCCCCATTGAACAGATAAGAAAATTGAGACTTGGGGTAGAGAAGTGACTTGCCTGAGATCACTCAACTATGATGTGTCAGAGCTATGATTCAAACTCTCATCTCCTGATTCTAAATCCAGTGCTTTAAATCCAGGCAGTTAAATGGCCCAGTGAATAGAGTACCAGGCTTGGACTCAGGAAGACTTGAATTCAAATCCAGCCTCAGAAACCTACTAGCTGTGTGACCCTGGGCAAGTCACTTAGCCTCTGTCTGCCTCCATTTTCTCATCTAAAATGGGGCTAATAATAGCACCTATCTCTCAGGGTTGTTGGGAGGATCAAAGGACATAATATTTGTAAAATGCTAAGCGCAGTGCCTGGCACATTTGTTGTTCATTTGTTTCAGTTGTGTCCAATTCTTTGTGACCCCATCTGGGATTTTCTTGGCAGAGATCCTGGAGTGGTTTGCCATTTCCTTCTTCAGTTCATTTTACAGATTAGGAAACTGAGATAAACAGGGTAAAGTGACTTGCCCAGGATCACACAGTAAGTGTCTGAAGCTTGATTTGGACTCAGGTCCTCTTGATTCCTGACCCAGAGTTCTTACCCACTGTCCCACCTGACACATAGTATGTACTATATATAACTGTTAGCCATTATTATTATCGTTTCCATGATGCCATGCTGCCTGATGATGAGGATACTTTACTGTTTCATAGGGTTTTTTTACTTTTTAAACATTTTCACATGTTGTATGACCACTTGTCCTAGAGGGGCTCAGGTGGGATGCCGCTGACGTTTCTTCCAACTTAGATTCTGTGATTTACAATATTTGAATCAAACAAATAGGTTTGTACAAAGATGATAATACTTGTACAGCACCAAGCACAGTGCCTGGCACACAGTAAGTTTATGTGAATGCTAGCTATCACCATCATCTGTTATAATTGCTGTTGTTGTATGACCTCTCGTGTTGCTCCCTGGCCTCCCCCAGTGATGCTTTGGCTTCCTAAATTAACATGCCACCTGCTCAGGGCTTAGCTTCTTAAAAGACACTTGTCTCACTTTGAAAGGTTGCAGGACACTCTTGCCAGGATCCTTCAACCTCTAACTGCCACGATCTGGCTCCCTCTGTTTCAGGCAGGACCAGTATCAGAAAGTATTGTTGAGAACACAGGTGTTGCTGACCCTGGGACACAGTGTCATCACTGCCCAGCTCTTTCATGTATGTTGTACCTTAAGACCTTCATCACTTTGCTGTATAGGTCCATTACTCCCCAGGGACAAACACACGCACAGAGTACAGACGCTGACACATAAGAAAAGCCACCCAGGTTACTGGATCTGCAGGAGCAGCTCTCCTTTGCCACAGAGGAACCTAACTGATCTCTTTGCTCCCCTGCTGTTCATCTCCTTAGTACAGTCACAAGCACAAGGACCAGTTTAGGAAACATTGGCCCAAGGACCCAAGTTAGCTCTGCTTTTATAAGCTACTTAAGGACCACCCAGAGAGGGAAGGAAAGAAAGGATGGGGGGGTGAGGGATGAAAGGGACAGAGAGAGAGGAAGAAGGAAAGAAAAAGAGAAGAGGAAAAGAGGAGAGAAGAGAGAGGAAGAGGGAGAGAGAAAAGAGGGAGAGAGAAGAGGAAGAGGAGGAGGAAGAGGAGGAAGAAGAGAGGTGCCCTCATCAGTATTATTGGCCACAGCTGTGGATTAGAGCATTACCCAGTGGAAAGAATACTGGCTGTGGTGTCATAGGACCTGGACTCCAATTCCATCCCTAGTACTTTTTACCAGCATGACTGTGGGGCAAGTCACTTAACCTCCCTGAGCCTCAGTTTGTTCCTCTGAAGAAATGAGAGGGTTGACCTCTGTGATGTCCAAGGAACCAAGTCTAAATCAGTTGATTATGATTTCAGTTGGAAGGCTAAGAGGAAGATAGAGGTGGTTAAAAAACAAGAACAAAAATAATTAACGGGCATCCCTGTCGTTCTTCAGGGAAGCCTCTCCTGGCATTATCAGGAATATTTCAGAAAAGTGCTGATTTAAATTTTGGCATCCAGGTTACTGTGGCAACCAGTGAGTCAGCTGTCAATGAGCAGGCCTTCTGGCCCACTAAATAAATCCGCCTGCATGTGGCAGATGGAGCCATTGTGACTTTCAGAAGCCCTCAGATGTTTCCATTCTTGCAATGCAGCAGCAGATGTTGTATTCCATGGGTGGGGGTGGAGTGGAAGTGAAGTCTGGGGGAAGGAGGGGGATAAGGAGGAATAGGGAGGGGCAAGAAATGGGAGCACCTGCTGCCTCTTCTCTTTTATTTAGTACTTGTTTACAAAACCACCTCCAGCCCAACTGTCACCAAAATTCTGCTGTCTACAAATAGGTTTTCAGAGGGCTTGGGAGAGAATGGATTTAGGCAGAGGAGCTGCCACTCATATTGGACATTTTGGTACCATGTTTGGGAAGGCAGCTGAGAGTCCTACAAGTGGACTTTTCTAGATGTGGGTGGGATGGAATGAGGAGTGGGAATAGCCAGGGTTGAGGGGATGTAGGGTGTGGTTACCCAACTGCATTTCCAAAGCCAGTGGGTGTTTCTGATGTTTTTCTCACCCTGGATTTCCCCTCAAGAGGAAGGGATTTTATTGCCTGGGAAACATTGTGTTTACAACCAATCCACATTAAGAGGAGGGGGGTGTGGGAAATGGAGTACCCAGATAGTGTGGATAAATGAAATCCCCAATAATCCCAAAACCTTATATTAGCCAAGTCACAAATTCCTCCCTCATAGAATCATAGGATTTTTAGACATCATCTTTTATAAGCATTAGAATTAAACACACTTATGTTTTCCTTTCTTCTTTGAATAATGATATTTGCATGGATAAGGAGATGGCCTGATTTGACCAAAGTCATGCTATCCGTAGTGACGTTTACCAAAAAACCCCAAAACCCAGAAGGCCCACAGTGCATTTCATTAGCAATACCCTCCCTGCATTGGGGTTTTACAGAAAGACTGAAAGTAATTGCTTAGAATGAGAGGTTCAGAATCTCTCCTGGTAAGGGGAATAACCATGCTGATGAGATTGTGGATTCTTTAAATTAAGTTTTGCTTTTTCCTTGCCAGTATCTAGTGGAAGCACCCTAAGCTATAAAGTCACTACTATAATAGGGACTAGGGATAAGAACCGTCATTTCATTAGTATTGGGAAATCCCTGATGAGCAAACTCCAGAGTTGTAGGTTGGTACCTTTTCTGCAATAAATGTGCTTAGAGAATTTCCTACAGTCCTGAGAGATTAAGGGAATTGTCGAGAGTCACACAGTTTATGTCCAAGGTGGGACTTTTGAACACAGGTCTTCCTGACTTTAAGGCCAGCTGTCTGTCCATGATGCCAAACTGTCTTTCTAATACTAACAATAATGATAAATTTCTATACCCATGTGTGTATGT
Source organism: Notamacropus eugenii (assembly GCF_028372415.1). Classification (NCBI taxonomy): domain Eukaryota; kingdom Metazoa; phylum Chordata; class Mammalia; order Diprotodontia; family Macropodidae; genus Notamacropus; species Notamacropus eugenii. The sequence continues at coordinate 404,884,427 of NC_092872.1, forward strand.
GTACATATAGTATACAAAGTATTTTCTGTACCTTAATTTTCTCCCCCTGTCAAATGGGGTTAATGAGACTCATAGGCTTAAGTGACTCATTCAAGGTCACACAGGTAGTAAATTTGGGAACTGAAATGGCAGGAATATATAGGAGAAGAGGTGGAGGGGACAGAGAGATCCCAGATAATCTAGAAAATCATTAATCAGCCTTTAGATCTTTAGTAGGGCCATAATTGAGTTCTGTGTTTTGGGGACCAAGCTAACAGTTATGTTAAGGTTTAGTATATTACAAGGAAAACTCTAATAATAATTGTAATATTTCCCATTTCTATAGAAACTTATTTAGAGTCTACAAAAGAACTTTTCTCATAGCAACCCTATGTTGTAGGTAGTATAAGGATGATATTCTCCATTTTACAGATGAGGAAACAGATACTGAGGGAGGGTATCTGACTTGTCAATGGTGACCCAATTTGAAAGTCAGGGCTCCAACTCCAATGTTCGGCTTCCAAATCCAGCACTGCTTCTGCTGTTTAACCATGTGTGCCTCTATCCAAATCTGGTTCTAGCATCATCATCTGTAATAGGGTTTTCCACCCCACAGCTTGTAGTGGCCCATTTAGTCTGTCATTCCGCAACTGGGACACTCAGTATTTGCTCAATATTTGCTACCTGAGCAGGACATTCTTAATTTGAGTTGAATGACCTTTGCATTCTGAATGAACATGAAGACCTTATCTTGCCCGTTCAGCCCAGTTTGGATTTTTTAAACAGTAAAATCAGAAATAGAAAAATTAACTCAAGATCAGGAAATGAACATGCATTCTTGTATTCAGTCTAACAATGGCTTACATTTATCTCTCACGCATAAAGCACTTTGCATCCATTTTTTCATTTGGTCCTTATAACCAAATGACTGACCTCTGTGGTCTGTGATACTGTTTTGTTAATTCTATGAGAGAGTTAAAACAAGGAATGGTATGTCCCCATTTTACAAATGAGAAAATTAAGGCTTGATGAGGATTGCAGCCATGCCCTGGATCACACAGCTAGCAAGTGGCAAAACCAGGACACAAATTCAGGTCTTCTGTCTCCAAAGCCAATATTCTATACTATTCTCCCCATCTGACTCCCCCAAATATTTGAGCCGAGTATAATCTGCCTGTAGATTATGTCCTAAGGGAAAAGAGATTACTTTTGATGTATGTATACATAGATATGCTCCGTTGGAATTGTAACCTGCAGTGGTCTTTCTGAATTGGAGTCTAGTCAGCCATTAAAGGATATATGTGCTACATGCTTAAGCACCTACTATGTGCCAAGCATGAGAAATACACAAAAGGAAACACAATCCCTTCTCACAAGGAACTCACATTCTAAAATGCTTAAGGGGCATGTGTCTGTGTGTGTGTGTGTGTGTGTGTTTTAGGAGGTAGAAGGATGAATAATTTAAACCCTGTTGATTTTTCTTTCTCCAATAACCTGTTCTCTCATACTTTACGTCTGCATTGTCCATCTGTATGGACATCTCTAGTTAAGTGGAAATTTGAGTAGCAAAACTTAGAATGTAATAGGATTGATCCTGTTAGGAACTTGAATTGGTATATGCTTCCTAAAGATTGGGATTTGTGGAGTTCTTCAAGCAAATTCAATTAAGAGAAGGAGCCATTCTGAGGGAAAGGGATGAGCTTTTGGGCTCACACCTGGGGCAGGACACCAGTCACCCTTCTTCCACATCTGGCAACAAAAGGTGCTGTCAGCATTCTTCTCTTTGTGTGGCTCTTCAAGTCTGCATCAGGAGATGCCAAAACACACAGATTTGGAACAGCTCGATAAGGAGATATCTCCGAGGGCCACAGTCTCATGGACTCCCAGCAGTAATAGTGTCTTTCTGTAGCCCCCAAACCTCTACTCTGTCTGCACCCTAACCCCCTCCTCCCCTGGCTCTTATCTTTATAATATCTTACATTTATGCTATGTAGATCTGATGAAACTGATACAACTTCTTTTTCTCCACTTTTATTTTAAAATATTTCAATACTTTGATAAATCAGTGATCTCACTAGCATGACTCCTTCCACCACTGCAAAATGCAACTCCTCTGTGTCTGTGTGGATTTTGTGGTCTGTTTCCCCAGCTACAAGGAGTTCACTCTCTACAGAGGGGCCTCCCAGTCAAGTCAAGACAACCATTTGCCAGGAAACTGCTGAGTTTTGGGGATACAAAAAAGGCAAAAAGATAGCCCCAGCCCCAAAAAGATGACAGTCTTAATAGAAATGGCATGCAAACAACCATGTGTAAACAAGATATTAACAAGATAAATAGAGATAATGAAGAGAGGGAAGGCAGTAGCATTAAGAAGGTTTGGAGAAAGGCTTCTTGTAGAACAGAGGAATGCTTTCATTGTACTTAGAGGCTATTTCATAGCTGCCAGCCTAATCCTTGAGCTGTATGTCTACTGTTCTTCACCCATGTTATGTGATAGACACACTTTCTTTTGTGGTAATACATGTCCTTAACAGGTCTGTTAGAACACTAATTAGCCTTGGATATAGGATAATACTACTCACCCCTTGTTGTTAAGGTCTTTGGTCATGTTCTACTCCTCATGACCCCATGGACTATAGCACTCCAGTACTGTCCATGGGGTTTTCTTTCTTTCTTCCTTCCTTTCTTTCTTTCTTTCTTTCTTTCTTTCTTTCTTTCTTTCTTTCTTTCTTTCTTTCTTTCTTTCTTTCTTTCTTTCTTCTCCTTCCTTCCTTCCTTCCTTCCTTCCTTCCTTCCTTCCTTCCTTCCTTCCTTCCTTCCTTCCTTCCTTCCTTCCTTTCTCTCTTTTTGAGGCAATCAGGATTAAGTGACTTTCCCAGGGTCACCCAGCTAGTAAGTGTGAGAGGCTGGATTTGAACTTAAGCTTTCCTAACTCCAGGCCTAGCCAACTAGTTGCCTCAATTTACACTTACCATGTCTTTCCATTGCCCTCTGGGTTATGAGAGTCCTTTCATGATTCCCTCAGCTGTTACAACCCACCCTTGATCCCATCCTTCATCACTGTGTATGTAGTATATTTTTAAAATACATGGCTTTTATTTATTCCTCTGTAAATATGTATCACAGAACACAGAATCAAAGTTACTTGAGGGCAGGGGGCCGTATCACTTTGTATTTATGCCCACTGCTCTAGCACATAGTGTCTGGCACAAAATAGATAATATATGCTTGTAAATCAATGGCATTTCAAGTTTCACAACTGTATAACATCATTATAGGTCATACAGTTTAAAAGAGCTGCAGATAGATGTGGAAAATAGAATGTTACTGGTACGCAATCACTTCATGTATTAAGAAATTAGCAGTATTCATTAAAATGTCTGAAAACCCTCTTGCATTTGAAATAGACAAGCTGACTTCATCTCAAGCTATTGAGTTGTTCTTGTCTGCAGCAGTGAAGTGTGGTGAAGGCTGGGGACTTTCTAGAAGAAAGATGCTTTGTGAGAACAAAGTGTTGCTTCTACTGAAATGACATTAGCTTGTTTTTTATAGGACTTAATTTAGCTGAGATTTCTTCTATTACTTGTTTTTATTTCTAAGCTCCAGAGAAGCTTAGAGGAAGAGTAGGTTTTCATGACCTAGCAAAGTGATAAATTAAATGATCAAGCAGTGTCTCCCCCTACCTGTCCCACCCTACTCCTCACTCCCCAGCCCGCAAACCCCAGGCCTCTACATTCCCCATTTCTGCCCACCTCTGGACAAATTCTGGCCTAGCATCGGGAATATGATTCTAAGCTGGTACGGAGTGATGTTAGAGAGCCCACCAAGATTTAAAATTTGTTCTAGGGTGGTAACTGCTAGAACTGTAGTTACCTAAAAACTTAGTACTACCACCTTCACCAGATGTTACCAGAATTAACCCAGAGTAACCTATCCTGCTGCCTATCCAAACCAGAACCATTGAGTCTAGTACATATTCTTGAGCTAGAAGCAAATCAGTCCCTAAGGATTGGGGGTAAGTATATATAAAGAGATAACATAGCAGCATCACATTCAAGCCATTCAATCAAGAACAATTACTGCTATGAAGGGCTGTCAGGGTGTTGGAAGACGTCATCCCCACACCCATTTTACAGACCTTTCCTTCCCCTTAGACATGAACTTTTAAAAAAATAAATGTAACTGTAAAGACAGAAATCACCCCTTTGCCCACCTAGACTTATAGCAAGATTTTCAGTATGGTGGTTCTTGGGGGAATTGATGGTCGGGAGAGGACAGTATTATTCCTTAGCATTACACTGTCTCTTCCATTTCCCAACAGTCCACATGTACCTTATTTTCTTTCCCGTGTATTAGCATCTAAATCTCTGTTTGTTTCCTTGTCATCAGCTTCAGCAACTCCCTGGCTGCTCCCTCTCTTTATGTACACCTTGGGTTTTTTTTTCATCTTTTTAATAAATAATTTGTAAATGTTTAACTATCAACAAAACAAAGTAAGCATACTTAAATGCTATTTATGTTTGAATTTGTAATTTCCAGCATATAAAATGTCCATTAAAACTTATTACTTCTTTTTTTGTCCCTCTTAATTTTTTTGGTCACACGCAGAGGTCACAGCAAAGTTAATGTGGGAGAATTAGAAATCTGCATATTGGGCTTCTGTGGTTCTTCCATAGATCTTGCAGTTCAGACTCTTGAATTTCTGCCTCCTCCACACCCAGGGCCAAGTAAAGCAGCTAAAAATCTACACTGAGTGAACTGGTACAGTCCCATCCTCATTACTGAAAATGCATTTCACCTTTGATGGTGGGTCATTTGTAACATCCTCATTTATGAGAGACAGCAAATCATTATTGTTTTTGTTGAACAGAGTCATTTATGTCTCTTATCCAGAAACAAATGCATGCATTGGCTCCTTTCTGCTCTGAGCAAATTGAACTATGCATGAAGGCTGGAAGGAGGGATCAAAGCAAGTGCCAGGTGTGTGTGAGTCATAAGCACTCAGTGGTTCAAAATTGTGTGCAGATGAATATAGATGTGTGTGTGTGTTTTTTGCATCGCTGCACTTAAGTCAAATTTTCCTATCCTCTGATGCAAGCATTAAAAGCATTTTGTGGTGTAAAATCTCCTGTCATCTGATCCAGTTGACTGAAATAAACCAGCTCCCCTGCCGTCATCTCCCCTGAAAAGTACCCCAGCATCATGCTCTGGGGTGTGGTAGAGAGACAGACCAGAAAGGAGAGGCCCTGCCCGCCTGAAAAAAAAAAAAAGAGAGTCAATCTTCCCCACCACCCCGAGTGGCTGCTCTGGTTTCTTGGACTGTTGTTTCTGGAATGCCAGCTGTGCCACTTAAAACTCCTCTGTGAAGCCTGGATTCACTGAGCTCATCTCATGGAAATACCATTTTTATAAATAAACCCCAATTGAGTATACACTTTCCTATCCTCTTCACTTTGTCTTTTTTCTTTTTCTTTAAGTCTGTCTTCCTTGGCACCAGTGATTCCATTAAGTTGGCTCCATGGTCTGCCCACTGTTGTATTCTTGGTCAGATTTGGATTGCTCATCTTCCACGTGAGGGAGGTGGTAGTTATGTGGCTGAGAGTTGTCAAGGAAGCCATAGCATAGACCCCATTTTCCCCCTTCTGTGGTCTTGCCATGTCAACAAGCATTTCTGAAATCCTTATAGTGTGCCAAGCACTTGGCTGTGCACAGGGAATGTAAATTCAAGTAAAAAAGACAAATCTTTGACTTCAAGGAGCTTACATTCCAGTGGGGGAAACAACACATAAAAAGAGAGCTGAAAAGCAGGAGGAGGGGTAGAGAACTGAGAGGGAGTGGAAAGTATCTACATAAGGGAATGGTGGAAAACATTCAGAGAGTCAGAAGGGTATCCTGGAGAGGAACAGAGATGTGACTGGCCTGAATACATTGCTTAAAATGATGATTCTGGGGGGCAACTAGGTAGCGCAGTGGATAGAGCAGTATACCTGGAGTCAGGAGGATCTGAGTTCAAATGCAGCCCCATATACTTACTTTGAGCAAATCACCTAATCCTGAATGCCTCAAAATAAAAAAGAAAATTCTAGGAAGAAATGACCACTCAGAGCTTCAGAAAGGCAGCAGAGGCTACTTCCAAGGAGAGAAAGCTATTGTAGCAGAATGGAGAAAGTCTGAGATTCTGTCATTTATAAATGCCCTAATTCTGATGTACTAACTGGATAAAACATTTGCTTTTCTCTGAAAATAGAGGTGAGGATCACATATGCAAAAAGAAAAAATGTCAGAAGTCATCTTGTCCAGTTTGAACCTGAACTACTACAATATCCTCAATAAGCACTTTTACAGATGTTACTCAAAGATCCCAGTGATAGAGAACTCATTATCTGTCAAACCACTTTTGAAAAGCTCTAATGGTTAGAAAGTTTTTCTTCACCCACTTAATCTGTCTCTGTAATTCCTATTCCAATGCTCCTAATTTTCCCCTGCAGGGTCAAGCAAAACAAGTCTAATATCATCTTGACAGCCCTTCAGATACCTATTCCTTCCCTGCTGCCCCTACCAAGTCTCTCCTCTGTATTCCCAGTTTCATCAGCTACTCCTCATGTGGAGTGATCTCTCGTCCTTTTACTATCTTGATTTCCCTTCTTTTGGATCCTTTCCACTTTGTCTTTCCTAAGATGTGGTAGTCTAGATGTAATACTAAGTATCAAGGCAACCTAAGATGAACTTGTGGCAGCTAGGTGGTACAGTGGTTAGAGTGCTAGACGGGGAGTCATGAGGACTCCTCTTCCTAACTTCAAATCTGGCCTTAAACATGTGCTAGCTGTGTGACCCTAGGCAAGTGACTAACCTGTTTGCCTCAGTTTTCTCATCTGTACAATGAGCTGGAGAAGGAAATGGCAAATCACTGTACTGTCTTTGCCAAGAAAACCTCAAATGGAGGCATAAAGAGTCAGACATGAATGAAAAACTACAGAACAACCACAAAGAAGGTGTTAATTTTTTGATAACTTCATCAAACTCTAATACCCTCGGGACATCCCCCGCCCCCAGGTCTTTTTCAAACAAATTGCTGTCTAGTGACTCATTCCCCATCCTGTATTTACTAGAGTTAAATTTTTTTAATCCAAGTGTAGGATTTTACATTCATACCCATTAAATTTCATCCTATTAGACTGACCTATCAGTGTCCCAAAATCTTTTTGCATCTTGCCTGTCATTCAACATATTAGCTTTCCCTTCCCTTTTTTATATTATTTACAAATTTTCTGTGTATGCTCTCTACATCTCCATCCATGTCCTTTGATAACAATGTCAAATAGCACAGGGCTAAGGGCATCCTTGGGGTACTCCCTTAGAAATCCCTTAATGACTATACCTTGGGTCTGGCCATTCAGCCAATTCCAAGTCCCAATTATGTATGTTAGAAAACTGTTCTTTTTCATTGGTTTAGCCCAGTGTTCTGAGAAATAGAAAAGAGGAACTTTTAAAAACAGAAATGTGTATCAATTGAAAAATACACAGGATTCAGACTGGAAATATTTTGATTTAAGTCCCAACTGAGCTGCTTATTAACCTTATGACTGTGGACAAATCCCTTAAATCTGAGCCTCATTTTTCTCATACCTAAAATGGGATGGCAGTATTTCTGCTGTCCATTTCAAGGGGTTTTATGAGGAAAGGGGTTTGTAAACTCAAATGGGGTGGGGGTGGGGGGACAGGGAATCATATACTTGTCAAAGGTATACCATCACTGTTATAGAGGATTTCTTTTACAGTGCTTAGGTGACAATTCCCTGAAGATGGTGAGCCCTCCACATATTCCTGACTGCAGATGGCATTGTGCTGATTGGATGCAGGAAAAAGTTTGAGTTTGGATGTTGAGCTGATTGCATCACTAGATCATCAGAGCATCTCTCCATGAGATCCATGATTAGTGGAGTTATCTGTTTTGAGTTTGGCTGTGGGAAAAACTTCATGAATGAAAAATGAATGTTGTCTAGACTAAAATATGTAGCTGGAGAACCAGTCCACTGAGCTAGTACATTGGGTCAGGCACTACAAGTACAAAATGAGTTGAGGCAAGAATTGAATGGGAGGAAGACAGGAAGAGAGCATTGTATTTGAGAAATTGTGTCATGTTTTCAGTGATCCCAAGATGCTCCTCACTATAAATATCCATCTTTCTTAACTTAAATGTTTTGCCAATGCCATATGTTTATAGCATTCAAACACCATAATTTCTAAAGAATCACAGCTTCATCCAACCCAGAGGGCAATGGAGACGTGTGGTGGGCACAGGAAGGATGCAGTAGATCTCTAATGATTACCTATAGTCATGAAGCAGTATGAGAAATATATGTTATTGACACATGGCCATACAAACAGGTGGTTCATGCATGTAAAGGAAGGAAAAGGACAACTTGCTAGATGACTACAAGCTATGTTGGTATCTAAAAAAATGTCAAAACGATATAGATGATGGCCCCTCCTGCACTGGGTATGTTATTGAGGAAATGTATGAGTGGTAAAGGAGGTCCACCACTCACTTAGCAGGAATAATGGCATTGATGGGATAGCCTGAGTGCCCCCATCATGAAATGCAGAAAGGTCTAGAACAGAGGTGCTTTTTTAAAAAAAAATATTTATTTAGTTAAGTTTTTGTTTTTGACGTTCACTTATATAAGATTGTGAGTTTTAGATTTTCTTCCCTTCCCCAAGACAATGTGCAATCTGATATAGGCCACACATTTATAATTACATTAAATATATTTCCACATTAGTCATGTAGTAAAGAAGAATTAGAAACAAAGGAAAAAATCACAAGAAAGAAAAAAACAAAAAGAAAGAAAAATAGTCTGCTTCAATCTGCATTCAGACTCCATAGTTCTTTCTCTGGATGTGGACAGCATTTTCCTCATGAGTCTTTTGAAATTGTCTTAGACCATCACATTGCTGAGAAAAGCTAAGTCCTTCAAAGTTAATCATCACACAGTGTTGCTGTTACTGTGTACAGTGTTCCTGGTTCTGCTCACTTCACTCAGCATCAGTTCATGCAAATCTTTCCAGGTTTTCTGAAGTCCGCCTGTCGAGCAGAGGTTCTTAACCTGGTGACCATGAACTTGTTTTTTCAGTGTTTTTATATCTGTATTTCAGTATAATTGGTTTCCTTTGTAATCCTGTGTGTTGTATCTTGCACATTTAAAAACCAGTCCATTGGCTTCCCTAGCCTGCCAAAGGGGTTCATGACCCCCAGAACCCCTCTAGCACATGGCATGCATCCTCTGTGGAAGATCTGTAGGAGAGTGTGGGCTGTCATTGCACAGCATGAGAAGGCATGGATCGGCTCTGTTCTGAACCAGTAGCAAATCCCTACATTGATAAGATCCCAGATCTAAGCATGAAATAAATGGCATAGGAGACTAAACCAGTATTGCTTCAATATCTTGTGATCTGAAAATCACTTTGATGCCTGTCCTTCTAACGAAGTTCACAGCCCATTCATGTCTGTTCCCTAGGAGGTTCCTTTCCATATCATCCCTTCAATTTATTTGTCCTCACCATAGTGTTGAAGTCCTTCCTCTTGATCTCTCTAGACTCTGTGTGTCTATCAGCTGAGCAGTAGGTCATCTACCAGTCATGTAGAGGGCAAGGGAGAGAGTCCTGTGCTGGATGTGAATAGACTGCAGAGACCAGTCATGAACTGCAGGCATGAAGGATATCATGTCATCAGACAAATGCATGATTGGGAAAAAGGAAAGGCCAGTCATGTCAAGAACAAGTTAATGTTTTGAACTGTAAATTACCTTGATACTGTTTCTGTTCTACTGGCTTTATCAGTTTGTTTCCTTTCATAAATTTAAGCAGCAACTGTCTATTATATTGTTGTACCTTGTTTTGTGGACTTTCCTGTCACAGCAGATTGGTATTCCTACCACCTTCTAATGTTGGAATGCAAGCCAGGAAGTGAAGGATTTCCTTAATTTTGCCAAAATCCCACTGTTTCCTTCCCCTTGCACTTGGCTCAGTGATAATGGTGGTAAATGTGGTGACCAAATTTCCAAAAGGCACATGGGCATTGAGATGCCATGGGTTATCACTATTCCAAGCTATACTATATTTTGAAGGGATCTGGTTCATAAAACAAAGGCAGTTCTAAGGGGCAGAACAATTTTATCCGAAAAACTTCTCTTAATTGTGCCTTAGGGGGTTTCTGCTTCACACAGGATCTATGCCCATTTCCACTGAAACGTATAACTTGGGTACATTACTCTATCCTCTAAGTGCTTACAAGCAGTACCATCACTGAACACAAAAACCCAAACTTGAGTTTGTAAGGAAATGACTTAATTCATCATTGTTCATTTCCAGGCAGAATTATTTAATGGAAAGAGCACTGGGATTCAGAAACCCCAAGTTCAAGTCTCTATTCCATTATTACTAATTATCTATGCAACTTGGGCAAATCATCTCACATCACAGCACAGTGCAACAAACAGAACAAGTTTTGTATTTGGACTCAGTTGACTTGCATTCAAATCCCAGCTCTGCCACTTTTATTACTCATGTGAATTTGGAAAAGTTGCTTATCCTTTCTGAGCCTCAGTTTACCTATGTATAAAATGATGATGTTAAACTAGATGATCTCTGAGGTTCCTTCCAATTCTGCATCTCTGATTCTCTGACTTCTCTCCAGATTTCTCTCTTCTCACCTGTACAATAAATGGGGCTAGACTTGGGCTAGATGCATTCTGAAGTCCTTTCCTGGCTTTAACTTCTGTGTGGTTCTTGTTTTAGATCTGTGCCATCATTGGAGGCACTTTCACAGTGGCCGGAATCCTGGACTCCTGCATTTTCACAGCTTCTGAGGCCTGGAAGAAGATTCAACTTGGAAAGATGCAGTAACCCTGTGACTCCAACTCCCTTTGTCAGGGACAGCAATGCAGGATCCCAGACCCATCACTCTAACGAATATATTTCTTTTTTCCCTCTATCAGAGTTGACATTCAGTTTTGTTGGTTGAAGTTACAGAATGGGTAGTTGTTACACCAATGTTTCTCTTCCCACACCATACTCCCATCTTGGGGGGCGGGGGGGCGGAATTCCAGATTACATATTCTCTTCTTTTGTTCTTGAAAAGACAATATCGAGTATTATTAGGAAGAAAGTCCACTGCCAGTGCCAAGAATCATGGTGCTCCCTGCCCTGAGGAAGGGAGGTAGGGGTAGCGGTGGGGATGGGAGGGGTAGAAATCACTCCCTGAGAAACAATCAGGAAGGCTTAAGGGATGTTATGATTTGGGTTCCAACAGTTTACAGAGTCTCACAAGAGAGTCTAGGAGTGACAGATTCTCAGTATCCTTAGGACAATTACCTGGCTCACTCCTCCTAGGCATCAATCTGAAGTAAGTGGAGGGTGAGGAAAGCCCTTTTGGAGAGAGAAAGCATTTGGTTTCTTGCCCAGGGATACCATGTTGCTTCTGCTGTCAGGCCTCTCCCCATGTCCACCCTAACATCACACTTTGGGGATATGCACTTGGCTGAACTACATTAAGGTACCAGTTGAACTTATCATAACTATACAAGTAGGGCTCAAGATCCCTGTTTCTCTCTCCTTTTTTTAAAGTGAGTTTCAGGCTGCCGACAACCACAGCCCCCCAAGCGACTTAAGTCTGTTCACCACTGGTGCAGCATAGCCAACTGCTGCAAAAATAAGTTTTCCTCCCATTTTCCCCGTCAATCTTAACCTCCTACCAACGTGCCTCAGTCCTAACCAAAGGACAACACCTCTTAGTAAAGGAAACAACCTAGCCTCTGAACCCACCCCATGTTTCTACTGGCACCTCAGCCCTTTGTGATGACAGTGATGGTGAGTGGTTGGGCATCTTATAGGGTTTAGATCTGGAAGAAGCTTTAGAGACCACCTAGTTCAACCTCCCTCATTTTGCAGAGGAGGAAACTGAGGCCTGGAAATGGGAAATGCCATGCCCAATGGCATACAGCTAATAAACTATAGAGGAGAGAAAATTCATTTCCTCATCCTCTATATTCCGTGTTCTTTCCTCCATTTGACAATATTCTGCTCTCTGTAGGCCCACTGGCTTTGTGCAGACCCAGAGAGTAACCAATGAGCATCATTCCCAATGACATGAAGAGTTTTCCCTACTAGTCCCAGTTCTACGTGACATCTCTGGGGCAACAAGCTCATTGCTAATGTGAAAGTAGAGTCAGATAGTGATTTTCCCTGGAGACACCCTAGTGCAAGATGTTTTTGTTTACTTTGATCAGGTGTTGTTTTGATTTGGTTATTTGATTTGATTCCTTCTCCACCTATGGCAAACAGAAGAGGGACTATCCCGCTTCCCTTATCAGACACTTGCTCTTGGGTTTCTTTCACCAGCCCCTCCAGCCACTAAGACCAGCTCAAGACACGCAGTCATGCAGCTGGCGAGGTAGCAGCGGCTCTGGTTTCCTTCCACTTACTTCAGAGCTGTCTCTGCTTCTGCTGCTGCTGCTGCGGCTGCTGCTGCTGCTGCTGCGGCTGCTGCTGCTGCTGCTGCGGCTACGCATACTCCCTTCATCAGAAGATTCTCCTTTTAGATCAAAACAAGGAAGGACGAGCCAGCCAGGCCAGGGAGGGATTCAGTGAAGGGAATTTCAAATATTTTATGTTGATCCCAGAGAGAGCACCACCCTTCCATTTTCCATGCACACCAAGCATTCTTTGCGTGCTTTGGTGATTCAGGATAATGCCCAGTTGGATTTTTTTTTAACAAGGCCTTTGCCATTTATTATTTTAAGCCCCTAGTGCCAATTAGAAAAACTCCCCCCCCCCTTTTTTATTATGAGTTCATTGATATTGTAAATGTAACTGGATTTTTGTCATTCATTGTATCTGTCACTGTTTGGATGGATTTTATATATATTTTTTTTTTCCATTTACAAAATTCGGAAATGGAAATGATCCCTTGTGTAAGGGGGCATGAGGGGGTTGAGGTGTGTGTGTGTGTGTGTGTGTGTGTGTGTGTGTGTGTGTGTGTGTACGTGTGGCATGCATACGTATGCAAGATTTACTTTATGGAATTTTTCCATTGTGGAGGTGGAGGGGTGGGTGGGGGACTTCATTTCTCCTATGAAAGGATACCAATGACCTGTTTTCCTAACAAAATTCTTAAGGGGGAAACTTTGCCCTCTTTGTTTCTTCCACCCATTGGGTTTAAGCAGATTAAAAAGCTGTGATTTTCAGGAGTTTTCCAGTGTGTTTCCTTAAATCATGGTTTATGGCTAGGATTCTAGTTAGGGCTAAATTCTCAATATTTGTAACAAAAGTTATAGCTCTAAAGATAATTTGTGTTGGGTAAAATCTCTACCTTTTCTGCATATAGTACTTAAAGGCAGTGCCCACAACTTAATTAAATTCAAATGGTATTTATTAGGCAATACAAAGTATTGTGCTAAGTTCTGGGGGCCATAAGGATGAAAAATGAATCAAATGCTACCTCACAGTGCTTAAGGTCCAATTGAGAGGATACAACATGTACACAAATATGGGATAGAGAATTGTATAAAGGCACAGTGCCCAGAGAAGTTGAGAATGAATTTTCCCTTTGGGAGCTGGGGAAGGATTCAGAAAAAAGGTAGTATTTGAGTAGGGCCTTGAAGGAAGAGAGGGAGTTCAAAAGACAAATGATCGAGCTCTGTTCTGAGGCTATAAGGGATGGTGCAAGCAAAGGCACAAAGATGAGAGGACAGTTTATGGATGAGGGATGAATGTTGTCTGGTTTGGCTGGAACAGACAAATAGGAAAGGCACTGTGGTGTAATGGATAGGACTCCAAGTCAGGAAGACCTAGATTCAAATCTCACCTTGCACACTTAGTAGCTGTGTATCCCTTGGTAAGTCACATAACCTCTCTGTTCCTCAATTTCCTAATCTGTAAAATGAGAGGGTTGGACTCTGGCCCCTGAAGTTCCTTCTAGCTCTATCTATTATCCTATGAGTAGTTATAAGAAAACCTGTAACTTGTTTAGACAAAGTCTTAGGCAATTTTCTAATTTTGTGTATGGATATTTTTGTCTTCCCGACTGAAATAAGAGCTCAAGGGCAGGGATTCTTATGGTTTCTACTTTTATACCTCAATGGCACCCAGTACACAAAAGGCACTTAACACTTTTTGACTTTTAAAAATATAGGATTATTTGACCTGGAGAAGAGGACAAAATAATCTAGTCACAAAAAAGCATCTATCTGTGTATAAGACTGTGTTCTAGGATTCCCCCCAAAAAACCATTCATCTTGTCTTTTAGATGATTACAAGCAGCACTGTTGCTGAAAAACAGAATATACATAGGCATACTATATATAAAGTACAGATCATTCTATGCAAAGCCATAGAGTGAATGCTTTGGTGGAATGATGAGAGAGGGGTTTTGGAGTTTAAAAATGTTACTTCTCCAGAAGTTTCACTAGAGGAAGTAGGGGCAGTTGTTTGTCCTTCCTTTTTGAAGAACAGTGACATCACAGGGTAATGTCTTAAATCCTGTGTGAACTGGATTTACATGAGGCACAAAGTCATCAGCCTCACTCTCTCTTCCTGAGTCATTGAAGTCCAGTGACAAGACAAAAGTCAAGACAGCTGGCAATGGGGATGGCCTTGGCATCTCCAATGCCTGACCAAACTCTAAGCACTTTACAGTGCCTGCTTCATAACTGTTGGAACAAATTGTTCTTCTGGGCCATTCTGCCAGGGGAAGTCTTCACATGCTTAGTGTAAGCTTCATTTTGGAAGCAGGAGGGGAAGTATAGCATTTAGAGCTGGAAGAAACCTGGTAAATCATCTAGTCTTACCCTTCATTTTTCAGATAGGGAAACACAAACCCCAGAAAGTTAAATAACTTCCCCTAATTCACACAGTGAGAGAGCCAAAACTTAAGCCTCCATCAAGGGTTGTCAGTTGTAAGGACTATCAATGCCAGAAGCAGCCATTGTTTCCAGAAGATCAATGATGACGAGTGCTACTCACTTTCTGATAGGTGATAGACTAAGTAATTGTAGAATGAAATGAACATTTTTGAATATGACTAATATAGGAATTTTTCTTTTGTTGGAGGTGCAAGGGGGAGAAAATCAATACTTGTCCATTGAAAAATTAAAATTTAATTTTGAAAAAAGTCATATCAGAATATAGACTCTTTGAGGACAACAACTGTTTCATTTTCAGTCTTTGTATGCATGATGTCTTCCACATAGACATTTAATAAGCGCTTGTTGATTGACTCATATTTGAAGGTATATTATGCCTAACCAGCAGGACTGAGACAAGGAAATTCGCTTGGTGTGGCTTGAGAGGATAAGATTAAGTGTGTCTGTCACTTTTACTTCATTGGTTTGTCAGAAGAGTCACATTCACATTATTTTTCTGTTCTGTTTGGTTTTGTCGCTCTGGGTCTGGGAGGTATACGGTCAGCTTTTCACATTGGCACATTTGACAGTCATTGAGATTTCCTGATGGTGGCCTATCAGGATTAAGAGCTGGAAAGAACCTCAGAGGCCATCAAATCCAATGCTTCATTTTATGAAGAATGAGGAAACTGAGCCCCAGAATGGTTAAATGACTTATCTAAGATCACATAGCATGACCAGGATTTAAACCCTTGTCCTCTGACTCCAAATCCAGTACTCTTCCCACTGTTCCATGCTGCCTCATTCTTTGCTTTTCTTATGATGTGAACACTCAAGGTAGAATGAGTACAAATATGATATTCTGGAGAGTACAAATATGATATCCTGGAGAGTGGGCAACCATTCCTCATCTCTGAACTTTAGAATGAAAAAAATGCCATATTAGCCAGTAGATGGATCATCTCCATTTTTAAAAATTCACCTTTTTTTAATTTCCAAATTCTCTCCCTCCCTTTCCCCATTTCCGCACTCATCAAGAAGACAAGAAAAATAAAACCCATTACAAATATATATAGACATACAGAACAAATTTCCACATTAACCATATTCCAAGAAAAAAAAGTAACAAGAAAAAGAACTGGAAGAAAATATGCTTAAATCCACACCCTTGAGTCCATTAGTTCCCTTGATGGAAGTAGCATGAGTTCTTTGGAATTATGGTTAGTCGTTTTGTTAATTGGTTACTAAGATTTTCAGAGTTTATTATCTGTACCATTCTGCTGTTATTGTATAAATTGTTCTCCTAGTTCTGCTCACTTCATTCTGCATCAGTCCATATAAGTCTTCCCAGGTTTTTCTGAAACCATTTCTTTCATTATTTCTTACAGCACAATAGTATTCCATCATGTTCATATGACCTAATATGTTCAGCTATTCCCCAACTGATGGGTATCTCTTCAGTTTCCAATTCTTTGCTACCACAAAAAAAGAACTGTTATAAATCTTTTTGTACAATGTGACCCCTTTTCCTTTTTCTTTGATCTCTGCAGTATAGATCTTGGAGCAAAATCACTGGATCAAAGGGTATGTACAGTTTAATAGCTTTTGGGGCAAGGTTCCAAATTGCTCTCCGGAGTGGTTGGACCAGTTCACAGCTCTACCAAGAGCTGCAGTAGTGTTTTTATTTTTCCACAACCCCTCCACATTTGTCATCTTCCTCTTTTGTAATCTCAGCTGCTCTGCTGAGTATGAGGTGGTACCTCAGAGTGGTTTTAATTTGCATTTCTCTAATTATTGGTTATTTAAAGCATTTTATATGGCCACTGATAGCTTTGATTTCTTCCTCTGAAAACTGCCTATTCATATCTTTTGACCATTTATCAACTGGGAAGATCATCTCTTTTTATTTGTAATACAAAGAAGTTAAAATACCCAGAAAAACTGGGAGATCTCATATGGAACTGCCCTCAAGTGCAATTTGCAATTTTAGGATCCTAGAATTTAGAGCCAGTATGGGCCTCAGGTATCCTCTAGGCCAGCCCTTTGTCCCCTCATTTTAAAAGAAGGAACAAAGGCCAGAAAGAGAAATTGACTTTTCAGAGGTAATTCTGAGAGTAAGGAGAAACAGGATTCAAATACCTGTTAAAACAGCTGGATTCCCCAGATCCATGTACATCCTATCCAACACTGCTTCAATCATCTTCCCTTTTTCTGTCTTTTTTTTTCTTGCCCACCTTCACCATAACAGCTCTTCAGCCCAATCATCAAATCTAAGATGAAGCAGGGAATAGAAGGAGGCTACAGACTGGCTTGCCATCTTGAATGTAGCCTTGCTTCTGGAACATTGGAGGAGGGTGGAGGAAACAAGCATTTATTAAGTACTTACTAGGTTCCAGGCACTGGGCTAAGTAAGCAATTTACAAATATTATCTCATTCAGTCCTCACAACAGCTCTGGTTGAAAGAGAAACAACTCCTAGCAACCAACTGGAATATTACATTTTAGATAGGTAGATCAAAGATTTATTAAGCTCTTACTATGTTCCAGGCACTGTGCTAAGTGATTTATAAATATTAACTCAAATATATAACATTATTATTACATGATATAAAAATACTATTAAACATATTATTTACAAATATAAAAATATTTGATCCTCCCAACTCTTTGGTTGAAAGAGAAGGGACTCCCAACAATTGCCTGGAGTATTGTGGGATAGATAGATTAATAGATATAAATAGATATATGGATGGATGGATGACTTATTAAATTCTTATTATATTCCAGGGCACTGTGCTGAGGGAACTGGTTCTTGAACAATGAAACCCATTAGTTTTGCTGGAGAGATATCAGAGTTTTTCAGTAAAGGTTATGTGTCACAGTGGAAAAAACAGGGCTGGATTTAGAGTTAAGAAACATGGGTTCAAAACCCAGCTCTTATTTGGAAACACATGATCTGGAGCAAGTTACTACATCTCTCTGAGTCAATGCGCTTTCATCTGCAGAATAGGATTACTAATACAGACTCTGTGAAGCAGAGGATACAAGTGAACTTTTCTCAAGCACTACAGAAAAGCATAGTTGTGAGCCACATTTTCAGAAATCCATATGTTGTAGGCTGCGTGACTTTCATTCTTAATTACATTCACCAGTAATTACAGAGCTATAAGCAGAGTATGCATCCAAAGCTTTGTACAGGGCGCTGAGGGGCATCTGCTTTTCCCCCCAAAACAATCCTCTAGCCTTATGCCATGTTATATAATTTCCTCTTACTCTTCTGTCACAATCTGGGCTGACCCTTCTCTCTGTACAATATAGAAGGACTGTCCTTCCTTAGCCCACAGTACCAGAATTCCTACTTATGGCCCTGATTAAATTGCTAATTGATCCAATGCTGTTAGCTTGGCAGTTGGCACTAGCCAGAGGAAAGTTGGTGTGAAAGTATTAGACAATATATTGGACCCCACCAACCTACAATTCATTCACTTATACATGTCTGCGATAAATATTTATTAAACACCTAAGATTTGCAAAGCATAATACGAGAAGTCAAGAAAAAAAAACAAGAAGTTTTGGAGGGTGAGTGGTTCTTGTTATCCATATGCCTTACAGTCTAATAGGGGGGATAAAACATGAATACATTCCATGATAAATAAGGACATTTAAGAATTGCAAAACAAGCTATTAAATGAGATGCAAGGAGAGAGGTTATTTCCAACAAGGAGGACACTGAAGATGGTGGCAGTTGAGTTGAGCTTTAAAAAATGAGAAGAAATTCAACAGACAAAATGAAAAAGAATGTGCCAAGCATAGGGGATAACAGAAGAAAACATGGAGATTTATTTGGGTAAACAGAGGATAGTCCAGCTAGACCTAAGTCTGTGGAAGGAAGGCTAAAGGAAAGATATGGGATAAAGTAGGCAAAATAAGTTTTTAGCAGTCAGGCTGCATTTGTCCTGAGTCCTAGAAATTTAAAAGGAACTAAGAGTTTTAAAAGAAAATTCAGAGATCCTGCCAAAGAGCAGAGATTATTTGGTTAATTGTTTTTGTTTTGTTTTTACTTGTATCCCTTGAACCTAGTACAATATCTGGCAAATACTTTATTGGTTTATTCAAGTCCCCTCTCTGATACATATTGACCCTGTGACCCTGGGCAAGTCATTTAACCTCTTCCTATTCCAGGCAATGCTCCAAGACCTTACTGTAGCCAGAGTAGTAGTAGTGTGAGTTTCCTCATCCAGGAGCTCCCTACACTGTTGAAATCATGTGTCTGAACTAAGAAAAAAGAGAGAAAACAAAATAAAAGCTTGTACTTGTCCTAAGCCACTTTTATCTCTTTCCCCAGAATTTGTTAATAGTCATTTGGTGATGAAGTCAAAAGCTAATAGTCATAGGTTTAGAGTTAAAAGGGACCTTAGAGGTTCAACTCTCTCATTTTATGAATGAGGAAACTGAGGCCAGAAAGGTTAAGTAGTTGACTCCAACCATGTAGACTCAAGTCCTTGGACTCCAAAGGCAGCACTAGTTCTGCCATCCTGCCTTTAATTATAATCATACAATATCTGAGTTGAATAGAGTTTCAGAGGTGTTCTCATCCAATCTGTGCCGCAATAGGGGTCCCTTCTTCAATATACGTATCAGTCATCTAACATTTGCTTGACAGTCTGTAATCAGGGGGAACTGTTTACGTTCTGGGGCAGCCCTTCTAGCTCAATGTGGCTCTAATCCTTAGGAAGATTTTCCTTATAGAGGGATTTGATCTTTGACTAACTCTCAAACCAGAAGATAATCACAAGTGTTAAGGAGGTTTTAAACATACTGAAAAGATTTTTATTCTCTGTTTCCTATGGGACCTATGAACTCTTTTCTATGAGGGAATGAAAGGGAGAATGTCATTGATGGAGCAGGGCTTTAAATAGCTAAGTTTAATAGGGACAAAGCTCAGTTCATGTTTGGGCTGGAAGCTATGATTTTAAAAGGAACCAAGCTATTCACTCCTGGTTAAGTTAACTAGTATTTATTAAGGGTTTACCATGTACCAGTCACTGGGGATATATAAAAAGGTAAAAACACCCCTTCCACTACCACCACCACCCCTTGCTCTCAGTCTAATGGTCAGGTCTAATTCTTCAGCTAATTAAAAGGCTTTTCATCATCAAGCAATCAGTGAATAGGAAATACTTAACGCAAACAGAAAAGTGGAGGGCCAAAGATTTCCATTATAGACTGTCATGGATTTCTGTGAAGCAGGTATTCCAACCATCAAGGTGAGTTGCCACCAGAAATAGCACATTTCATGTTTGAAAGACTTGGTTGCTATTGGTTAGTCCCCAATTACAGAGAAAATGATAGGATTTAGGTCAAAAGACACCATTATAACATTTTATAGATGAGGAAACTGAGGCCTAGTCAGAGAGGGGAAATAACTTTTATGAGGTCACTTGGAGCTAATAACAGATTGGGGAATAGAATACAGACCTCTTGTGTTGTTGTTGTGGTTTTTTTTTTACACCATACCAAGGACTCTTTAGAGCCAAGCAACTCAAGTGACCTCCTAAAGGCCCAGAAGGGATTGGTTTCTTCTCCTTTCCATGTCTTTGAATTCTGTTTGTTTTTTTTTTAATGAAGAAATAGGATTCCCCTCTTCCCCATCTTCAAAGGGCAACAGATTATTTTCTTTTTAATTTTCCAGCCTGTGGCCTGGCAAAGAGAAAATTCCATAGCCCTCTTGAGAAAGTCATCCAACCCTGTTCTGAGGTCTCATTTTCTCATGCTTTAATTATCTTCATTGCTTTCCTTAGAAGTTTTTCCAATTTCTTCTTTTAGTTACAGAGCCCAGACTTCATCATAGTATTCAAACAAGGGCCTGACAAGGCCTGAATATAGTGGAAGGATTACTTCATGGGGCTTGGTCCAGTTTAGGTCACCCAATATCAACTTGCCCTTGGTTTGCTTGGTTTAAATGGACCAGTGCTGACTCATGTTCATCTTTAGCTCAGAAAAGTTTCCATACTGCTCAGAGATTTATCCATCGTCATGTAGTTAATATAGGTGAAAGAGTCACCATATTAGGAGATTTCAGTTCTATTCTTGGTTCTGCCTATAATCATGGAACTGGACAAGCCATTTTAACTTCTCTGGGTCTTAATTTTCTCTTTTGTAAAATGAGGGGATTGACCTAAAAGATTTCTAAGGTCCTTCATAGCTCTAAGAGTCTATGACTCTGAGGGATTTGTTCAAGGTCATACTTCTAATAGTTGAAGGCCACATAGCTTGGTGGAAAGATGGCTGGATTTGAAGTCAGAACTGCTGTGTGACCTTAGGCAATTCACTTAAGTTCTCAGTGTCTGTATTCCTTTGTCCATTAAGATAATGGCACTGGCCCTGGTGATCTCTACAACCCGTACAATTCTAAATCCTATGATCTTGATTTGCAAATCTGGGATTTGAACCCAGATTTTTTCTTTCCAAGTCTAGTGTTCTTCCTACTATCCCATGATACCTCATCTTTTCTTTGCCAAAATGGTTTGGGAATTGTCCAGCTCTCCGCCTCCTTAATTTCCTCTACAAATTTATTGAATGTGCTTCCCTACTATCTCTACTGACATTTTTATATTTTATTTTTTTAAATTACATGTAAAAACAATTTTTAACATTTTTTTAAATTTTTGAGCTCCAGTTTCTCTCCTTCTCTACCTCCCTTCCCACCTCCTTGAGGATGAAAGCAATTTTATGTAGATTATGCATGTGTAGTTATCCAAAACATTATTTTCATAATAACCATGCTGCAAAAGAAAATACAGATTAAAAAAAAAGACAAGAAAAATAAAGAAAGGTTTTTTTTTTTAAAAAATATGTTTCAAACTGCACTCAGATTCCATCAGTTCTTTCTCTGGAGGTGGACAGTATTTTTCATCATAAGTTCTTCAAAATTGTCTTGGAACATTGTATTGTTAAGAATAGCTGTCATTCACAGTGGGTTATCGTACAACATTGCTGTTACTATGTACAGTGTTCTAATTGTGCTCACTTCACTTTTCATCACTTCATGTAAGTCATTCCAGGTTTTTCTGAAAATATTCTATTCATCATTTCTTATAGCACAGTAGTATTCCATCACAATCATATACCACCACTTGTTCAGCCATTCCCCAATTGATGGGCATCCCCTCAGTTTCCAATTCTTTGCCACCACTAAAAGAGCTGCTATAACTATTTTTGTACAAATAGGTCCTTTTTCCTTTTCTTTGATCTCTTTGAGATTTTCACCTAGTAGTATCATTACTGGGTCAAAGGGCATGCACAGTTTGATAGCCCTTTGTGCATAGATCCAAATTGCTCTCCAGAGTAGTTAGATCTATCTCTGCTGATTGTTAATGGAAAATGTTAGCACATCTGACTTTCCTTCTTTTATGAACCTTCCACCTCTTTCTACATCACCTGATGGAACAATCAGTCCTAAACCACATCCTGTTGGAAAGTTTTGTTGATTTCTGGGGTACTGAAAGTGTGCTTTAATGTGTAGGATAACAATAGATATGGCTTTATTTTATTACCGCCACAATACTTTATGCATAATTAAGATTTTTTTCCCTCTGAGACTTCAGTGGAGTACATAACTTTTCCAACTACTCACAGGCATGACCATTTTGTTTGACTCTGAATCATGAAAAGGTGAATGTGCTTTTTATCCTGGCAGTGACTCAGGAATGAAATTAAAAATAGAACCTAGGAGCCAAGAAGGGGAAGCTGTGGTTAATCATTAGTATCAATCAATATTTATTTAATGCCCTTGAGTACATAACTTCCAAGGTAGTATGATGTAGTGGAAAGAATGTGGGTATTGGAAATAGGAGATCTGGGTTCAAGTGTCAGTTCTTACTAGCTGTAAGACTGGAAAAGTCATGTAGCCTCTCTATTTTCTCATGTATAAAATAGGATAACAACTAATATTTATATGGGAATTTAAGGTTTAAGTTCCCATTCTGATGAAATCTAATACTCTTAATGCCTTTTTAGGCTGAATTTTGACAGGCACATGAGCAGCTACATGATGCCATAATTCCCAGAGTGCCAAGCCTGGAGTCAGGAAGATTCAATTTCTTGAGTTCAAATCTAACCTCAGACACTTCCTAGCTATGTGACAATGAGCAAGTTATCTGTTGGCCTCAGTGTCTTCATTTGCAAAATGAGCTGGAGAAGGAAAAGACAAATCACTCATAAATATTATCTTTGCCAAGAAAACCCCAAATGGAGCTACAAAGAGTTGTGCAAGACTGAAAAACAACTCAACAACAGCAGGAAAGATGAGTACGGCTTCCGAAAAAAGCAAGTGATAACCCCTCTGTACTTGACTGTCATTGGGAATATTGTATTGAGTTCAGAACACTGACACACTGAGGGAAAAGAGGAGAGTAGGAAAAAGTGTATGGGGTTTGTTTATTTGTTTCAAACAGTATTTTATTTTCCCCAATTACATATCAAGAAAGTTTTTAGCATTCATTTTTACAAGATTTTGAGTTCCAAATTTTTCCCCCTCCCTCCCCTTTTCTGAAAATGGTAGGCAGTTTGATACAGGGAATAGTGTTAAGGAGTTCTGAGATGAAGAGAAGGGGAGAAGGAGCTCCCAGCAAATGGCTTCAATTTTCTCAGTAAGGTAAGAGGCAAAGTCCTCCCCTGAAAGAGGGAAAGAAGGAGGGGTGGGAGTCTAAAGGGTAGAAGAGCTTTGGATAGCTTCCAGGACTAAGGAGACAGGGAATCAATTAGCAAGGAATAAAAGGATTGCCTTAATGTACAAAGCAAGAGTGAGTGGCTAAGGTTTGGAGTTTGACTTTTCTAAAAAAAAAAAAAAATTAGTTATTCTGAAATACCTTATCATCATTATTTATTTTTGGTCAGCATCTTTGATTTCATCTGGGTAGGACAAAGAGACTGCTACCAATACATATTGGAAACTGTTTGGCAATTTATAATTTTAAAGAGTTTCTTGAGGCACTAAGTGGTTAAAAGTTTATCTCTTACTCCAGGATCACATTGTCAGCATGAGTCAGAAGTAGGATTTGAACCCAGATCTTTCTGACTCTAAGGCCATCCTTGGGGGAAAGAATATTTTAGAGTTCTATCCTTTCTTCATTCAAGTCCCAGCTAAAATCCCACCTTCTAAAAGAAGCCTTTCCTGATTTCTCTTAATGTAATGTTTTTCTCTGTTAATTATCTCCTTTTTATGTGTTATGTAACTTGTTTGTACCCGACTCATTTTATGTCTTTTCGCCCATTAGACTATTGGCTCTTTGGGAGCAAAAGTTTCTGTATCCTCAGCTCTGATGGCTCAGAGTGAGTGTAAATAGAAATTGTTTTTGTTTGGGCCAGAATCCTGAGGGTCTTCCCTTCCTAGGTCGATTTTTTTTCTGGACTAGATAAAAGAGGCTATTCTTTGCCTCATTTTTACCTAACCTTAATCACTGAATGGGAGTTGTCTCAGACAAATTGAGACCTGAGAAAGACCTTAGCTTAAAACGACCACCTCCCACTGCATCCCTGGGCCATCTCATCATTTTGGTCTATCTTGCCACTGCATCCAGATGGCTCTGGAGGAGAGAATGAGGCTGGTGTCTTTGCACTGCCCTGCCTCACTTAAATCCAATTTACTTGCAAGTCATGACATCACCTTCCTGATGTCATGGTCCTCTGTGAGAAAGAAGGATAAACAAGAACATCACCTAGCACAGTGCCTGACTGCCTGGTTGGCTGGTTAGTTGTTGTCCTTCAATCTAAAAGAGAAACAAAATGACATCATTCTATTGGGGTCAAGGTACAGGGTGTCTGACTGTGGCTGATCAGACCAATACAAGCTCGGAAGGCTCTACCACAGGTCAGGCACAAATAGTCCATATGAACATTTGGAGTGGAGAAGTCTCTAAATTTGTTCATCTCACATTTCTTCTGAGCCATTGCAATTCTGCTTCACTTATAGAACACACTGCCTTCTTTGATTCCAGCATCTCATGTTGGACAATCCTGTGCCAGTGTTTCACATGTCGCATAATTCCAAAGTTCTTCAGAAAGTCTTGTATCGCTTCTTCTGACCTCATTGTGAAAGCTTATCTTCTGTGAATTCTCTGTAAAAGTAGTTTATGTAAATGGCATTTAAATAACATGACCAGCCTGGCACACCTTCAATCAATCACTTTAACATTCATTAAGTGCTTACTATGTGCCAGGAACTGTCCTATGTGCTAGGGATATAAAAAGGGGCAAAAGATAGTCATACTCTCAAGGAGCTAACAATCTAATGGTGGAGATGACAATCAAACCAATATATACAAAGCAAGTTATAAACAGGATAAATAGGAAATAATTAACAGAGGGAAGGCACTGGAATTGAGAGGGGGTTAGGGAAGGTGAGATTTTAGTTGGGATTTAAAAGAAGTCAGGGAAGTAAGTAGATGGAACTGAGGACAGGAGGGAGAGTTTTATGGACATGGGAGACAGCCACAGAGAAAATGCCTAGAGTTCAGAGATGGAGCATCTCATTCATGAAGCAGCAGCGAAGCCAGTGTCACTGGACTGAAAACTAAGTTGGGGAAGGGGGAATAAGGCATAAGAAGCCTGGAAAGTTAGGAGGGCTTTGAATGCCAAACAGAGCAGACCTATTTGCTCCTGAAAGTCCTAGGGAGCCACTGGAGTTTATTAAAAGGGGTGGGATGATTGGAAGGAAAAAGGAAAGGAAAGGACCCTGGTGGCCAAGGCAACTCATCTTCAGCACAGCGCAGTTAATAACATCTCATGATCTTAACATCACTCTTTGCTGGATCTTTCTGGTGGCTTTATGGCCAGTGAGCTGATCTCTACTCTTCTGTTCTGGAAATTAGCTCTTCAAGGTCATTTACTCTGTCTGCTCTTCTCAGTGATAGGTGTGGTGACCAGAAAGGCTTTTCCTGACAAAGCCAAGCCGACCTGTTTTAGTCCATTAAAAAAAAAAAAGCTAAAAGAAATAAACTACACCTAGCTAACAAAAGCTATTTTGAGTTCCACCTCAGGTGGATTCTAAGTTTATCTATTTCCTTGTTTGTATCTGCTGCTAATTCAAAGTCCATTGCCTCAAACTCCTCTCTAATTTAGGTTTGGAAATTTCCTCATAATTCCTGTTTAACTTGCTACCCCCTGAGAGGATCTCAAGCCCACCAAAGCCCACTTCAGGGATTCTGCCCTCCAAATTCTCAAGAATGGGTATGTAGGCAGAGGGGCAGTAAGCCCAGTTTACTCCCAAATTCTTTCTCTTAATTAGCATGAAAATGAAGTCAAGTAGGAACACTAGGTCGTGCCCTCCACCCTCTTGGCCCTCATTATTATGTATATCTACCAGCCACAAAACCCTAGACTTTTGCTGTGTTCAGCTGGCATAAAATTTGGGCAAATCCACATTGTCTCCCTGCATCTAGAAAATCCCGGGTTCTGTAAATCGCCTCCTTCTTTCAGCTAAATCTTCAGAAAGGACCTGTTAGCTGAAGTTTCTCTCTGCTCTGGTGTGAATTTAGGGATCATTCCTTCAGGCTGACTCACTGATAATTTGCTGTTGTAGGAAAGGGATCAATTCCCTTTATTTTCTTGAGAATAAAACGGAGTCCTAGAGATTTAAAAAGACTACTTTAACTAGTAGTGGAGTAGGGATTCAAACCCAGGTTCCCTGGCTCCTGGGACGGCTAGATGGCACGGTGGATAGAGCATAAGGTCTGCAATCAGGAATACTCCATCTTCTTGAACTCAAATCTGGTCTCAGACATTTACTAGCTGCGTGACCCTGGGCAAGTCACTTAACGTTGTATGCCTCAGTTTACTCATTTATAAAATGAGCTGAAGAAGGAAATGGCAAACCACTCCAGTACTTTTGCCAAGAAAACCCCAAATGGGGTGACAAAGAGTCAGACACGTTGAAAAGGACTCAACAACTGAACTTCCTGACTCCTAGTTAGTGTTCTTTTCTCTACGCTAAATAGTGTAAATAGCCTGCCTAAATATCTTAGTCATTTTCAACATTATTTACCTCCCTAATCCCTCTAAGCACTTTTTTGTTACAGGTAAAATGCAGTCTTGTTGAGGTCAGCGTTGGGAGAGCTGGTTCAAAGTGTGAAAGAATTCACTTAGACCTTCTCTGTAGCCAATGGGAGTTTTATTGACACAAAAGCAGCGGACCTTAGATTTAGCAAGGAGCCAAACAAAGGCACCGATACAGGAAAAGAACCAGATTTGTATAGACAGAAAGCTATACTGGTAGGATGATGATGTAATTTTTAGGGTTTCTAATGGGGATTGGAGATTTAGGGACAGAATGAGGAAGATGGATATCACAATATAAGGGAGACAGGGTAAATTTTATGACCCAGGATGGGGGGAGACAAGGAATTTTATGGTCCAGGATAATGGGTACGTTTTATGGTATTCGAAGATAAGAGGAAGAGACTTTAGGACACCCTCAAGCTCAGGAAGGACCTCACAAGGTACTGAAAAAGCAACCCTTAATATTAACCCTTAGGGTACCTTTGTTATCCAGTCTTGTCCTGTCCTTGTTGACCTCCTTGTATTCCCATAGATCAGGGATTCTCAAAGTGGGATCAGGGGTTCCTGGTAATCCTTTCAGGAGGTAAGACCAGGAGATCAAAACTATCTTCATAATAATACTAAGATATTATTTACCCATCCAAATACACCCTTTCTTTTTCAAACTACATATTTATGTGGAGCCTAATTTGATTCATTCACTTCAACCAAAACAACATATTCCAACAGACTGAATGAAGCAGATATAAGAATCCAGCTATCTTCTGTTGTCAGACATCAATCAAAAATTTATCAATAAACATCTACTGAGTACCTAGTATGTACCAGCACTAGACATCAAAGAGATTTGCAAAAATATTTAAAACAATTCCACTCATCACTATTTTTTTTTTTTGGGAAAATGTAATTATTTTTTGTAAAATGTGTTATGTGAATTCATTATGGGTTAATTATTATTTTAATGATTTTTAAATGTATCCTTTTAATTTCTAATATGATCTATAGTTGGGATGCTACATGGCACGGTGAATACAGTATCAGGTCTGGAGTCAGAAAGACTCATCTTCCTGAATTCAAATGTGGCCTCAAACACTTATAACCTTGGACAAGTCACTTAACCCTGTTTGCCTCAGTTTCCTCCTCTGTAAAATGAGCTGGAGAAGCAAACGGCAAACCACTCCAGTCTTTGCCACGAAAACTCCAAATGGTCAAGAAGAGTCATGCACGACTGAAAATGACTGGACAAAAACAAAGATGGGGATAATAAAGCGTCTTAATTGGCTGTGTGACCCTAGGCAAGTCATTTAACTATGGGCTGTAAAATGGGAATATTAGTAGCACCTATTTCCCAGGGCTGTCCTGTTGCTTAGGACATATAGTAGGCATTTAATAAATGTCAGCTCTTATCGATGATGGGGCCTCGGAGGACATCTCACCTAATCTCATTTTGCTTATCGGAACGGAGGTGCAGGGAGGTTAAATGTTTTGTCCAACGTCACACGGCCCGTAAGCATCAGAATCAGAACGCGAACCAGTGCCTTGTGACCCCAAAGCTTCCTCTCTCCCCAACTTTTATTGTACCACGTGATCGTGGAAGTGTTTCCCATTTTAAAAAGTTGACTGACGCACGGACGCGATGCCTCCCGGCGGAGCCTCGATTGGCCTCCAGAGCTGCAGTAATTCCGGGCAGCCACGCGGTGGCGACGCTCGCGCCGAGGGGGTCGGATGTCGGTGACCTCGGACCTTCTTTCCTCCGCGGCACCGGATGCAGAGGAGACTAGGTTTCCGGTACCGGGCGGCGCACGTGTCTCTTTTGGGGTGGTCCGGCACGGTGAGTGTCTGCCTTCTCTTTACCTCTTGGCAGGGCCCGGCCGGGCGGCCGCCTCTCGCCGTCGCGCGATGGGGGGGAGGGTGGGACGGGAGGCCTGGTGTCGGTGCCGTGTGAGGTGGTGAAGACCCTGCCCGGTGCAGAGGCCCCGCCGCGGCCTGGTGTCTCGGGGACGGCCATACTGCTCCCTGGGGTGATTGGGGGCACGTTAAAGGGCGGTAGAGGCGAGTCTTTACCTCCCCCTTTCTCCCCTCCCGCCTTTGTGTAGCCACAATGAAGTTCAACCCGTTCGTGACCTCGGACCGAAGCAAGAACCGCAAGAGACACTTCAACGCGCCCTCGCACATCCGGCGCAAGATCATGTCGTCCCCGCTGTCCAAGGAGCTGAGGCAGAAGTACAACGTGCGCTCCATGCCCATCCGGAAGGACGACGAGGTGCAGGTGCGGGCGGGGCCGTGCAAGGGGGAGCTTGGGGGTGCCTTAGTGCCCTGTCCCCTAACATTGCCGTTTAACTGATTACTTTGTGTGCTGTGTAATGGCTTTATTAAGGGTCATCTGTGTGCATCTTACGTGACAGATACGTAACCTGGCAACAATACATCGTGTAATTACGTTGTGTGATACGAGGTGATGTTAATACATAACAATAAGAATTACTATTCAGGAGCAAGAGGACACTTGAAGTCAGACTTAACCAAATTCCACAGGGATAAGTTATAATTAAGAGGCCTGGATGTTTTCAGATCAGTATGAGGGGAGGCGAGTTTTGTATCAGGGACTTTTGTAAACTGGTTCAGATGAGACCAAGGGGTAGCCTGCCATTTTTGCAAGTAGAACAGTATTTGTCAGGTATTGCTGTAAGTCCTTTACGAATTTGGCTTTTGAAAATTGTCAGTAACTTAAGCTTTCGGACTTGATGCTTGTTGACGGTGGCCTTGTATTGTTAAATTTCTTCAAAAAGTCATCTGTCAGATGTATCCTGTGTGCTTCTAGAGGAGGCACAACTGCTTTTCAACCTGAGAAATGCTTCTGTAGATGGCACAGTCAATGTAAACAGTCTTCCCATCTTTAATACTTCAAGAAGACTTTTATTTTGTTGCTTTGGTTCATTGATCAAATGATACCAATGATAATAAACCTTCCACATTGCTATGAGTTACTGTGTCCAGGGTTTGGTGATTAGCCTCTTCAATTAGTTGGAATGGCTGTTGGATGAGAAGCAGATTCCTTCCTTTGAAACCTTTTCAGCTGGTAGAACAGGCCGGAGTTTGCACTGTTTCTGCTATAGCGTTGAGAACCCATAGTCACCTCCTCATGACAGTAAG
Source organism: Notamacropus eugenii (assembly GCF_028372415.1). Classification (NCBI taxonomy): domain Eukaryota; kingdom Metazoa; phylum Chordata; class Mammalia; order Diprotodontia; family Macropodidae; genus Notamacropus; species Notamacropus eugenii. Next base: position 404,914,516 of record NC_092872.1, read on the forward strand.
TATTTATTAAGCTCCTACTATGTGCCACGCACTGTGCTAAGCACTGGGGATACGGAGAAGGGCAGAAGTCAGTTCCTGCTCTCAAAAAGCTCACAGTCTAATGGAAGAAAAAACACACAAACAGGCACAAACCAAAAGATATATATGGAGAAACAGAAATAATCAATGGAGAAATGCCTTCCTGTAGACAAGAAGCCAGGAGAGGAGGACATTCCATACATATTGTAAAGTCGTTGAAAATGTCAATTAGAGGAACAAGGAGGCCGATGTCGCTGGATTGAAATGTGGATAGAGGGGATGATATGAGGTTACACTGGAAAGGTTGGAGGAAGGGGAAAGTTAAGAGCTTTGATTGCCAAACTAGATTTTATATTTGATCCTGGAGGTAATAGAGAGACACTAGAATTTCTTGGCTGGAGGGGTAATGTGGTCAGACCTGTCCTTTAGAAAGAGCTATGACAATTGAATGGAGGATGAACTGGGAAAGGCTTGTGGTAGGCAATGAGGCATCATAGTATATTGGTAATGGCCTTTTTACTTTGTAGTAATTTAGTCAATCAAGTAGCCTTCCTTTTTTGCCTTGTAGTTACATTCCATGCTGCATTTTTTTTTCTGTTCCTTAGTATTAAGCAGAACACAGAGCTATGGAAGGATGCAAAGCAAAATAAGACATCATCCTTCAAGTTGCTTAGTGTTTAGTCCTATCTTACTAAGCTTTTGAATAGTGTTGAGACAGAAACTTAGTCTGAGGAATTCTTTTCCATTCATTTGAAGGGAAATGTCTACTGAATAGATTCTGAATAAATTAAAGGGGTGGTTGTTTTTTCAATTTTGAGTGACAGACCAAATTTAAATCAGAGTTGCATATTGTACTACCTGAGATTGATGGCTAGGAGTATACTTTTTTGCATGTTATATTTCCTGTTATTACCTTATTAGGGAATAAACATTTCAGATTTTTATTAGATTTCCTACTTAAGTATTATCAAAATAAAATAACTAGTCTTGAAGTTGATAAGAGTTTTTTCTTGTTTTATTTGCAGGTGGTTCGTGGACACTATAAAGGTCAGCAAATTGGCAAGGTAGTCCAGGTTTACAGAAAAAAATACGTAATCTACATTGAGCGTGTGCAACGTGAAAAAGCTAATGGCACAACTGTCCATGTAGGAATTCACCCTAGTAAGGTATGATTTAGGTTGCTGATAACAATAACAATAATGGCATGATTATTCCTGTCTAAAGATTTGGTCCATGTAAAGGTGTCATTCTTAAACTTTTTGCTAATAGAACAGTTTATATTTTGGCACAAGAAATCTGGCACAGTAATTGAGACTGGCAGCATGAGATTTGCATGTATTATGAGTTCTGTTCATGGCAGACCTACCAAAACCCCAAACTGTGTCTTTGAGAATAGGTGTATGTTAGTAGTATTCCTAGTTCAAGTTAGCCTGAGTCCTAGCCCACCTCTGACCTGGACTAGGCCATTTATTATATATCTGCCTCGTTTACAGAAAATTGGCTAGTTAGTAATCCTTGTCTACTTTTTATAAGTGTTACATGTGTGTTAGTAGTAATTATACACTGTAAAATGCTCTACACAAAAGTAAGGAATCATCACATCACTTGTCAGTTGAGTTACAGTTACCATTTTCCTAGGATAAGATTGTCATGGTTGAAGTAAGGAAGTCCTGAAAGGTGGTGATGATGGGAAGAGAAAGTAGGGGGTAGATGACAGAGATATTGTAGAGCAGCCAATTAGAGGTTAGAGAGGACCAGGATGAAGAATTCAGTCTTGAATGTGTTGGGTTTGATGCTTTCATGAGCCGTAAAGGTGACAAGTCCAAATAGATATTTGGACATATGGACCTGGAGACTACTGGATTTGAGGCTGGAGTGAAAGCATTTGATTTTTAGGCCTGCAGCATCCTTGGAAGATCCTAGTCCCAGAATTCCTGGGTCACAATAAGGAGTGGAAGGGAGAGTTCATGGAGGAGAACAGTCTGCTGTAACAGGACTGGGAGACAGGAATTAGTAGCATGTTGGAGGAGCAAAAGCTTACTTATGAGTGACTAGAATCACGTTGGTACAAGCAGTACAAAAATTATAATATTTGTTCTGCCACAAACTTCTTGTATGACCTTGGGCAAGGCCTCTCTGAACTTTGGATTAGATGATGTAATATCTAAGGTGTCTTCTAAGTCAGTCTGTGATTCTTCTTTCATTACAAGATCAGTGTTTTGGTTTTAACATAGTCTTCATTAGTCTATAGAGAAAAAGCCTTCTGAAGCTGAGATTGCTGTATAACTTTAAAGACTCTTGTTTTTCTCTCAGAATTGAGAGACAATTAGTGTGGGAGTGGAGGAGTAAGTAGAGAAGGGACAATTGTACAACTGAATGGGTTTTTGCAATTTTGTTTAGCATGGTGGAACAGAAGATGTTCCCCAGTTAGTAATTTGCTGCAACAGGACTTAGCTCTTAGCTTGCCTTGCTGTCCTTACTTCATACCCTAAGGAATAGGATACAAAGGAAATTATGTTTTGGAAAGTCAATAAAGTTAATCACTAGACCTTAATTTAAAATTTTTGGAATGCTATCTTTGAGGTACATTATTGTTCAGGGCCTCTTATTTTTGTCTAGTCCTGTGATCTCATCAATGTGAGGAATTCTTCCCACCAGTATACATGAGAAGGTTTGTAACTTATAGTTTTAGAGAGCTACCTGGAGAGTAGAGAAGGGAAATGCCTTGCCTTTGTAGTGACATAGTTAGTATGGCAGAGATATTTAATCCAGGTTTTAATAATAGCCAGTGTAAGTTAAGTGACTTTCCCAAAGTCATACAGCTAGTCTGCCTGAGGCCAGGTTTTAACTGAGGTCTTCCTGACTCCAGGCTTAGCACTTTATCCACTGTGCTATCTCAGTGCCTAAGTCATCCTTACTCTCAGGCCAGATGTCTGTCCAGGACACCACACTGCTGCTTCTCCCCCTTAGAAACTCGTATTGAGTATAGCAGGATTTTAGATCTGACAACCCACAGTAGAGGTGACCTTGTGTAGTGCCTTTTCCCTGCTTCTGATTCATTCTCTTCGTTCTTGTCTCATGTTCTAAGGCAGTCCAAGGGTATGTGATGATAGTTTTCTTATTTATTACAATTATGTCATACTAGTTAACCAATTACCTTTGTGACCTTACCTATTTATTAAAGTAAAAACTAGAGAAACGTTTTTTCCCATAAATTTTTGTTCTTCTCTATCAAACTGTAATCTCCTAGGCTTAAAACGTCTATCAAACTGTAATCTCCTAGGCTTAAAATGTCAAGTGATTGGCTCTAGAATTTATTCACAATGTGAAAACAATAAAACGAGAATGTAAGTAATTATGGTGTATCAGCTGCAAGAACAGTCACAGCCAGTTACCTCTAATGAGTCCTACTGGGCTGCTGTTGGCTAGTTCTGGAATTGCTGTTCCACTGCGCAGCTCTCCGGATACTAGTTAAAGTTTCTCATCAAGAATTTCCATCATAATGTGTTTTTATAACAAAAGAGTTAAAACCATTTAGGAAAAAAGTTCTCTAGGTCCTTTCTGTCCTTTCGTAGTCTATTTACAGATATCACAGTTACAGTCTCTCCAGAATGATAGTAAGTAGCAAGTGCTCAAGATTGTATTCCTTCTTAAAGAGAATAACAGTATCTGCAGCCCCTGTGGGAAAGACTGTAGAATCAAATATGCTGGGTTCTGGAAGCTTTTAGAACCTTGAATTTTCTAATGTGTCATTACTGGTGTGAATTTTGTCTTAAATTGAAGGAATATTTATTTTCTGATATTTATTTTTTAAACAGGTAGTTATCACCAGACTAAAACTGGACAAAGATCGCAAAAAGATTCTTGAGCGTAAAGCCAAATCCCGACAAGTTGGAAAGGAGAAGGGCAAATATAAAGAAGAAACCATTGAAAAGATGCAAGAATAAAATGGTTGGTTGTATAGTTGTAATTAAAAATTAAAATTAAGCATAAGTGTTATGTGTACTCTTTGGGAAAGCATTGTCAACGTGTATTTACATTGGTAGGTACTGTTTCTCTTCTCTTGTTTTATGATTGACATGGGGATCCCTAAATCCTTTTACAATTTGGCTTACTATTTCCTGGGTAAAAAGTGGAATTCTCTCAAATTGCAAGTGAAATTTGTTTTATTTTAAAGTCCCTTCTACCTGTTCCCTCTTCCAGTGTCATTTGGTTTATATATTTGAACAATATTTCATTCATATGTCTTTTTCAAAGCATGGAACACCAAGTAGCAAAGAAAGGGCGATAGCAGCTGTCTTTCTTGCTCCTGCTCTGTCTCCTATCACATTGTGTTCTCTTCTGCTGGTAGCAAGGGCCAGGACAACACTTGCACCCCCAGTCCTTGATGCCTACATTTGCCTCATTTCCTAGTTCCTTAACCTACTTTATTCATTCTTAATAATTTTTTTTTGAGGTTCCTCTACGATACTATGGTATAGTGGCATAGTGGAAGGAGTTCTGGACTGTAGTCATAAGATTGGATTATAGTCCAAACTTTGCCATGCAATAGCATGTTGACAAAAGCAAATCAGTCTTTCCAACTATTTCCTAGTCTGTAACCTGAGTTTAGTAATATTTGTCCTTGAGATAATGAATGTTGAAAGCATTTCAGTCGTAATGTAGTGATAGCATATTACCATGGGTCCATGTCAGTTAATAGTAAACTTTGATAAAGTCCCTCCTACAATAAATGCACTGGGGATTGAAATATGGAAATCTATGCCCTTTTAAGCAGCTTACAATCTAGTGGAAGGCTACACAAAAGATAGCTGAAAAGAAAGTTGGGGAATACACACATGGCAAGGTAGAAAAGTCAAAGAAATTCGAAATGAGTGCATCCAAGTGGGAATTGAGATGTCTGACCTGTGGGTGACGGGCAGAGAGTACTGAGAAGGTGTGAGTAACAAGGCTGATTGGATGTTGCAGGATGAGATTTTCCAATGATGAGTTTACTAAGGGCATGGTGGAGAAGTCAGAAAATTTGACTGCATCTGCAAAAAGTTACTGTCTAATTGGTTATTGTCCACCCAAAGCTTGAATGGGTTTTCATAAGGGAAAGACTCAGAAATAGGAATCAAGATGTATATTATCTATTTTTGTGTGAAAAACATTAATCTGGTAAAATGTTGAGCTGGCTTTCTAATTATTAGTAGAGGAAATAGGTTTTTGTATTACTTGAGTTCAGCCAGGAATTCTTTTTGGGTAATGTGAATCTTTGCCTTGGACTTTCATCATCCAATTTCTTTCTTCCAGGGCCCAGGTGTATAAAATCAAATTTCATACGAATCTAACTTCACAATATTTGTTTACACCTACCATGAGAACCTAATGCCTTTGTTGTTGTTGTTCAGTCGTTTCAGTCTGACTCTTCATGATCCCATTTGGGGTTTTCTTGGCAAAGCTACTGGAGTGGTTTGCCATTTCCTTCTCCAGTGGATCCATTTTGTCAGGCAATAAGAATTGTCTGAGGCTGGATTTGAACTCAGTTCTTCCTGACTCCAGGCCTAGTGCTATATCCACTGATTCACCAGCTACCTCACTGAATACTCTTACTGTTGCCTTATTTTTTTCTATCAGAAATCCTAGTAGGTTCCTGTGCTCTTTTTTTTTTTTAATTAAAATTATTTTATTTGTTTTCAGTTTCAGTTCAACAATCACTTCTGTTCTTGTACTCTTTTCAAGCCAAACTTTTCAATATAGAAAGGTTTATTATGCCTGGAAGCCTTGCTGTAGACTGAATAATGAACTTTAGTTCTCCTTTTTGCAAGAAGGTTGTCTGGGCAATTAGTATTCATGTTAACAGTGAAAGGAGGATAATAGCTAGAACTTGGATAGAGCTTTAAGGTTTGCAAAGTACTTTACATGTTATTTCATTTGTACTTAAGAGCTCTTTGAAGTAGACACTACTATGGTCTGTTAGGAAGAGGCTAGTAACTCTGCTTTCCTAAATACAAGGCCTCATGAGATGCACAGCAGCACCAGTACCCTCGGTTTAGGGTTTGCATTAAAGATTGAGACAGGTGACCTTGTACAGTGGCTAAGTTAGGAGTAATAACTCACAAGTCCCTGAATCTCATCCCCATCCTGCCTCCTGCAGTGGGGCATCTCAGCCCCAGGGATGACTGAGGGGCATGCTTGAGTGATAGTCTGTGGGAAGCCTGAGTTTGTGACTACCTCCCCCATTAGCTGGTGTGTACTTTTGAGCACGTCATTTAACCTGTTTCCTCATCTGTTAAATTGAGGATATGATATCACTTGGACTACCTATTTCAAGGTTGTGATGAAAGGATTTAATAATATTGCTAATGCAAATTATTCCTTTTCCTTTGTTTTATTTTCCTTTTCTTTAGCATCCCTTTACTGGAGGGAGCCTCTTTATATCTTAGCATAACTTTCCTAAAAAGCCCAGTCTTCTCCATAGACAGGAGCTAAAGGAGGGAAGGGGCAGGACTCCCAGATATATTGCAATCATAAAACTGGCTCAACACTAGGGACAGGTGAATGAGGACAGTACAGTATGTATAGCATGTGTGCCATATGATGACCTTGGAGAAGGAGGTCCCTGGTATGAGATAGTCAGAGAAGGGTCACAAAAGAACTAGAACTAAGGAAGGGGGGGGGTTTAGGTGGGAGAAGGGAAATCACTTAAACAGCACAGGGATACAAGCAGAAATGCATACCCTGTGTTCTTAAGGATTTGTGTGAGGGGACTGTGCAGCAGACTGGATTAGACTGGTGGTGAGGCCAAGCATCGAATGTGATTGGGCTTGATGTTGTCTTTCAGTTGTTTTGTTCCCTGGACTCCATTTAGACAAGCAGTCTCCTTGTGACTTGAGAGGCTTAATTGTATTGTTTTGGAAAGCTTTGCAGTGAGGCTTTAGTGCTTTTGAGGTTTATTAGGAAGGCAAGCTGCCATTGAATACTTGCTTGAACTCAGACTTAACTGTTATAAATCAATAACATTCTTGTCTGTGGTAGTTACATAAAAGCATGTGCAGTGTTTTGTTCATGTTAGCTCTGGAAGCTTTTTAAGACATTTATCCTTGAGTCATACCTAATACAAACCAACAAATTATGTAATTGTTTTATTCATTGCACAAAATTTTTTTAAAAGAATTGACTAACATCAACACCTGAACGGGACAAACAGTGGGTTGTATGTGACATGATTATACACAGCTCAGATATTTTTTGAAGTTTTTAATTTTTAAAAACATTTCTATAAAAATTATGTGCTTCTTTCTAGGTAGACTGGTTCTCTGCAATATGATCTCTCAGTCTCTGTAATAATCGGGCTTAAACAGCCCTTTTTTTGTTGAGCCCCAGATATTTTGCCTGGTCAGCTGTCAGGTTGGCCTCAAATGAAGGCAGTTTCAAACTGGCCAGGTACTTATCCTTCTTAGGAAGCATGTATCCACCCTGTTTTTACTGTCCCTCAGGGACATTATTGAGTTTTATCAGTCAAAACCTGACTTTTATCTGTGACAGAGTGAATGAAAATAGAATTCCTCAGTAGCTCAGGTTAAGTAGACTACCCTCTGCCAGGAGGACGACATTTGTCATCTGGCCACGTGACATGGTCTGTCTGAGAGCCGAAGTGCTGCTTCCTACATGAAGCCTTTTCCTGAAATCCCCAGTGGCTACTCAGTCCTTTACTGGAGAGAGCCTCTTCCATCTCTTAACATTCTATGATTCTGTGAATCATTGAAATGATGAATCCATTTGAGCTTGGATTCCTACTTTAATAGCTTTATAACAGTAGAAGAGGGGTTACTTGCTGGTATTAGACTTCTGTCTGTCTGACTTTGCTGTGTACCCAGAACATGGTGGGCATACAGATGCCTTCATTCCCAGAGCTGGATATTGGAAATGGGTAGTGCATGATTTTCATTTACATTGTGCTATCACTCAGCCCTTCTCTATAGGATCCTCTTAAGGGTGCCTTTGCTCATTTTATGTAGGTTTGTTCTAGCTCTCCAAGCCAAATCAAGTGCAGGAACTATTCTGTATTTTTATCTTTGTAGGAGTCTCTAGTAAATGGGTTTAAATTGATGAGTGTGAAATAAAATTTTATTGACTGACTGATAGAGGGAGCTATTGGCCAATGCAAGACAAGAACATGTAGAGCTGCTTAAATCTTTGGACCTTCTGCAATAACAGTACTATTAAACCTTACTGATGTGACTCCCCTGCCCACCAAAAAATATTTTTAAATGTAGAGCTCAGTAATTGTTTTTAATTCACTTAGCCATAAATTAAATTCAGCAAATGTATTCCTAGCACCTTCTATTACTAGTCCAACCTTGTTTATTTACATCCAAGCTTTATAAGGAATAGATAAATATTTTCTGCATATCAATGACTGTGAAACAGAATCAGTGAGGAAAAATCCAAGTGTCTTCACTTCTAGACTTTTACTTCTCAAAAGTCAGTCATCATTATTCAAGGACTTCTTAGATAATGAATATAGTGGGATTAGTCAAGAGTTAAGAGCCCTTAAGAGAAAGTAGACTGTTTTGAGAGTGAGGAAGGGAGGGGATTGCTTTTCCTTTGTTGGAGATCAAGGGATAGAGACCCAGGACCTGGGTATGAATCTTGACCCTACTGTTTAACAGTAGTGTGATCTTAATTGAATAATTTAATCTCATCAGCCCCTGGTTTCCTCATCTTCAGAATGAGGAGCTGGGATTAAATGTCTCAGATCTCTTTTGGCTTTGTATCTGTGGTTTTATGATCCTGAGTATAGGAAGTGTGACAGTTCAGAGAACAGAGAAGACCAAGTGGGTCAGAGGTCACTTGAGTTCATTCTGCATTTAGCACTTGGCCAAATTATGTCTGATATTATTATGACTCTTAGTTGTCATGGCCTCCTAACCATCTTTATTTGCTAGCTGCCAGATTTCTAATTCACAGGGAGGATTATCTGCTCAAAAACTTAATAGATCCTTACTGTTATTGTCTGTCGGAGGTAAACTATCCTCCAATCCTGGCATTTGAGGTTATAGGAGGAAACTGTAGCAAAACAAAGAAATTTATCTTGCATTTTAAAATCTATTTTTTAGGTTTGGATCTGTGATTTCATCAGTGTAGGGAACTCCTGGTGAGGAAGCTTCCTCTACCCATACAGGTCAACAAAATTTATAGTCTTAGAGAATTCCTTAGGGGGCGGGGGTTAAATGACTTATTCAGGATTATAGTCTGTCTATATGTTATGTGAATTTAATGTGCTTGTTGAATGCCATGTCTCCTTAAGTTCTGTATAAATACTAGAGGTGGCTAAGTAGTACAATGGATAGAGTGCTAGACCTGGAATTAGGATTGAGTTCAATTCTAGGTATATCTATCTATACATGACTGGGCAAGTCACACCTTCTTTGTCTCAGTTTTCTCATCTGTAAAATGGGGATAATAATAACCCCCAATTTCCCAGGATTGTTATGAGGCTCAAATGAGATGGTATTTATAAAACACTCAGTATAGTGCCTGGCACATAGCAGTTACTATGTAAGTGCTTATTTCCTTGCTGCTTGTGAACACATCTCCTAATATATTTGTAAAGTCTACAGTTTCAAGCAAATAGATACTTAGAAGAGACTTTAGAACTGGAAGGGACCTTAAAGGTCATCTTCTTAGGCAGCACAATACCCCTCCTTGCCCACCCCAGGCTATTAGCCAGTTCTGTTTACTTTCCCACCCTTCAGAATCTTGACTTTATACTAACTAGGCCAACTTTACACTGTCCTCTGCCCTCTAATCCTTGACTGCATTGTCCTATTGCTATATTTCTCTTTTACCAAACCCCAACCCTGTGATGATTTACACCATCCATTTTCTCTGTTCCTGCTCACCAGTGCTGCCAAATGACATGGGAGGATGTCACAAAACTAGCCTGATGGGGTTTGCTACAGATCTATATTATCTGATCGTAGTTGGGCATTCATTGCTGCGTGCCAATCTTTCTGTTTTCTCCAATTAACTTTGTTTTGCATTCTTCAGAGCAACTATTCCTTTTGTCTTCGAATCACCTATACCACTCCAGCCCCTTTCCTTATTAACTGATAGCCTGAACTCATATCACCGAAAAAAATGGAGGCCATATTTCAAGACCTCTCAAGCCCAGTTAGATTTCAGGTCACCTCAGTTTCATCCTTCTTTCTCTCCAACCTAAGAGGATGAGGTGGACTTTCTCCTTGCCATTGTTTTTGTGGCAGTCAGGATCAAGTGATTTGCCCAGGGTCATACGGCTAGTAAATATCTGAGGTTCCATTTGAATTCAGGTCCTCCTGACACCAGGGCTGCTGTTGTATCCACTGTACCACCTAATTTCCCCCTTTTCTCCTGGCTATTGGCAATTTTTTTCATTCAACTACAATTCCTCAAGGCAAAAGCCTCCATCTCTCTCCTTTTCATAGCCAAATCCCTAGAAAAAGGTCTCTTTGTATGGTCATAAATGATCCCTATATTGCTAAATTCAATCTTTTGTCCTCATCCTTCTTGACTTCTCTGGGGAATGTTTACCATTTCTTCTTTCTAAAGATTTTCTTCTTGGGTTTCCATGATACAGTTCTGTTATTATTCTCTCCCTGTCTGACAAAATCTTTGTACATCTCCTTTGCACTATCATATTTATTTTCCCACTCCCATTCATGTGTGTATCTCAGGGCTCTGTCCTGGGTTGCCTTCTCTCTCTACATTCTCTTCTTGGGGAGCTCCTATGGGATGCAGATGACTCCCAAATCTACATCTCCTTAGCTTGAGTTACTTGCTGGACAACAGGATGACCCAAAGGCATCTCAAATTTAAAATTTCAAAAGAGAGTTGATTTTCTTTCCCCCTAAATCTAGTTTCCCTAATATTCCTAATTTCTATCACTATCCTGACTTAGTTTCATAATCTAGGGGTTATCCTCTTCTCTTTGCTCTCATACATTTCCCAAGTCTAATCAGTTGCCAAGTTTTACTGCTTCTGCCTTGCTTCCCAGCATCTCTTACATCCATCTCCTATTCCTAAAATGCAGATCCGCATATATCACTCCCCAACTCAGTAAAACTGTGATGTCTACTTATTGTCTCTTATAAGCTCTACTGTTTAAACTTTTATTAGTTCAGTGGTTTTTTTTTTACTTCCATTTTATTCATCTCTTTTTTGATTTTTTCAGGGTTTCTGTGGTATTTAATTGGGAATTTTTCATTTATTAATTTTAGTTTTTAGTTGCATGGCCAATTTGTTGTTCTGCTCTTTTTCTGTTTCAGATATATATATATATATATATATACACACACACATATATGTATATGTATGTGTATATATATATGTTTAGAGATATAAAATTTCCCCCGACTATTGCTTTAGCTGCACCCCTCTTCTGTTTAACTTATACTTTTGCAATCTGTCCCTAGCTTGCCTTTTCAACCTTGTTATATGTCACTCCGTGTTCCTTACATATGATCCGATACCCCATCTCCCATCTCTGTACCTTTGCCCAACTTAGAATGAGCTCCTTCACCACCTATATTTTTTGGAACCCCTAGCTATTCCTTTCAAAGCTTAGCTTAAAGACTCCCTGAGTCCCTCATTGTTACCCCTCCCACCAAATAAATAATTGTGTTTACTCCTCTGTGTACATTTTGTATCTCCCCCTTCTCCAAATGTTAGCTTCTTAAAGGCTGTGATTTTTCACTTTTGTGTTTGTATCTCTATTGCTTAACTTAGTGTGTGGCACGTAGCCGGTATCTAATAAATGCTTTTTGAATGAACAGGCAGGCTTCTCTCCTTGAAAATTTATTAAAAGAAGAAAAAGGAGCAGTAGTTAAGATAAATTTCAAGACAAAGATATGTAGGTGGGCATGGAAGTAAACATTGAATGGGCATCAAATTTTGTTAGTCAAACTTAATAGCCTTTTAAAACACCTATAGGAATTTTTTCTAATGGTCCTATTTTTTCTTGTTAGATGTATTTTATTCATTTTATTAAATATTTCTCATTTACATGTAAGAAAATTTCAACATTTATATTTTTTAGAAAATTTGAGTTCCAAATTTTTTCCCTCTTTTTTGTCCCTCCCCCATCCTTTAGGCAAGCAATACCGATTATACATATCAAGTCACATAAAACATTTCCACATTAGCCATGTTGTAAAAGAACACAAGAAAGCAAAATAAAGTCAGAAAAAGTGTGCTTCAGTCTAGAGTTCTAGAGTTCATCACCTCTCTCTTTAGGTAGAGAAATTCATCATGGGTCCTTTGTAATTGTCTTGGTCAGAGTAGCCAAGTTGTTCACAGTTGATCATTACAATGTTGTTACTATGTACAATGAACTGCTGAATCTACTCACTTTACTTTGCATCACTTCATGTAAATCTTCCTAGGTTTTTCTGAAACGATCGTTCTTGTTATTTTTTGTAGTACAAATGTATTCCATCAAAATCACATACCATGATTTCTTCAGCTTTTTCCCACATGTGACCATCCCCTCAATTTCCAGTCCTTTGCCACCCCAAAAAGAGCTGCTAGAAATATGTTTGTACAAATGGGTCTTTTTCATTTTCTTTTGATTTCTTTGAGATACATACCTAATAGTGGTATTGCTGGGTCAAAGGGCATGCCATTTTCTAGCATTTGGGCATAGTTCCATATGGTCTCTCTAATGGCTGGACCAGTTTTCAACTCCACCAACAGTGAATTAGTGTCTCAATTTTTCTACACCCCCTCCAGCATTTGTCAATTTCCCTTTCTGTCATGTTAGCCAATATGATGGGGAGGGGGGTGCTACCTCAGTTTTAATTTGCGTTTCTCTAATCTCTAGTGATTTAGAGCATTTTTTATGTGACTGTGACTTTGATTTCTTCTTCTGAAAACTTTCTATTCACATATAATAGTTTTATTCTTTATAAAACAATACACACATATGGAAATACGTAATATATATATACATAAATACAAATCCACACACATGCCCTTCTGTTGTTAAGGCTGCAGTTCCCAAGGCTGACCAGCTGGGGGCCAAACCCCAGGCCCGCGGCCCTACAAAGTCGACCATGAGTCCCGCCTACGCCTAGTGGAAGGGGCGGGCGTCGGCCGGCGTGCGCGTGCGCACCTGAGGAAGGGGGCTGGGCCTCGCCCAGGCACGGGGGTTTTGTGTTGACACTTCCTGGTTGGGCCCGGAACGATTGTGGCGAAGGGAACCGGGCTGAGTAGGACTGTCGCAGCCATGGCGTACCCGGGCCTCATGGTGCCCATCATTGTGATGAGCGTGTTCTGGGGGGTCGTCGGCTTCTTTGTCCCCTGCTTTATCCCCAAAGGCCCTAATCGAGGGTAAGTGTCCGGGGGCGAGGGCTAGGGGGAGGTCTGCTGGCCGAGGGCTCGGGCTTCTGCGCGGGGCCTGCGTCAGTTAATAAACCGTCCATCTGCTCGCTTCCCTTATGCGCCTGCTACGTGCACCTCCTCCGGCGCCGAGAACTCCCAGAGCCCCACGCTCAGCCTCGGCCGGAGCCGGAGACGGAGACGGAAGGCCCGTGGGTGCCGGCGGGGTCACGAAGTGTAGCAGTTAATAGGGAGAAGAGGGCCAAGGGCCGCGGTTGCCAGGGAGGCAGTCCCGCCTTCCTTTGCCGACCTCGGCCTGGGTGTGGCTTGGGGGTCTCCTTCCTCGGGGTGCGTCTGGGGAGACTCAGCTCGAAACAGAAAAAAGAAGTCGATCGCGACACCCCCCTAATGAGAACCTTGGAGGGGGCTTTTAAAAAATCGCAAGAAATTCAAAACACGGTCTTTTTTTTTTCTCTCAGTTACTTAATGGGTGACTCGTCTAAAGTAAGGTTATTGGAACTCTGGCCAATCGCCCCGCTGCTTCCTCCCTCCCCGGGGCTTCGAGGCCCTGCCCCCCACTGGGTGGAAATAAATTGTTCTGGGGCTTTTAGGATTGCGCGAGTCCAGAGTCTTTGTTTTACAAATGACGAAACCCAGGAGACCAGAACCGGTTAAGTGACTTTGTCTGCTAAGTGTCTACGAGCTAGGAAGTGTCTTAAGGGCGAGATTGGAATCCAGGTCTTCCAGACTGAAAGTCCAGAGTTGAGTGATACGAGGTTAGAGCAGTGCTTCCGAGGTGTTCTTCTGAAGTCATCCTGTGACCTTTTACTGTTGAAGGGTAACTTTCCTTTTTCTCGACCTGGCCCTTACTTGTGATTAGTTAAGGGCACTAGATAACGTTAGTTTTAAAGCTGGAAGGGGCTTTCCATTCAGCCATTCCTAATTGGCGCAACTACTTGTGCCCTACCTCCCAAAATCACCTTGTTGAAAAATAATCAACATCTTCATAACCAATTATATACGTAGTGCTTACCGTGTACTGTGGTAAGCACTTTATTATCTCATTTGATTCTTACAACCACCCTAAGAGGTAGGTGTTTTATTATTATCCCTATTTTACAGATGAGGAAACTGAGGCAAACAGCATTTAAATGAATCAGTAAATGTCTGAGGCTGGATTTGAACTCAAGTCTTCCTGGTTCCAGACACAGTCTCTGTCCACTCTGCCACCTATCAATTCTGTCATATACTTATGTAAATATGTACACCTACATTTGTACATAATGTCTTCTCCATTAGAATGGAAAGTCCTTGAAAGCCAGTAGCTGTGTGCCTAATACTTAGTAGGCACTTAATAATGGGTGCTGATTGGTAGATCTGGATCCCACTCTTTCTTTTTACTGATAAGGAAACTGAGGCCCAGACAGAAGGAAACCATAAATTCCAAGATTATACATTTTAGGAAGTTGGTTTCAGTCCTAGGTTGAATCCTAGTGGTCTTGCACTCTCAAAGCAGATTTCTTTCTGTTATACCCACTCATGTTCTCTAAGTGAGAAGTGAGATTTTTTTTCATTACATCAGCATTTTTAATAGTGGATCTTTTTCTTTAAAGCCTACTTCAAAGCACTTATTCTCTAGATCCTTTTTGCTCTTTAGTCACTTTTGGTAAGCTCAAGGTCATGTGATTTGTAACTTAAGACTATAACTCACTCACCCTTCGTCAGAAGTATCACTTAGTAAATGATATCTTGAAGATATTCATTTGGTCCTAGGCTGTTGTGAAAGTTGATAGGTACTAAATAAATATTTGTTAAATGAATTATTCTTTTACATTCTCTTCCCTTACCTCCCCACCTCCCCCCCAGTTCTTGGGAACTGTTTTTCATTGTTTTTTTACCCCCAGCATCTTGCCCAGAATTGGGTAGGTGCTTAATAAATGCTCCTTGGATTGTATTAAGTTTACTACTGAAAAGTATTAAAAACCTAAAATATTTACTTCAACAGTTTTTCTGTGAACAGTTCTTACCACTTAATAGAAATGTTATATATTTATGAGTAGTTTAATATATAGATATGTATATGTTAAACAAAAGTTTCCAAGTAACATTTGAAAATATGAAATTTCTTTTGCAATTATATGGATAAACTTGGAGTTTGTAATATTAGGATTGGGTGTAATGCAGTAATTAATAATTTAGCAAGCAAGAATTCTAGAGTTTTTTCTTACTATATTTTCTAAAATTTAGATTCTTATCCCTGAATTTCTGCCATTCTGATGATTTGTGATTTGCTACTTTTTAGTGCCCTATATCAGAGGTGTCAAACATGTACACCAGATGAGGTGTACCAGAACCAGACTAAAATGTAATTTGGAAATATTCAACTAAATAAAATGATAATAAAATGAATTATTTCCCCCCCCTCCAGTCATTATGTAGTCCACAGGGACCTTTATGTACGATTTTGTGACACCCCCCCCCCTTTCTATTTGAGTTTGCTATCACTGCTTTATGTTTTTCCATTCTGCACAATCATTCTTCCTCTAGTAGCTCTCCCCTATGATCCTATGAAACAAGCATTTATGATTATGGGTTATTTGTCTACTTCCTACAGATCAGCTCCTTAGTACATTGCCATGCAGGTAGTTGGTGTTTAGTAAATGTTTATTAATTTGAACAGGCTCCCATTATCTTAAGCCTTATGACTTGAGGCCACTAGCATAGTTGATTACCAAGGAGCAAAGAACATTGGCTTTTTAGTTTTCCATCTGTAGCTACATGAAGTTATCTGACCAACTACTTAGTGATATATTCTCGAGGTGCAGATTTGATTCTCCATGCTAATCTTAATTCTCTGTGTTTATAGTAGCTGTTAAGGCAAAAGGAGTTTCTACACTTTATACTTTCAGGAACAGCTAATTTTTAAGTTTCAATTTTCCCATTTCTGATATGGGAATATAAATGTAAGAATGCTTTTATCTAATAAATGTGTCCCTTTAAAATATGTGCAAATCAAATTTTATAAATTGACTTAATAAATGCATTAAGAAACTCACTATTTAAAGGAACTCTGGATAATCTGGGCAGTCCTTTTGTAGTATAATTTGTCTTTTTTCTTTTAACTAAATTTGAATTGTATCTCAACCTCAGAAAAGGGTTGTATTTGAAAGGTTCATGGGAAGGTCTTTTGTTTGAAACTTTAATTTTTTTAGAAACAGTGTTATAAATATTGGTTGTTAGGGCCTAAGGCTAACCAGCAAAAGCCTGTTTAAACCACAGTGTAGCTGAACTACATGCCTAGTCTGGGTTCTGGGAGCAGGAAACTGTGCTGTGTGTTAAATGGGAAAAAGAAAGTCTTTTTCTTTCCTGAAATGAAGTCTGCCCCTTGGCACAATTATAAAAATAGAGTTTATCTTTAAAGATTTTATCTTATGTCCTCTATTATGTCACTAGTCCGTGGCCTTCCCAAACCCTGAAAATATCACCTTCCCTCTACTATTTCTTCTCTCTTTCACCCCACAATGCTTGATTTACAGTTAACTCCAGTTACCTTTTAGGTACTTTTAGGCACAACCTGACTGAACATATTTACTTAATAAAGAGTAGTAGCTATAATAATTGTCATTTCCTATTGCATTCTTAGATGAGTCTCATGTTTTACATTCATAATCTAATTTTATCTCTAGAACAGCATTATAATGTAGGTGCTACTGTTATTATCCACATTTTACAGATGAGGAAACTGAGGTTTAGAGAAGTTAAGTAACTTTATTTATGTTCTCATAATAAATAAATGCCAAAGGCAAGATTTGGACCCTTGCCTCATATGACTTAAAAGTCTAGCATTCTTTGCACTATATCATTCTGCCAGTTCATGAAGGGTCTCTTCTATGTAAGATATAGGGAGTAGATAGAAAAATGATGGTGACACAGTACCAGCCATTAAGGATGTGGCTGAGAAGACAAGAGGAAGGCATACCCCTCCCTCTCCAAATATTTGTAAGTTCTGCCTGTTCACACTCTTGGGGAATAATCATTGTGAGAAATCTTAGAATTTTTAGATAGTATGTGCTTCTCACATATAACTTATTTTCATTCATTCAACAAGCATTTGAGTATTTGCATTACTAAAAAAGAGGTGACAAATGATAGATAAGTCTAGGATCCTTGTCCTCCAGGAACCAGAGGGGCAACATCTATAGTCATAAGATTGGATTTAAATCTGTGCTTCCACACCTAACACCTGTCTGTCTCTAGGCCCATCTCTTCTCTAAGTTTCAGTTTCTTAACACCCATCCATCAGGAATTATTAATACTTGTATGACCTACGTCTCAGAGCAGGAAGATACTTTGTAAAACTTTATTAAGAGACTATTTGTATAAATGAGTGTTCTGGTTACATTATAGCAATTATATTATATATTATATATTATATTATATATATTATAGATTTGGTGAGATGGCAGATACTTATAGACACATACACATTTGTAAAACAGTTAAGTAACAGATCAGGAAGCTATGAAGTATCAAAGTGAGTGATATAGATAGTTTTATAGGAGTTGTGTGCCAAAATAGTCTGAAACTGCCTTTTGGAAAAGATGGGATTTAAACCGCATCCTGAAGGATGGTGAGATTTAAATAGATGGAGGTTTGATGAAAGGGCACTGAGATGGAAGCATGAAGAAAGATTTGGAGTTAGGAATGAACATATTGAATGAGAGTGTGTGGGGCAGTGAGGCTGGGG
Source organism: Notamacropus eugenii (assembly GCF_028372415.1). NCBI lineage: Eukaryota > Metazoa > Chordata > Mammalia > Diprotodontia > Macropodidae > Notamacropus > Notamacropus eugenii. The sequence goes on from NC_092872.1 coordinate 404,932,625, forward strand.
AGAGTTGTTTTCGGTTAGTAGTGGGAGATAAAGTGGGATAGGACCGGATGATAAATTCATATTCTACGCTAAGGGATTTTTATTTTGTATTCTGGGCAGTGAGAAGCCACTGAAGGTTTCCAAGCAGAGGATTAACAAAATGAAAGGAGTTTTAGAAAGATTAATCTTCCCAATAGAGAAGTGAACAAAGAAAATGAACAAATAGTTTTCAGTGGAAGAATTGTGAACTACCAACCAAGACAAGTTAACAAACATTTATTAAGTACCTGCTATGTGCTAGGTGTTGTGCTAAGCACTTGGGATACAAAGAAGAGAAATACAGATGAAAGCAATTCTGAGATTTCACTTCATACCTCCTCATTGGCAAGGATGATTTTCTGAAAAATAGAAATCGTTTTAAAGACAAGTCTGATATATCATTCATTGATATTGTCATAAATAGGTCCATTTAATGTAAGGCTGTATAATTTGGAATTATGTGAGAAAAGTTACTGAATTACCAATACGTACCCTTTAATCTAGTAGTCCCACTATTGGGCATATGCCCCAAGAAGTCAAAGACAGAAAGGACTCGTATATATGAAAATATTAGATATAGCACTTTTTATGATAACAAAAAGCAAGAAACAAAGTGGCTGCCCTTTAATTGAGGAATGGCTGGAAATTTTGTGGTATGTAAAATTAGGTTCATAGATCGTTAGTGGGAAAGGGACTTCAGAAGCTATCTAGTCCAGCCCTTTCAATTTACAGTGAGCGAGCTGAAGTCCCAGAGTGGTTAACTGACTTACCCATGCTCACACAAGGTATAAGCATTATAGTCAGGATTTGAACCTAGGCACTCTGACTCCATTGAACTATAAAAAAAAGAAAATCGAAAAAATTTCACAGAAATATGGGGAGACTTGTATTAATTGATTCAAAGTAATATGAGTAAAAACAAGAAAATAATAGCATATATAACCGTACATTTAATAATGTAAATGAAAACAATACCAAAAGGCAGCCATCTTCTGGTGAAATATAATGATCAATATGGAGAATGAGTGATAAAACACATCTCCCAATAGACAGGGGAGAAGTGGGGGAATATAGGTATGGAATGTGGTTCATTTTTCTGCTATGTGCTCAATTGGTTGCTCTTAATGTTTTTTCTTTTTTTCAAGGGGAAGGGTTCTGTTGGGAAATGATCAGTTTTTGAACTCAGTAAAAGTTAAAAAGAAAAGTTTGTAATGGCAGGGTATAAGAGGAATTGGAGGGATTACAAGTTAGGAAGGCTTATGGTAGTAATAATAATAGATACATCTGATCCTCATAACAGCCTTGGGAGATAGATACTATTATTATCCTCAGTGTGTAGATAAGGAAACCGCAGAAGTTTAGTGACTTGCCTAGGGTCACACAGCTAGCTAGTAAGTGTCTGAGGCAAGATTTAAACTTGGGTTCTCCTGATTCCAGCCCCAGCACTCTATGCTTTGTGCCACGTCATTGCCCCTCTATTTTATGTCTGAGGTGATAAGACTGACTGAATTGTAGTGGTGGTGAAGTAGCAGCACAGAGATAGAAGGACATTTCATAGGAACAGTCAATAGAATTTGATTCCTGAATTTCAGGAATGAAGAAAAAAAGGAAGAATCAAAATTGTCTGAAAATATTGGTGACATGAATAGAGGCAGCAAGTCACAGTGGAAGGAGTATTAGCTTTGGAGGCAGAGGACATGAGTATAAATCCCAACTCTCCTTATTACTACTTGTGTGATCTTAGACAAGTCGCTTCTTTGGTCCTCACTAATCTATAAAAGTGAAGGGTTGGAGGTGGACTAAATTACTTTAAGGCCTCTTCTAGCCCTAAATCTGCAATTCTGTAATACTCTGCAATGGAAAGGGGAATGTGGCAAGAGAATGATATAAAAGAGGATTAATTTAATTGTAGATATTATGTTTGAGGATATCTAAGTGTAGATAAATAAAGAAGAATGGAACATAGGCAAGAAGTTTTGACTTTGAGACTACAAGTGTTTTTTAATTTTTTTGCATTTCTGTTCTAACATGACACAATCATCATTTTTTTCTATGCAAATGGAAGCAGTTTAATTTCCAGTTAATTTACCTCACTTTATAACCATTTGGCTTATCTATTTAGATTCACCAGTCAGGAGGGGATCAGAGATGAATACTGACTGGTTAATACAGTGTCTCAAAAGTCTTAGTGCAGTTTAAAGTTTTAGTAACTTAAAACTTTACTGGGTTACATCTTCACTAAGATTTTGAGGGCACCCTGTATATCTTTCTCCTAATATTTAAATATTTAAGTATATATTGTGTTGATCAGCCATGCAGAATACTGCAGTGTATTAAGCACACAGACACTGCTACATGGTCCTGTGGCTTAGCTCCTGACAGTTTAGAAATGACCAAAACCAATGCAGTAGAAGTGCTATAGTTCAGTGTAACAGTTGTCTATCATGTGACTGACTGACTTTATTTCTTTCTCTTTTAGTGTTATCATCACCATGTTGATTACCTGTGCTGTTTGCTGCTATCTCTTGTAAGTGTGTACAAGTATTGCTCTTGGATATTTGTAACATGTAAAATTCAGAAGCAAACCTATAACCAGCTGATAAGACTAAATTGAGAATCTGTATTATTGCTGTTTTTCCATGGACTTTTTTTTTTTCTCAAACATAATCTCTAGAATCATCTGCTAGAAAATGCCAGGAAATCATTTTCTATCTTAGGTTTTCTAAGGGTTTTTTTAGGTTTCTTAGGTTTTTTTTAGCTTTTCTACCTAAAGATGTAAGAGAGATATATAAATAATATACCCTTAAGGTAATACTAGACTTAAAAATGATCCTGAAATATGTTTAATATTCTCTCTATTGTGAAATATGTATTTCTGCCTCCTTTGTCTGACTATACCAATCTGAAGCAGTTCTTGTTTGTTGTTTTTGTTCCTTTGGTAAATAAAATTTTGAGCTGGAATCATCTAGTAAGGATCTGTTTTTAAAACAATCCATTGTAGGTTATGCCTAATATCATAATAGCTTTCATTCAAAATGCTAGCTATTGTAACATGAATTGTTGAATTAAATCTATTTTAGTATTTAAAAAGTGATGTCTTCTTTGACATATATTTTTGGAATTCCATTCCTTAAACATTTTTGCCAGAAACTACAGTTAAACTATTTTAAGGGTTGGTGACTTGAAATGAAAAGAAATAAGCCTTTTCTCAAATATTCCTATCAACATCATCTCCACTAATATCAAAGAAAATATCTGTGTGCCAGGCACTATGTTAGGTGATGAGGCTACAGTAATAAAAAAAATGAAACAGTCTTTCCCCTCAAAGAGTTTACATTTTCACCTGGGAAAATAGCATACATATACTGACTGAATACAAGTTCTGTTTTTAGAGGATAAGACATTAGCAGTTGGGTGGATCAGGAAAGGCTTCATGTGGAAAGTTCTGTGTGCACAGAATTTTAAAGGAAATAAAGGATTCGGAGAGGTAGGGGTGAAGTGAGAATACATTTTGGGCATGAGGGACAGTTGGTACAAGGCATCTAGACAGGAAATGAGTGTCTTGTGTGAGGAATAGCAAGAATGCCAGTTTGACTGGACCAACAAGCATGAGAAGGAGGGAGTAATAGATAATAAAAGTTGGCAAGTAGACTGGGACCATATTGTAAAGGACTTTAAACAGATGAGCTTATATTTAATCCTCAGGGCAGTGGGGAGCCATTGCAGTTGTTAAGTAGGAGAGTAGTATGATTAGACCTGCACTTTAGGAAAACTGATTTGGCAGCAGTGTGGAGGATGTATTGGAGAGGGGAGAGTTGTGAGACTGAGAAACCAATTAGGAGCCTTTTGCAGTTGTCTGTGAGAGAGGGTCTAACCTAGGTTGTGTTGTAAGCAGGGAGAAGGGCACTGATACTGTGGAAGTAAAGAAAAGACTTGGCAACTGGTTGAATATGTGAGGTGAGGGAGAGAGAGGAATGAGGAAGAATGTCAAGGTTGAAAAGCTGAGTTATTGGAAAGGTGGTAGTACCTTACCTATTTCTCTTGAGGGAAATTTGGGAGTAGGAGGAGGGAAAATTTTAGAAGAAAGATAATGAAAAAGTTGAGTTCATGAACATGTTGAGTTTGAGATGCTCTGAGATGTTTAGTCTGAAATGTCCATTACAGAGTTAGAGGTGTGTAGTTGGAGCTCAGAAGGGACTGGAATTGAATATATGAATCTGAGAGTCATCTGTGTACAAATAATAATTAAATCTATGAGAACTGGTGGGGCCATCAAATTAAGAGACTAGGAGAGGTTGAACACAAAGCTTTAGAGTTTGAAGGTCCCAGTGTGGAAGATGAACCAGCAAAGGACTCTGAGAAGGACTGGTCAGACAGGACCTCTCTCCTGAGAATCAGTGCAGAAGAGAGGAGAGTATCCAGGAGAGTAGGATGGTCAACAGTGTCAATGCTGCTGAGGGGTCTAGAAGCATGAAGATTGAGAAAAAGCCATCAGATCTGACATTTAAAAGATCATAATTTTAGAGGTGATAACTTTAGAAAGAATGACTCCAGTTGAATAATTAGGTTAGAAACTAGATTGCAAAGGTTTGAGATCATAAGCGGCAGCCAGCATTTAAGTGCCTACTACGGACCCTGTGCTAAGCTCTGGCAATACAAAGAAAAGCAAAAAACATTCCCTGCTCTCAAGGAACTCACAGCCTAATACAAACGAAATATAAACAGGGTAGACTGAAGATAATCACAGAGGTAAGCCACTAGCATTGGGGGGAATAGAGGATTTTAGGAAAGGCTACTTTCAGAAGGAGGGACTTTAGCTGAGACTTGAAGGAAGTCAAGAGCTGAAGATGAGGAGCGAAACCATTCTAGGCATGAGGGACAGCCTCATGGAACAGTGCAAGGAACAGAAAGGAGACCAGTGACATTGGATTTCAGAGTATTAGAGGTATGAGAGGAGGGAGTAAGGTATAAGAATATTGGAAAGGTGGGAAGGGGCTAAATTATGAGAGTTTTAAATGCCAAATAGGATTTTCAATTTAATCTTGGAAGTGAGAGTTTAATAATGACTATTAGAGTTTCTTGAATAGGAGAGTGACATGGTCTGACCTGTTCTTTAGGAAGATCACTTTGAAAGCTAAGTGAATGATAGACTAGAGTGTGGAGACCAATCAGAGGCTATTGCAGTATGCCAGGTATGATGATGATGCAGACCTGCACTATGGTGGTGTCAGTGTCAGAGGAGGGAAGAGAGGAGAGGCATATAGGAGAGATGTTGGCAAAGGTAGAATCAGTGGGACTTAGCTACATTGGTTATATGGAGGTGAGTGACAGAGGAATGAAATCTAAGAATGATATCTAGGTTTCAAGCCTGGGTTACTGGGAGGATGGTGGTGCTCTGGACAGTAATAGGGAAGTAAGAGGGAACAATTTGGGGGAAATGTAATGACTTCAGTTTGGGGCATTTTGACTTTAAGGTGTCACCTGTGAGATATCCAGTTTGAGATGTCCAATAGACAGTTGAAGATGTGAGACTAGAGGTCAGGAGAGAGGTTAGGGCTGAGTAAGTATCTGAAAAGAAACAAGATGAAGTGGAACAATGAGTATAAGCAACTTTTCTTTCTGGAAGTTTTGTTGAGAAATAAATAGAACAATATATTAAACAGATTTATAGTCTTTTGAGAGTTTTTGGGAGGATCAAGGAGATTTGGATGTTTTTGTAGGCAGCAGAGAAGGAACCAGTAGATAGAGATTAAAGTTTATTAGCAAGAGAGGTGGGTGGTGGGTGGAGATAATGTGGAGCAGTGTGCTGTATCCGTTTTCGGGCAGCTCTGGCTGGCCTTCATGGCCTTTGTGTTCAGAACCTAGGCTGCAGTGAAGTTGCTACACAGGGCAAGCTGCTTGGATTCGTTACAGGTTTGATTTTGAAGGTTTGATTGTTGTGCATTCAGAAACCTGAAACTCTGGACTGGACAAGGGAAGAGATGGGACCAAGAGTAAAGGGTTGGTCTTGGCTAAGAGAAAGGTCACTTATTTATCAGACACTGAAATAAAGGAGGATAGAATAAGGGATGATAGTTATCAAGGGTTTTGGAGATTTAGACAAGGGGAGAAACAAGATCTCACAGAGAATGGTCTCTATTTCTTGTTAAAGTATGAGGCAGAATCTTTTTGTGAGAGGGAAGGGACAGTGGGAGATTTTAGGAGAGATTGGTAAATTTAGAATGCCGAGTGGCCTAGAGAATTGATTAAGGAAGAATGAAAGGATTGTCCTTCATGCTAAGGTCAGAGGCCAGTTAAGATTAGATAAATGTAAATGTCTAGAAGACTCATTTGACTCAGCTGCATGATTTCCTCAAGCTCTGTTCTGCCTCTAGTAAATAGGAGCCAAAGAGGGATATATTTAAGTATTGGGGTTGGGCATGGGGGTTGGGGCAAGGGATTCAAGATTAGAGGGCCATGTAGAGTTGAAAAGGTAAAAAGTGAGGTCAGAGAAAAGGTAGAGAAGTTTGGGAAAATACTGAAGAATGGAGAAATTGGAGGTGCCATTGAGAATGAAGAATAGGCGCAGGAGGATTAGGGCACAGGGAGAGGAGACTATGACTGACAAAGGAATTTGAGAGGTTTTGATTAAGTGAAACACTTGTGGGTAATGGGGAGATCAAATGAATGTCCTTCCCTGTGTGTACAGCCTAGGTGACCTGAAGAAGTATTCATGAGAGTAGAGAAGATTGTGGAATTACAAGGTGAGATTGTTTGAAGGGAGCATCAACATGACATCAGCAGAGTAGAGATGAAAAGGAAAAACTGAACTAAGCACTGAAGTCCATGACGGGGGGAGAATGTCTTGGGGACCAGTATAAAATTGCTACTAACATGTCAATTGGGTGATAAATTTGAATGGCAAACCTCAAAGAAGGAGAGGTTCCGTAGTGATGCTGCTAGAGGTAGAGTAGAAGTGGCATTGGGGAGCAAGGAATATTCCAACTTCCCTTGAAGGATCACTGTGTCCAGTAGCATGAGAGAAAGTATAACCAGTTGTGGAGAGAGTAGCTAGTGATGCATTTTCATCATCAGCGTAGCTGAGCCCCTGAAAGTAGATGAAAGGAACCCAAGAGCAAGATATCTAAAATGAAGGAACGTTTAACCATGGAAAAGGATTTTCAGAGGGCACAGTAGAAGGCACTAGAATGAGACATGTAAAGAGTCGAATCAAGATGGATATAGATGAAGGAAGGGGAAGTTAGGGTTGGAGTGGATCACACTTCAGTTGTCCAGATTTATCATTACAGGATTGGGAGAGGAAGAGATGGGGTAAGTTTATGAATCATAGAGTCAAATTCTGGCAGCCTTTTGCATTCATTGGACTCTGAAAGGAATGGAATGCTCTTTTTATGGGTGGTCTCAGCTCAGCATTCCCTCTGTAGGGGTTGAAGAACATGTTTGCCAAACCTATGTTTGGAGAAACATGTGGCTGAATGGGACTGAAAATTGGAAAAAAGAATTTGGGAACAGTACTCTTTCTTAGTGTTTCTATAGCATTCTTTTTCATAGGCTGAATACTTCTGAAGACAGCCAATCACAAATAAAGATGAGGCAGATCCTGGTTCTGTGGTTATCCTGTTGCAGCTTGGACTTAGATTGTTGCATGTGTGCCGTCTGGTCTGTCATTTGCTCGCTTATTTTGGGGAAGTTCTTGCACATTACTGCTGTTCCTATATTTTAGTTCTATACAAGTCTTGTCTAAGTAGGAACCATGGAATTTAATTTCCTTTGGAACTTCAGGTTAAGATCTTCTACTTTACTAAGCTTTCCAAACAATTTAAATCAGCCACAAAACTGTTTGTGTTTATTTGGAAAGGTAAGGGCCTTTTTAGGGGTAACTTTGGGAAGTTTGAGGAATGGCATAAATGGTACTTTAGATAGAACTCTGAGCTGCTTTGAGGGCAGAAAAAGGAAAGCCAATATAGTGCAGTAGAAAGATCACACGTGATTTGGACCTAGAGGATTCTTGAGTTTGAAGCCTAGCACGTAGTAGCTGTGTGACCCAGTGCCAACTCCCATTTCTTCATCCGTTAAATGAGAGGGTTGATCCTGAAGCCCCCTTCCAGATTTAACTCTGTGATCATGAGCCTGAGGAGTGAACTGCAATTTGAAGAATTTAAAGAAGTTTGTTACACATTGAACTAAAACCAGAGAGATTTTCCTTAGTCTGAAATAGTATAGGTGTGGTCTTGCCTAAAGGCTATGAATTAGATAACCTCTTTTCCAGTTCTGTGATTCTAAATGGAGCCTTTTTCTGATTACAATACCTCATTCCTGCTTTGCAAATATTCATTTACCTTCCTTGCTTCTTGTAATCTGGAAGGTAGGTAGCATTTTCTTTTTAAAATGAGAAAATTAAGGGACAGAAGGAAATCCTATAACCAAGCTTATAGCCTTGATACTTGATTATTAGCTCTGATGAAACATTTCTTTCTTCCCCCTCCTCCAAAAGAAGAGAATCCTTTTTGTACTTGGGTTAGTCGATTCCTTTATCTATACTTTTTCTTTTTAGGGGTAACATGGGAAAGATGTGAAGAGTATTTCAGATTTAAGTGAAAATTTTATCTTAATGAGGCTTTAATTTTGGGAAACACTATATAATAGCACTAAGTAAAGGAGTATAAGGGTGGCAATGAATTTGGTGTCAGAGAACCTATGTTCAGATTCTGCCTCTGCTACTTACTACCTTTATGATCCTGAGCAATTCACTTAATATCTTTAGGCCTAATATTCTTCCTTTGTGAAATGAAAGGGTTGGCTAAAATCTTCCAGGTCCTTTCTACCTCTAAATTCTATAATCTGTCTGTACCAGATCATTTTTCACTTTCCAGAAAGTATTCATACATGCGCTCCTAGAAAAGGGTCACTGGTGCTGTCTTCACAGAAAAAAGAACAGCACATAGTTTCTACTTCAAACAAATATTATTGAAGAAGTTCATTTTTTAGGATGTAAGGAATGCAGTGTTTTTTTTTCCTTTCAAAAAATAGCCCTTGTTTTATTGAATCTTACTTTAGTTTATGTTATGTCCTCATTTATAAAATGATTAAGTTGTACTGGATGAACCACCCATACGGACCCTTCCAATTCTAAATTCCTGTGATCCTCTTTTAGTGAGCATTTACTTGAAAAATATGAGAGTCAAATTCCAAAATATATTTTAAGAGCACTTATCTTAATCTAACTGGCAAGAGATGTGGCATTGGATAAATTTTGAAAATTAAAGACATTTAGCATCTTGTTTCAGTGATTCTTATGTCTTAAAGAGAATTTATTTGGATTAGAACATCTGAATGTGCGAAAGACTTTGGATTTGCTAAATAAAGGACTGTTTTGAAATACAGCTTTTTTCTGTTTTCAGTAACAGGGCTGTTTCAGGAAATGACAAATCTTTCTAGCTTGTGCTAGTTTGAGGTTATAAAACAAGAGGGATTTAACTTGTTTGAGCACTGTAGAAATCAGGGTCTATACAAGTACAATCCTCTTTCTGTTAATGGTTTAGCAAATCTAAAAAATAACTTGCATATTTTAAGGCTACTATCAACTTACTAGTTTTATTAGCATTTAAAAGATTGCTTTAATCCCTTGAAATTAAATAGTTATTATGAATTTAAACCTACTTGGTCATATGTTAACTTTGAAAGTTTTCATTTTCCCCGTAAGAAGCTGAGCTTAAGGATTAAGCCCCATAAATAGTGATCTTATTTTATCAAAGACGTGATTGCTTCCTGAAAAATATGAAATAGGCCCTCTGTTGATTATCTCTAATCTATCCTGTCTATATCTTGTTTGTACATAGTTCTTCATATATTGTTTCCAATGTTAAAATGTGAGCTCCTTGAGAGCAGGGACTGGCTTTTACCTCTCTTTGTATTTCCAGCATTTAGCACAGGGCCTGGCACCTAGTAGGCACTTCATAAATGCTTGTTTTTGACTAGTTATCATTTATCTGTTGGTAGTTCTTATCTGGGATTCTTTTGTATTAATAGTTCCTTTTTGACTCCTGCTACTCACTATGAATTCTAAAACACAGATGCTCAGTGAACTTTCATACGTATCTCTCCCTCCAGTGATCCTGTTCACATTCCAACTATCCTATTGTACTACATCCCATAAAACTTCGACAAGGAGTCCACTCAGTGTACTGCAGGGTAGATATTCAATACTAGTGGATCACACAAGCTGTCTACTGATTTTCCCTATTTCTTGCTATGTAATGTGCTCATCTTTTTTAATCATACCTCTTTTTGATGACATAATTGGCACTTCTTTATTTATAAAGTAAAGTAGCCTGCTCACTCTCACCATAATTTTGCCTTTTGAGTAACCTTTTTAGTTCTTTGGAGGGTGTGGAATTCCCTGATTTACAGTCATACAGCATAACCTGAAGAATAGTAATGCTTAATGTTAATAGGTTTTTTCTTTTAGCTTGCGATCATTCCCAAAAGCAATCTAGCCAACTCTCTTTTTTCTCTTCAGCAAGCAATAGGCCCAAATCACTGTTCATGTACTATGTCTATCCAAGATGTATACTCTCATAGACTAATTCTACAGGTTATCTATCCAACTGTACCTCATAGTCTAGACGATAGCCATTTTTCACTTGTGGATAATTAATTCTGTGGATAGTTGGGTTCAGCAGTGAGCTAGTTGCCTGAGAACAGGGACTGTTTATTGCTTAGCACTGCACCTGGCACATAGTAGGTACTTAATAACGCTTAATGGCTAAACTCGTTTAATTACCGATCTCATTTAAGAGGCTCTCCTGTGTTCTTGATACCAGTAGTATAATGGCACATGCAATTAACATCTACAGGAAATGTCTCTTCAAATTAGACTCTGCTGGATATAGTCCATTATTTTGGGAAAGACCAAAAGTGAACGTCTTCCTATTATATTCCTTACTTGATCTTCATAAGCAAAAGGTCATTGAACTAATCTTTCAGGGAATCTTGTATGATTTTGATACATAAATAAGAAAAATCTTGTTGGTGGTTTTCTTGCAGTCTAAAACAGAAAGCACAATGGGATTTTGTTTTCTCTGCACATTTCAGTTAATTGGGTGAATGTAAATGTATGACTTACCATGCATTATTTTTTGCAGAAGCCTGCCTATTTCATTCTTTTACTTTTCATCATTGATGCTCTCAGCGTATGTGTAGAAAAATCTTAGAAAAATTTTGTAGATACAGGAAAGTAGGCATATGTATTACTAGTTATTGATATTATGTTGGTCAGCTCTTTGGGGTAATATTTTAATTTTTTTGTGGGTCTTTGGTATTTTTCCTATATGAGAATTGATTCTTCAAAATTTCTCCTAGCACATATCTATTCTTTGTCTAGTCCTGCTGCTTTTTTTCCCTGTTGTTTTCCTCACTGGACATAGCTATTTTCTCACACTACATTAAGGCCTGTGATATTCAAATGTGTTGGTTCCATTGTCATTGATGATGAAAAGAATTTTTTAGAGTAATAACTTCAGGTCTTTTCCATTTTTCATTCTTTTGTCCTCTAATTTTATCCTTTAATGCCTTCAGGATAATTTTGCTTTTAAGCTTTAAGTTTGCTTTTCCCTTCACAATTTCTGTTTTATGAGGCTAGTGCTGCTTGCACTACCTTACTCTATGACATTTAAGAATGAATTTATATCCTAAACAAGTTATTTTGACTTCTTTATCTCTGCTTGATAAGGAGATCTAGTCTTACTGAGGCAAAGCTTTTTTTGTCTTCTAGTTATAACAGTTGATTTATAAATATCTTTAAGAGGTGGTTGTAATAGGTGTTGACTTACTCTTTTATCTGTTTTCTCTTTGTCTTCATTATCATCTTGATTCAATAGGTCAATCTGGCATTGCTCCTTCTGATTTTAATTCTGCTATTTTGGTAATAATTTTTTGAAATTTTTATTCTAACAAGTCTGTGTTTTGGTTGTTCAATGATTCAGGAATAAATACCACATCAGTAATCCAGAGTTTTCTTTCTATTAAAATAGAATCAATTTCAGTTATTTTTGATAATATTTGGCGTCTGCCATGTCCTATATTTCCCAACTCTTTTCTTTAAGAAATCATTCATATTGTATATGAGAATTCTTCATAGTCTACAGACTGTTGAGCCTCTCTTCTCATTCCTGAACCATATTTCCTAAAGTAGTTTTTGTCTTACCTTTGCCCACCTTTTTCATTGAAATCAAGGAATATTAAAGTAAATGTTATTCGAGGTGAATCATCAAGTTCTTCATAGACATTCTCAGTCTCTTTTATCTTCTGTAATAAGATGTTGCTATATATGCCAAAATTATTTTCATGGTAATATTTTTGCAGATGCTTATCATGAAAATAAACTTCTTTCCCTCCTTTTGTTGGAGGCCTGTGGGGACTATGGGTATAGAATATTACATAAGCTGTTAGGTGTAGTTGATATTTGTTGGTTTTGCTGAAAAATTATTTTAAAAATGTGTTTTGAGAGAAGTCTTGATATGTAAAGGTTTTGGGAGGAGTAAATTTAGAAATGAATGTGGTACAGAAACAAGCCATCAACACAACTTGTTTTAAAAAATGCTTCTTTTGAGCCCTCCAGTCTAAGATGATCAAATATCCCATTAAATAATATTTCTTGTTGCCTTTGGATACAGAATAAAACCCTAACTGCCAACTCCTTTATTTGCTTTCATTCAATCCTTTCATTTAGCTGCAACTCAGTTTTTTCTTCCAGTTTTAGTTATAGGATGTCAAGCTTGATACAGTTAAATTCCTTAAAGTAGTATGTCCACTCAGTTACTTTACAGAGATCCCATGTTTAAAGTACCAATGGCTAAGTTAATGTTTATGGATAGCTTAAAAACCATGATCTCTTAACACCCTCTATCCACTTTTCTGCTACCCTTGTTAAAGAAATTGTAGGGGCAACGTAGCACTGAGGACATTACTTATTTTTCTTCATTTCATGTGCCACTCTAATCAGCTTTTTGATGTTGAGCATATTCTTAATTAAGTAAGTTCTCAGAAATCAGATGTAGTCTTTTCCTTGAGCTATACTGAACTCTTTTCAGTCTGGTAGAACCTGGCAAACCATGTGTTGTTCTAGTGTAGATTTTTAAGGACTCCCTGAGGGTCAGTTCAGCCCTAAACTGGTAAGCACTAGTTTCCAGGATTTAGGTTTGGGGTTGTTACCCTAGTCAGAATGTGTCTGGAATATTAAGTCAACATTGTAAGGAGTCATTTTCCCTGAGCAAATAACTTGTACCTAGCACTTAGTAAATAAATCTGGTTTAAATTGTTTTTGGTCTATTTTCCATCTCAGTGAGAAATCAATCAGTCACGAAGCATTTATAGTGCTTACTGTGTACCAGACACTGGGGATAAGAAAGGCAAAAACACAAAGAGTCCTTGCCCTCAATGAACTTACTATACTGATGGAGGAGGACAGACAATACCCAAATAAAAAGGTACACAGAAGCTAAGTAGAGAGTAGAGGAAAGATAACTTTAGAGCAGAAGGCTCCAGTGGATGGGGGCGGGGGGGGGGGGGGGGGAGCCAGGAAAGTTTCCTGCAAAAGGTAGCATTTAAGCTGTCTGGAAAGAAGGCAGGGATGTCAAGAGGCCTTGGGGCTGGAATATTTTATGCAAAGAACAGTAAACTGGACAATACTGATAATCTGGATTGTATGTAGACTACGCAGAAGAAGGTAACTTGAAAGAAGACTGTAAAGATAGAAAGGGGCCATATTGTGAAGAGCCACCTTAAATACCAAGCATAGGACTTTATATTTGATCCTGGAGGTAACAGAGAGCCATTGACAGTTGTTGAACCTAATAGGGGTGACATGTCACTCCTGCATTTGAAGAAAATCACTGTCTGCTGTGTCTACCCACTCCAGTCTCTACCCACCTCCTGTCCTATGGGACTTCCAGTTCAAAATGTTCATTAAGCACTTGAAAATAATTAAGATTCTTTAGAAAACTGGGGTTTAGTAATTTTTTGTTTGTTCCTTTTGATTCTCGTAGCTAATAGAAGGAAACTGGAATTTATATGTGTGTGTGTGTGTGTGTGTGTATATATATATATGTTGCAGTGGATAATGCAAACAGATTTGTTTTTGAAATGCAGAACTACACATTTGTTGACCCTTTTTGCTTCACCTTTACATGATGGTCCAAAAATGGGGTGGATAATGGGAGGAAGTTTTTTAGTTTCTACAGATAGTTTAAAAGGCAAGTCTTCAAGTCTTACACACCTGAGAGCAGAGAGAGAGAGTGTGAGTGAGTGAGTGAGTGTGTGTGTGTATATAAGAAAAATTTGTGGATGATTTTTCAAGAACTTTATTTTTCTATACTTCCCAGTGCCTACTAGATGTTACATTGTTGTAATGGTGTTTAATAATGCTAAATAAAGATATAATTTGAACTTTGGTTATATTATCTTAGCTGAATATTTTCTAAGAAACATGATTTAATAATGAGAGGGTAAATACCATAGATTGCCAAAGGATAAGACTATTACTGGAGAGATTTCAAGAAGCATTCATCTCTTTAAACAAAGGGCAGTATTTTGACAGGTTATAGGAGTGAGATAGGCATTACAAGCCAAGAAAACAGAATGAACAAAAAGGATTTGTGATTGATAGAGAGAGGTATGAGAAGTATAGGTTAATAAGGTCATGAAACAAGTTAAGGAGTTCAGTTTGAATAGAGCACAGGGACTCTGTAGTGGAGTACATGTAAGGAAATAGTAAAAAAGTAGAAAACTGATGGAAAAGTAGCTTAGGTTTTATTTAGTAGACTGGTGAGAAAAAAGAGTAACATGATCTCTGGAATGTTTTTAGGAAGGTTATTGTAGCAGTGGTATGTAGAGAAAAATAAGCTGGGGGAGGGGTCAGTTCAGAATCAGCTAAAATAGTATGAGCCAGTGCTCCCCAATTAAGAAAACAATATATGCCCCTAATATGTGTATATTTATTTATAAATTATATACATACATGTATTACTATACTAATAATTATATACATCATCAATTTACACAGAATTGAAATTTTAAAAGGGTGACGTAAATATGAAATATTTCATTCAAGAGGTAGAGAACAATGGAATTTATTGAGTAGGGAAGTAACATGGTCAAACTAACACTTTAAGACAAGGTGGTGAACCTGTGGCTTTGGGACTACACATAGCCTTCTAGATCCTTAAGTGTGGCTGTTTGACTGAATCCATTGCCACATGTGGCCACCCCTGCTTTACGACAACCACTTTGACAGTTATATATAGGAAGAACTGGAGAGGGGAAAGACTTGATGTACCAGAAACCAGTGAAGAGGCTATTGAAGTAGTCCCAGGAAAGACACAGGAGGGTTTCAACTAGGGTTATGTCTATGCCAGTAGACAATGGAGACCAATACAATAAATCAATTTGGCAATTGGTTTGATATGTTGACTGAGGGAGAGTGAGAGGCAAGGGAATGAGGATTCAAATATGAGACCTAGGTTGTGAACTGGAACAACCTTGGCAAGAATTAGTAAATTTGGAAGAGGGGTTGATTATAGGGAAATGAAAATGTAAGGGCAGCTACTCTCTGTCATAAACCATCAGTGCCTGCTTATCCTCTTCAGCTCACTCTGTTCCTTCCTGAACAGATAGGGGAACTAACCTTTCACTGCTTCGTCGAGGGCAGAGACAGGTCCTAGAAGGTAGTGTCATCTAAACCCAGAACAATCCAGAGATCAGGGGGTCAGTATGCATAGGGAGAGGAGATAGGCACAACAGATTTTACCAATGGAATCCCAAAGAAAATTCCCATTTGTACTGGTGCTGCCTCCCTGGGGACTGGAAACAAGTAACAGGTACTCCCTGAGGGGCCTATATTCACTGAGAATGGTTGGAAGTTAGGAGCATGCACAAAGAAGAAAAGAATGGAGGGTGGAGATAGGGTACATTGAGGAAAAGGGTAGGCATAGTTGTTTTGGAGTCAAATCCCACAATTATCCTACCCACTTTACTCCTTTCTAGTTAGTGATATATCTCTTAGGGTTAGGCTGGGGTGAGGAAGCTGTGGCCTTGAAGCCACATTTGTCCCTCTAGGCCCTCAAGTAAGGTCCTATGACTGAATCCAAACTTCATAAAACAAAGGGAATTTATTCTGTGAAGTTTGGATTCGAAGGGCTGTACTTGAGGACCTAGAGGGTCACATGTGATCTTGAGGTCACAGGTCCTCCTCTCCCTGCCCGCCTCCCATTAGGTTATAGCCTCCCTGGCCCCAACTTTAGAGACCACTGGTTTAGGTAATAGATAATAAGAATTTGAGTGAAAGTGAGGACAATGGAGAATAAAATTAAGGAAAATTTTGTTTTCAGTACTTAGTAACTGATTTGATAGTGAAAAAGGAAGTCAAAGATGACTCCAGTGTCTAGAATCAGTCCCCTTTTCTTTATTCATAGGGTCACCACTCTAGGTGGTCATGTCACCTCCCAGCTAATCTTCAGTGGTTCCTCCTTGCCTCTAGGAAAAAATGCCAACTCTTCAGCTTTGGCATGTAAGACCATCACAATCTGCTTCTAGCTCACCTTTTACACACTATCCATTCTGTAACCAAATCAGCCTCCTTGCTGTTTCCAAAACATGAAATGGCCTCTCCCACTTCTGTACCTTTGTGTGGATTCTTCCACTAGCCTGTCATTAGCTTCTTCTTCATCTTTACCTCTTAGAATCCTTGACTTCCTTCAAGGCTTAACTCATAGGCAGCTTCCTCCAATATTCCTTTTCTCATCTGGTCAGTTATTAATGCTCTTTCCCACATCAAATTATCTTGTACTTGTGTCCCCCAAGCAAAACATAAGCTTTTTGAAGGCAAAGACCGTTATTTTATCTTTGTGTCCTCAGTTCCTGCCGCAGTGCTGTATACATAGCAGTTAGGTTCTGAACAAACACGTTTTGAAAGAATAAATTCATTCGGCGGATATTTATGTAGCAATATTAGCAACTGTTTTATATATATATATTTGCCAGGCACAAAATCCAAGCAGGTGGTGACATAAAGCCAAAAGTAAAACAGTTCTTACCCTCAAGGAGCCTTCCTTCTAATGGAGAAGACAACATGTACCAATGTAAGTTAATACAGAATACATGCAGCATGAATGCAGGGAAGTTTGGGAAGGAGAACGCTTAACAACTGGCATGACAAGAAAGGCTTCATGTAGAAGGTGATACTAGTGCTGAGTTTTGAAGGAAACCAAAGATTAGGTGAACAGTCAATATGAAGGCAGAAAGTTATATGATTAAGTTCCAAACTGATAAGTATCAATAATAAGAGCTATGTGAGTTAAAAAAAATGGTCCAATTGTCCTGAGATGAGATTTGAAATGGGCACAGAAGAAGAATGAATAGGCATATACAGGGTGTCCCAAAAGTCTTAGGGCAGTTTTAATCAACTAAGCTTGAAACTGCCCCAACACTTCTGGTATGGTTGGTGTAGGCAGGGGGTATCAAAAATAAACAGGGTGACAGTGAGAAGACTTGTTCTTACCGGGTGGAGAGTTTGAAAAAAAAGTTGAATAGATAAGGCTAGCTCAGGAAGGGACTTGAAGGTCATCATATATGGAGTTTGGATATTTTTTTTCCTGTAAATAATCAATAGGAGCCTGATCAAAGTTGACAAGGCTAAAGATGAGGGATTTCTTGATGATGGCTTCCTATACAGTAGGCTATAAACTTCTCCATTGATACCACACTTAGACATTGATGTGTCAATGTTTGGTGTGAATTCATTGACACCCCATAATGCCACATTAAAGATGATTGATTGGTTGGTTAATGGTAAATGGAGGTATTTGATTTAAGTCCTGGCTAACAGCATATCCAAACCTCTATAAGGCCTTTAAATGGGAGAGAATGAACACATATCTGAGAGAGCAGTGTGTATTGAGTCAAGAGATAACAAATAAAAGAAACTGTGGGTGTTCAAATGCAGTTCTCTGGAGAGAAAACCTCCCCTAGCACCCCAAGGCTTGAATCAAGTAGCCCCAGGAAAGCAACAACTTCATGATACCAGAGAGGGAAACACTGGCAGAACACTGGAGGAATTTCTGGACCTAGTAGGAACCAGAGCCATAACATGGAAGAAGAAACGCAGACTCTGCCCTTTTGGACTAAACAGGTCCAGGGTAAGGGAGAGTAACTCTGTTAGGGTCCTCAGTGCTTTTCTTTTTTTTGGTGGGGGGAGGATGGGGTGGGGAGGGACAGTAGGGAAGGAGGGGTTCAACCACAGTCAGTTGATTAGGACTCATTTATTAGTCCCTGATTATGTGTCAGTCACCATATTCCCAAAGTGCTGGGAATACGGACTCCAAAGCAGAACTGTTTATTCACTGGAGGAGCATTTATAACAGGGAGACAGTATATGCGTATGTAAATATGTATGGTACATACACACACATATATGAAATAGATACACAGTAAACAAAGTAGAAGGCACTAGTAACTGGGGGGGGGGGGGTAACAAAAGCCTCCTGCAGAAAGGGGCACAGGAACTCATTCTTGAAGGAAATCAGGGATTCCAAGAGCCAGAGCTGTTGAGGAAAAGTATTTCAGGCACAGGGACAGCCACTCCAGAGGCATGGAGACAGACATGGGGCATAGCATGGTGGGACTGTAAAATACATAGAGGGAAGTCACATGTTAGAAAACCACAGAGGTAGGAAGGGAGCAGGTTGTGAAGAGCTTTCGGAATCAAAGAAGTTTCTTTTTTTATCCTAGAGCTAACAGAGAAGTGCTGGAGTTCCCTGGGTAGGAGAGTGACATGACAAGTGTGCTGTTTAAGGGCAATCACTTTAGCTGTGTGAGACTTAACAGAAAGGGAAAGAGTTGTCTTCTTGACTTTTTATGAGCTCAGGAGCAAATACTTCATGTTTTTCATTTTCTGTGAAGTAAAGTAGGGCCCATACTATATTTCTGTATTTCAGTGAATTGTTAGCTTAAATGTTCAGGGTGGGCTGAGACCATCATACTCTCTTGATAAGGAATGTTTTGAAAGGAGTCCCTAGGGGAAGGTATGATGTGATATAAAGAGAGTGCAATTTGAATGTGTGTATGTAAAACCCCAAACTGAACTTGCATAGTAGAAGTCATGTTAGATTTAGATTCAAAAGCCTTAAGTTCAAATCCAGACTCTATTAATCTGTGTGGCTAGGGTAATTTGCTTAACTTAATCTCTCGGAGCCTCAGTTGTTTATCTGTAAAGTGAAGCAGGTGGACTAGCTGGTTTAGGACAGAAGTGAGAACCCTTGCAGCCTCAAGGCCACAGGTGGCCCTCCTGGTCCTCAACTGGGGCCCTTTGCATCCAAACTTCACAGAACAAATCCGCTTGATAAAAGGATTTGTTCTAAAAACTTGGACTCAGTCAAAAAGTTGCACCCAAGGACCTAGAAGGCCATATGTGGCCTTGAGGCTGCAGGGTCCCTACCCCTGGTCTAGGAGGTCTTTTCCAGCTCTAAGCTTATTATGAACCCCAAACTTTTGTTCTGAGCCACAGGTTTTATATGTTAGCTTCCCGAAGGCAAGGGCAGTTTTGTTTTTCTTTGTAACTTTGTACCTGTTACAGTGCCTTGGACATTGTAGAGATCTAATATGTGTTAAATTGAATAGGCATTGAGGAAACATTGAACATTTTTGAGCTGGGAGATGATCCTGTAGACAGATTATTCTGGTAGGTAGATTATAGGCAGAAGAAACTAGAGGCAGGAAGACCTGTTCCTATTAAGAAGCTGTTGCAATAGACTAGGTGTGAGATAATAAATGGTGAAATAAATGAAATAAATGTTTTTGCCATTATGCCAGAGTAGACCTTTAGAGCTCAAGAGCATTAACTTCTGCTTCTTAAAGGCAACTATTCCTTTGCCTTTGCTTTTCCCTTCTTCCCTCTTGTTTTTAATTATTTTTCTGAAGATTTTTCTGAACTTCATAGTATTTCATGGAATTGTTATGACTTTTAGATGTTTCATTCATACCTAATTATAGGAGTGTACGATTATTTTGAAATGGATAACTTTTAAATAATACTCTCTTATCATAATCTCTTCTCTGGAAAAAGCATTATCAAATTGAGATATCCCCTATCTCATCCTTTGGATTCTAGTAAAATTATAAATGAGGACTCGTCTTGCAAGCTTTTCTTCATTCCAGAGAACTGAAATAGATTTTGAAGTCTGTCTAGGGTAAATGATTCTGTTTGCTTATAAATAATAATACAACGATGTAAGGATAATTTAGTCTGTCTTTTAGATTAGATGTTCTTTGAAAGACAGACTAAACAAAGACTCTAAGCAATAATTTCTGAAAATCAACTTCATGAAAATATTCAGTTTACATCTTGTATTATTTTCCATGTTGGATTTTCCGCGTGTGGAATTTTAAACAATTACTAAGTATCCCAAATTGTGTTTAAGAACTCAGTTTTCATACCTAACTCTAAATTCAAGTTGCCACTTTCTTTTCCCTAGGGATTGAAATATTTTAAAAACTCAAGTGATCAAAAATTGTTTTAAACCTCATTCTGAATTTAAATCCAAGTTTGGCATGCCTCTTTAAACTCCGTGCAGTTTGTATTCATTTAGAAAAAATTTTTTTTGAGTACCTGCTGTTTGCAAGAGAGGGTGCATTGCATGTCTTGAGTCAAGCATTCCTAAGCCCTGTGGAGAACGATACAGAGAGAACTAAAACTGGGTCTCTATTTTTGAGCCTTTGTGGGTGAAAAGCTCTAGACATCCCTTTGCCATAGCTCTCTCTTACCTCAGTTCTCCTTTTCATTTTATGATCTAGTGGGAGAGGTAAGATGCACACACACACACACAAATAATTATGACAAAAATAAAAAATCCAGCTTAAGAGAATTACAAATAAAAATACCAAGAGAATTTTTGCCTAGCAGGGGATCAGTCAAGGTTTTATTATTGTATGTATGAAGGCAGGTGATAAATATTTAAGCCTCAAAGTTGATGTTGAACACCTAGCAGAGATGCATATAATTTTATTGCTGCCTATGAAATCATGATATTTTTCAGTCCTTTATTTATTCTCTACACATTCAGAACCTTCCCTTTTTTCTTTTCTAAACACCCTCTCACTCACATCCTTCAGTATAATTGATGTTATCAGATATTAGTTTGCAAAGGTTTATGGATAATAGAGACTTGTACATCATGTTAAAATGGGTAATCACAGTGGAAATAAAAGTATCATAGGATTTAGAGCCACAAGAGATCCTGGAGATCATTTATTCCAACCCCTTTAATTTAGAGATGAGGAAGCTGAGGCCCAGAGAAGCAAATTGAACTTCCCTAAGTTATGTAAGTAGCGTGTGAGGTCATGACTTCTGATTCCAAATGCAATGCTTGTTCCAGCATTCCAGTTAGCCTCTTAAATTCCATAATAATTTCACGCAGTTATTTCTTTGCAAAATAGATCAGAGATACCTATGAATCTGTTGTGGTTTGTTTGGAGGTCACCTTTGACAAACTGTACTACCAAGTTGGATGAAAAGAAAAGACTGTTGGAGGATTTTGAAGAGAATAAGCAAGTGATAAAACCTGAGTGAGTGCTTCAAAATTTCCTCTTTGACTGGAATACATTTTTAGTAGCTATTAGAAGAAAGCACACTGTCCTGGGAACCAGAGAATTTGGATCTTTCCTCCAGTGAGATAATGGAAGAACTGTGATATAAAGAGTTCTACTGTGTCTATGGGAACCATTCCTACTCTGTAGAAGTCACCACTGCTTGGGTCAGGGTTGGAGAAAAGACTAACCCCTACTGGGGAAGTCAGACTTGGGCCTACTTTTCTAGTTAGTGTGTAGAAATTTGTTACTATATTTAGCGCTTAGAATTGTGCCCACCCTTCTTTCCTGTGTTCCCACTTGGGAACTTAGGAGAAAACGATAAAGGAAGATGGGGAAGAAAGTAAAAATCTCTTCACATGAAACAACACTGTAATTCTCTACAACAGAATGTTAAGGATCTTTTCTGGCTAATGTAGGTTTCCTGTGAGTATTCTTGAGCCCAAGTCAACTTCTTTTGACTCCAGGGCTGCCTTGGTGGTTGAAATAAGCTCAGATACTCAGTAACTGGGCTGGAGTTCAGGTTATAGAGACATGTGGAATGATTTGGCCAAATGTTAAGGGTACATTTAGTTCTTTTCGTACACATGAAGTAATAGATTCACTACTGGAATATGATCTCTCCTCCTCCACCCACTTCCATCAATTCAAAGTGGAATTTTTTTCCTTTCAGTTCTTCTGTGTGTTTATCAGCTTCAAAGTGAAATTTTGAGTCAGGCTCAAATCAGAAGGGTAGACATAGGGCTCAGCTGGTTGGAAATTTTTAATGAACTTGCCTGGAATGTATCTTGAGGCATTTACTTGAATTTTTTAAAGTAAATATTTTGCTTAGAATAGAGGCTTTTAAAAATATGTGTGTAATTGGTGGGTTTTGTCTGTCAGCAGGGACCCAAGAATCAATAAAATGTCTTTATGAGAGGCATCACGGTTCAGTGGAAAGAGCATAGGACTTAGAGCCAGAGCACCCTGGTTGAAATCCCAGCTTTGCTGTTTGCTACCTGCATGATGTTGGACAAGTCTTTTAACCTTCCTGGGCTTCAGTGTCTTCGTAAAATGAGATAAATGACCTCTGAGGTCCCTTTCAGCTCTAAATCTATATCTTATCTTTTTGGATATTGACATACATCTAACTCCTTACATAAGACTTGTGAACATATACATAAGCTGTTTTTTCTTTGGTACATTCTCCTGTGGTAAACTGGATCATTTCAGCTTGCGAATATCTTAATAGAACGATCAGAACTGAAATATTTTTAGTTCTCATTCCTACTGGGGGAGGGGGAAGCTGGGGACTTGGTGTGAGTCTAATAAATATTTGCTTTCAAATTGCTAAATAGTATATTTTTCTCTCCTTGTAGTAAACATTATTTCTTCTAAAAGTGGATGCAGCCATTTTGGACTCACTCTGCCTGTGGTTGGGGAATCCCTGATTTGTGTGGAATTTTCCATGCCTCTTAGCTCTGCAACATGTTAGTGATAGCTTAAGTAAAAAGCTTTTTCTAATACACAGACCTCTCTCTCTCTCTCTCTTTCTCTCTCTCTTTCTCTCTCTCTCTCTCTTTTTCTCTCTCTCAGCATTCAGTAGATGCTAAAAATTTAGCTACATATCTGATATTTTAATACGTCAATCAGAAAGCCAGATCCATCTCATCAACATAGTGTTTGAAAAAAATGAGTCAGCATAAGATAGCTGTTTTGGAATGATTTCCTCAGGTGCCTTATTTCTTGCCACAAAACCTTATTCTTTGTACGTGTATTTGGGGGTGTGGTGGGGGTGGAATTATTTAGTTTTGTTTCTGTCTCTGGGCATTGGTTTCTGATGTGTCGGATAGACTGTTTAGTAATTTGTTGATCCTTGGATTTAGGATTTTTATTTTTATACTGATAATATTATGATACCATCATCAGAAAAGTTATATGAAAATAATAGGTAACATTTATATAGTACTTCTTCAAATCTCTTTATATGCATAATATCATTTGTCCAAAATGATAGCAAATTGCAATAAAAGAAGCCTAACCAGACAACTGCTTTTGGGGTTTGGCCTTGTCTAGAAAATTTTCCCCTTCCTCAGGAATTGAATGTTATATAACAGTTTGGAAGAAGTCAACACAGCTATTTTATGTACCCTGGTTTCTACCCAAACTGAGTTGTTGGGGTTTTTTTTTTCTTTAGCAAAATTTTGGGAAGGAGAAGAATCAGAGAAGAAATATGACAATTACTCAGGGTAGGTGTCTTTATGATAAAGAAAAAGAGGCAAGGCAGAACCATGAACCTTTTGTTTTACTTCTGTTACTAAAGTGATTAATATTTGGATTAGAAAAGACAGAGCAAGAATGACTGAGAGAGTGAGTTAAAGTAAAGTTGGAGATAAGACTGCACTAACTGTGCTTAAGAAGTCACAAGTCACAAGATTTATATCCCATGGTGTGCTGAAAGAGTTAGTCAATGTGATTTCTGTGCCACTGTCAGTTGGCAGATGATGAAAGATTATGAAGAATGAGAAAAGAGCTACAGAGGATAAAAAGAGGGTTGCCCATATTTTCCAAAAAAGGGGAGAACAATAGCATCTATAAACTATATAGGCCAGTAATCCTGACTTCAATTCCTGACAAAATTTAGCATCTGTTTTTGAAGGGACATTTTGTGAACGTGTAGAAAAGAAAGCAGTGTTCGCTAGAACTCAGTATGGCTTCTCCAAGCACATGTCATGCCAGAATTGAGCTGAGTTCTTTCTTTGAGACTGGCCAGTTGGAATATTGGTATAATTTAACCAGAGTTCATCAAAGCATCTAACAAGGTCTCTCTTCTATCCTGTGGACAAGACAAACATGCTAACTAGGTGATAGTACCATTGGAGTATTGGGATCTGAATGGATGACAGAAACCAAGGATTGGTTGGGTGGATGAGGTCGAAATAAAAAACAAAACTTCTAATGGAATGCCTCAGGGATCTGTTCTTGACCCTGTATTGTTAAGTTTGTTATCAGCAATGTTGATGAAGACTTGACATGCTTATCAAATCTGCAGATGATACAAAGCTGGTAGGGATAATTTAGATTCTAGTTAACATTAGCATAGTCAGGATCTAAAACAATCTCAGCTGGCTAAAACATTGAACAAAATCTAATAAAAATGAAAATTAAAAAGAATGAACATTATGTTTGTGAAATTTTTTTTTTTTTGAAGTGTAAAATAAGGGAAGCATGCTCACCTAAAAAGATCCTAGGTTTTTGGTGATCCGCAAGCCCAATAGTCCATCAAGCAAATGGACTCATAGGCTGCATTAGAGCCTTAACTTCCTAAGTAACTGAGGTTATTTTTCTGCAGTGCTCAACCCTGGTTAGACCACATTTGGAGAACTGTATTCTCCAATCTTCACATTTTAGGAAGGACATTGACAGACTGAAAAACATGTAGAGAAAAAATGTAAACAGGTAAAGATCAACTGAAGAACCTGGGCCATTTTGTCTGAAGAAGACTTCAGGGAGTACATAATATTTGTGGGAGGGTATAAGATTTTTAGAGGAAATTTTTAAAGGAAAAAGTTGAAACGTTTGCTCCCAAATGAAGAGGTACCATATGAAATTGTCAAATGCCAAAAATCCTTAACACGGCAGGGAAAAAAAAATCCTTTTTACCATAATTGGAAAGTATGCTCTTCACTGTAGTGTTCTGGATGAAGTTTGGCTTGAAGGCTATTGATGATTTGTGAGAGAAATGATTTATTTGCCCTTGTGTGGTATTAAGAGATGTGTTTGTTATCTAGTCTTCTACCTGCAAATGGTCATGTTCTAATATAATTTTAATTTTTCCTGCCTCCTCCCAATACCCTTTCCTACCCACCCTTACCCACCATTTTGTAGTTGGCTGATTGCTATTCTGGCCCAGCTCAACCCTCTCTTTGGACCACAGTTAAAAAATGAAACCATCTGGTATCTTAAGTTTCGGTGGCCTTGAGGAAGAGGATGATTTGTATGATTCTTTGTCATCTAGGTAAGTATAAATGGGGCCTTTCACACGAGTATTGCGGGATCCATGATTAGGGATAGCTTTTGAAGGCCATTTGAACGTGTACAGATGTGCCCCAATTTAAAACTGATCTGAATTAACCAAACAGATTTGGAAGTGAATCGCTAAAGGATTTTCTTCAGTATCAGTGAATTTACAAAACCTTGATATTATTCAGGATAATTCAATAGTTAGTCCATCTGGGCATGCTTTAGGGAACAGCACTCACTAGTTCATTAGTACCATATAGTATTCATTAGTGACACATTGATGAACATAATTAAATTAATTAGCATTGTGTTCAGTACCATGTAGGGGAGGAACCTTTTGATCATTGTTAATGTACACTACGCTACTTAGAAAGTATGTAGAGTTTAGGGACATTCCAGTCAAGCAATGACTATAGGATTCTTAAGACTCTTAAATTAAGAAGACTAAAGACTCTTAAATTAAGCTTCATCCAGAAGTTCTTTGAAGATCACTTTACTCTGGGTGCTTCTTGGAAATTATTTTGGCATTTGAGAGGGAAAAGCTTGTGGAACATATAGAAGTATGGAAATTGAATCATGTAATTGATTAAACGTATAAGTAAAGTTTACCAAGTTGAATGTGTCAGAAGATGAGAACTTTATTCACACAGGAAGAAGGAAAATAATTTGAATTTATGTGAAGAAAAAGAAGAATCCTTTACCTTTTTTCAGCCACTCTCTTTATTTGTAGATGAGATTAGTCATCGATCTAGGCAGAGCAAAAAAAAAATATCTTAGCAATTTTCTTTTGTAGCTAAGCCTTAAATGTGCCTGGTAGAATTTTGTGAGATAACTTTTTCCAGATTTTTCATTTTCCACTGCTGTGCTCAGTGGATATTTAGAGCCAGTCACCGCCAACCAAGTTTCTGTAATTTATACATGGTATGGTGGAAAGAACCTGAGAGTTGTGAGTTCTGAGTTTTAGTCATCATTCTGCCACCAATTATTGGTTTAACCATGGGCAAGTTATTTTACTACTTAGTTTTTTCACATATAAATTTGTTTGGACTATTTCATCTCTTATGTCCCTTTTAGCTTTGAAATTTTCCCCTCCAAAAATTGTCATTTTCCTTTTTTTTTTTTTTGGTCATATTTGTTGATTTGATGAGTGAGAGATAGAACCAGAGTTGTTTTAATTTTCATTATGTGTTGTCAGTGAAATGGAACATCTTTTTGTTCTTTGGTTGGATTTCTTCCCTTTAGAATTGCCCTTTCATATTCTTTGACCATTTGCCTCTTGGGGAATGGCTCTTATATTATATTTGAATCCTTTATTTGACTATCTTGAGTATCAGACCTTTATGAGAGAAACTTTGCCCATAGATTTTTTTTCCCCAACTATGTTTCCTTTCTAATTTCAACTGCATTGATTTTGTTTGTACAGGAGCTTTTCTATTTTAATCAAAAGTATACCTTTTATCTCCTGAGATAAAATTTAAAACTACCTTGTTTGGTCAAGTACTTTTCTCCTATCTATAATTGTGAAACGAATATTCTTCCCTATTCTTTTAGGAAAGAATATTCGTTGCTTTTATGTTTATGTACTCTATCAGTCTGGTGCTTATTGTGGTATATGATGTGAGGTATTTGTCTTAACCTAATTTCTGCAAGACTGCTTTCCAGTTTTCTGAGCACTCATTTTTTTTTTCCCCATCAGTGCATTTATTCATATGTACAACCAGTAATTCATAATAAGAACATGTTTAGATCTTAAACATAACCATTTACAATACAGCAAGGAAACAATGAGATTTTAAATACTAATATATTATATATCACAATGCACATATAAACTCCAAACATCCTCTCACCAATGCACAAAGAAGTAGGAGGAGAATCAAGAGAGAGGAACGTCACAAAAATTCATAAACGTAAGCGTTTTAGTCTCCAAAGGCTTATATAATTTCTTTCTTCCTTCCATTCTCTCTCTCTCTGTCTCTCTCCATTTCTTTATGTGTTTCCCTTTTTTAGTAATTCAAAAAATCTTGGCTTATTTCTTTATTTTTCTTTTTTTATTATTATTATTTTTTAATGTTTAACAATCACTGCCATACAATTGAGATTTTATCCCCCCCACACCTACCCCCACTACCCCCCTCCCTCCCCACGACTGCATACAATTCTTATAGGTTCTACGTATACTTTCCTATTGAGTACATTTTCACTATAGTCATGCTATGTAGTCGGACTAAAATAAATGGAAGAAATCATATAACAAATCAAAACATGATACACAAAAACACAAACACACACAAACACGATCTGCTACACTCTGCGAATGACTTCCATATTTCTCTCTCTGAGTGCTGAGCACTCATTTTTGAACGAGTCTTTATTGCAGTAGTTGGAATCTGGATCTTACCAACACTATACTACTATATTAGTTTGTTTTTGAGTTGTGAACCTAATGTGTTCTTCTTATCTAATTTTTCTAATATTTTTTCCCAGAACCAGTTTTAATGTTTATTGCTTTGTAGTATATTGTTTGAGATTAAGTATTGCTAGGTTCTTTTCCTTCTCACTTTTTAAGAAATAATGTATTTTTATTTTCATACTATTTATATAAAATAAAAAAAAACAGAAACCTGTTATTAGTAAAGATACTTAACCAAATATTTGTTCCAAAGCCAGAACCACCTCCGAAGCTGATAATATAAATATATTTTAAAAAGCAAATTCTAGGAGTGACCCTTGGGAAAATATACAGTGAGTCTAATTTTTTATACCTTTCTATAGATATATCTAACCTACAACCTCACTTTTTTTCATTATTACTCTAAGGATTCTTGACCTTTTGCCATTTCAGTTGAATTTTGTCTTTGCTCTATTTTTGACATTTTTTTCTAGCACTAGTAATCTTTTGGTATTTTGATCACCAGATCAAAACCAAATCTGTTAAATTAATTTAGGGAATAAGATCATTTTTTATCATATTGTTGTGATCCATCCATGAACAATTGATATCCCTCCAATTATTTAGGTTTCTTTCTGTTTCTGTGAAGAACATTTTGTGGTTGTATTTATATAGTTCCTATGTGTGTTTGTCTATTTTTTTTTAAGGAGTTGTTACCATTATCTGACTTAAACACAAACTTACTAGTCACTTATTTTGAGGACCATTTTACAACACAGTCTTTGGTTATTAGAAGACCTCATCCTAGAGATTGAGGGTACAGGAGGACACAATCAATCACACTAGGGTCTTGATCACTTTCAATATCAGTATTGTTTCCCAGTATAGTGAACAAGAAATATTGCTGTAACGTGTGTTGTTGGATTTTGCCAAACTGCTACTAGCTATTGGATTTTAAAGGTTATAATACAGGATCAAAGAATGACTCTCAGCCTTTTAATGCTCAGTAAGCATTTATTAAGCACCTGCTATGTGTCAAGTACTATGCTAAGCATTTTAACATAGGACAAATGACATAAATTGTCATTTGGACTGTGGTCCAAATTGTCTATTATCAACAAGGAAAGATTCCTCCTGCATACTTGTTGAGCACTTAAACACATATAGCAACTTTCCTATGTGTTTGGTTTTTTTTTTTTAAAATAATTATTTTAAGAGACCAAATTTGGAAAGTAGGAGGTGTAAGCCAGAACATAGTGTTCAGTTGAGTACACTGCGGAACAATCACGCATGCTTTAGAACAATTCTATTTCATCAACATAAAAAATAATCTCCTATATGCTGCCTGACTTGTTTTAATCACCTTAATTGCTATGATTTTCTTTTACTTATTGAAAGAATTGAACCACAGTAGTCAAATGATAGGGGAAATTGTAGCTCATTTCATGCGTTGGTTAGCAGTTTTACACAGATACTTGAGTACAGATCTCTGAGATCTAAATTTTAAATGAGATTAAATATTAACACACAGGAGTGTATCAGGATTGTTCTTTCTCTACATTTAACTTTGTTCTGAGTCCACAATATTGAAATCCAAAACAGAATCCACAGCAGAGAATTTGCCATTATACGTAGAATAATAACAATCTGAGGAATGAACGATAAGAGTAGTGTCATTAGTAAACCTATATTCCTATTTAATATACTTGCTGCTCTAAGAAAGGGCTCTTTATCAAACTTGCTGTCAAACCCAGATCAGCTTGGTCATGGTTCCTCATTTTGATACAGGAGATAGGCATTTGACTGCTGTCATTCATTCAAATGAATTCAAGTTCAAATAGCAACTGCATACTTCTTTACCACCTGAACTTTCCCTACCATTATTCCCTACCAGGAATAATTCTTCTGTTCCCCCACTCCAGTCCATTAAGACCATTCTACCTGGGAGATACCATTAGCAGAATCACCTTCAAACCAAATTTCTTTTTTTTTAATTTTTAATTTTAATTTTTAACACAGTTCATATCACATAACACAATTCCAACTTTTGGTCAGGTGATATTTCTTTTAAAGCATTTACAATATAGACCACAAACGGATTTTTTTTTTTTAACATTAACCAACTGAGACACAAATAATAATTATGTATGCTAACTTCACAAGCCCTTGACCTAATTTTCTCCACAGTATTACTAAGAATTAAAGGACCCTAACTTATTGTTGTTGGTCTAAAGTCCTAAGCCTAATAGCTTAATTTTAGACTTGACCTCGGATGTTCACCTACCAACAATCTGTAATTTAATAGATCTGGTATTAAGCTTACAAACCTTTTGACTATAGGAAATTGCCACTAAGAGTAGGGACATTTCAGGGAAACACTATCTCCCCATCTTCATGTCAGTTCCAGGCAGAAGTAGATTGTCAACTTGCATTCAGTGAGGCTTAGAGTCTGCCAGGTGTCAGTAGAGAAATTGAGTCAGGAGAATCCTAACTCAGGCCAGGCTGAACAGCCACTCTCCCACCCTTCCCATGAGATCACCTTTTTCAGTTCATACCAGCATCTCACAGGCTTACTGGCATCATGGATTGGAGGCTCAGATCGCCTTTCTTGCTATCTATACCTGGAGTTAAACTCAGTCACTTAATAGTCCCATAGCTTCTTAAAATGACAAGTTCCAATAACCAGGTTTCAGATATGACTATAATTTCACATTGGCTAAGGAACATCTTTTGAGGCAAGTCTTAAGTGGTTTACATGCCTTTCTGTACCTGTTCTAGTTCCTGCTTAAATAACAAACATAAAATCAAATTTACCATTAAAACCTTAACTTTTCCATCAGTGCCAAATTTTACCCGAAGTTACTTGCTTGTAGGAGACTTAGATTAAAATTCATTTCCCTAAACTAAATATGTCTTTGATTTAGTCTCAGTAATTAATTCAGTCAGTTGTTTTAATACTAATTGCTTTTGCATCACTTTGTAACATGTTCAATTTTTCTCCCCATCTCTCCCCTCTCCCTACCCCCTAATACCTTGCATTCTGATTACCCCTTCCCTCAATGAGCCCTCTCTTCTATCACACCCCACCCTTCCCTTGTCCCCATCTTCTCTCTTTTCCTGTAGGGCAAGATAAATTTCTATACCCCATTACCTGTGTTTCTTATTTCCAGGTTATATACAATAATAATTCTCAACATTTGTTTCTAATACTTTGAATTCCACCTTCTTTCCCTCCCTCCCCATCCTAACTGAGATGGCAAGCAATTCAATACAGGCTATATATGTGTCATTTTACAAAAGACTTCCACAATAATCATGTTGTGTAATACTAATTATATTGCCCTCTATCCTACTCTCTCTCCCCTTATTTTTTTTATTTCCTCATTTGACCTTGTCCCTTCCCAAAAGTGTTTATTTCTAGTTAGTCCCTTTTCCCATTTGCCTTTCCTTCTATCATTCCCCTCACCCCACTTGTCACCTCCTCCCCTACTTTCCTGTAGTATAAGATAGATTTTCATACCAAATTTAGTGAGCATGTTATTCCCTCCTTAAACCAAATGTGGAGAGAGTAGCTTTGCTTTTCCCCTCTCCCCTTTTTCTTTTTCTCCTCTATTGAACAAGATTTTTCTTTTTCTCTTTTATGAGTTATAGCCTGCCCCATTCCATTTCTCCCTTTCTCCTCTCAGTATTTTCCTCCCTCACCACTTAATTTTTATTTTATATATTTTTTCATCATCTTTTCTGATTCAACACAGCCTGTACTTTCTCTCTGTGTATGTGTGTGTATGTACAATACCTACACCTACCCAAATACTGAGAAAAGTCTCAAGAGTTATAAATATTTTCATTCCATGTAGGAATGTAAACAGTTCAGCTTTAGAAAGTATTTTATGATTTCTCTTTCCTGTTTACCTTTTCAAGCTTCTCTTGATTCTTGTGTTTGAAAGTCAAATTTTCTATACAGTTCTGGTCTTTTCAACATGAATGCTTGAAAGTCCTCTATATCATTGAATGACCATTTATTCCCTTGAAGTATTATACTCAGTTTTGCTGGGTAGGTGATTCTTGGTTTTAATCCCAGTTCCTTTGACTTCTGGAATATCCTATTCCAAGTCCTTCAATTCTTTAATGTTGAAACTGCCAGATCCTGTGTTATCCTGATTGTATTTCCACAATACTCGAATTGTTTCTTTCTGGCTGCTGGAAGTATTTTCTTCTTGACCTTGGAACTCTGAAATTTGGCCACAATATTCCTAGGAGTTTCTCTTTTCAGGTCTCTTTCAGGAAGTGATTGGTGAATTCTTTCAATATTTATTTTGCCCTGTGGTTCTAGAATATCAGGACAGTTTTCCTTGATAATTTCATGGAAGATGATGTCTAGGCTCTTTTTTTTTGATCATGGCTTTCAGGTAGTCCCATAATTTTTAAATTATCTTTCCTGGATCTATTTTCCAGGTCGGTTGTTTTTCCAGTGAGATGTTTCACATTATATTCTATTTTTTCAAACTTTTGGTTTTGTTTTCTAACTGCTTGGTTTATGTCATAGTCATTTGTTTCCCTGAACTCAATTCTGTCTTTCAGAGAACTATTTTGTTCAGTGAGCTTTTGAACCTTCTCTTTCTTTGGGCTAATTCTGCTTTTTAATGTCTCCTTGTTGGCTTTTTGGACCTCTTTTTCCAATTGATTAGCCTCTTTTTAAAGGTGTTATTTTCCTCAGCATTTTTTGGGTTTTCTTTTAGCAAGCTTCTAACTCCCTTTTCAAGGTCTTCTATTGCCTGAGTCCAGTTTGAGTTCACTTTGGAGGCCCTGGAGGCAGGGGTCTTAACTTCCTGTGACAGTAAGCCTTGTTCTTCCTCATCCAAAAGGGATGGGAGGAGACACCTGTTCACCAAGAAAGTAACCTTCTATGGTCTTATTTTTTTCCCTCTTTTGGGCATTTTCCCAGCCAGTTACTTGACTTCTGAATCTTTTGTCAAGAAATTAGACTCTGCCACTCAGTTCCCCTGGGCTTTGGATGGGGGCAGGGCAGTGACTGAGGGCTGGAGTTTAGGTCAGCTGCTCCCTTCTGCCAGAGGCTTTAAGCTGAGCTGCCTGAACAATGGATCCAGGTTGCTTCCTGGCCACAGTCACTGCCTCTATCATCGCTTCGGGCTATCGCTGGAGAAACCACCCCCCGCCATCGCCCAGCTGGGAAAGCCCTCCCTCACTGACCGTTGGATCTTCCTTTGTCGCTTATGGGTTGAGGTATCTGCTACATTCCCTGCTAGGAACTCTGCCTGGAGGTCTGTTCAGGTCCTGTCCCTCCCAGTGTGGTGTGGCCAGGGATGGGCTCTGCCCCGCTCAGCATCTCATGAGATAGACCTTTCCTGTTAGCCTTCTGGGTTACCTTTGGCTGGAAATCTCTTTTGCTCTATTGTTCTGTGGCTTCTGCTGCTCTCGACTTTGTTGAGAGTCACTTTTACAGATATTTTCTGGGCTGTGGGGGAAGCACTAGAGTATATGTGTCTTTCTACTCTGCCATCTTGGCTCTACCCCAAACCAAATTTCTAATTAGAATTTTGCTGCTGATTTAGATTTGATAGGAATTTGTCATATATCAGATTCCTTTTTCCACCTCTAATATTGCCATCTGCCAAAGCAAAAGTCCCTTTTACCTGCTATTTATATCATATACTCATCCCAATCCTAGTCTTCTCAAAACCTCCACTGGGTTAAAAAAAATTCTTCATTCTACATCTCTTTGACAATCTTTTCTGCTTTCTGCCCCTTGTAGAAACATGACTTTCACCCAAAGACAATACATTCTCTCTAGCACAGACCCATTTTCTCTCATGCTCTGCTCTCCTCTTCTAATTCTTGATGATTTTTCTGTTAACATCATTCAGTGACCTCTACTTTGTAGTTGATTCTCTCCCTCACTACCACGCTGTCTAGAACCTAAGTGCAGACATCATTCATCATCTAGATCACTCTTCCTTTTTTTCTCAAGGAGTTCAGTACTTGGCTCACAGTTTTCTCCACCTAATTGCCTATTTTCACTATTTATGTTGATATTTCTTCAAAACACTCTGGCCTCACAGTTCATCAGACTCTTAGTTCCTAAGACCTCCATCTCTACTTTAGCAGCCCATAAAGGTAATATTATCTTACATCTCACCATTATCCCCAATTGTTCCACTTCCATGATCGTTTTTAAAAAGCATTTATATTAGTTTCCATCTTTATAAGCCTCCTTTTTATTAAATAGTAAACAAGAAAAACATAATTTGGCACCAACATGTCAGTTTCTTGGGTTTTTTTGGACACACATACAAAATACCCTGCAGAACGAAAAAATATGCTGCAAAATTGAAATAACCAACATATTATTGAAAAACAAGGCTGCACCACCCCAAAAGAAGTACCTTATGTTGCTAAATACATATCCAAATCCAAGTTTAATAAAATTCCCTTTGAAATATTACAGTTTAGAAACAAAAATTACATCATTAGTTATAAGGACAACTGCAAATATTTTACATTAAAATTTCAGCCACTAAGCCTAGAAAGATCATGATAATATCAACAGCAAAGAACTAGAAAATCTTTGAAATGTTAACAAGATATTTCCTTAAAATTTCACAAGAAAAAAATATTGTAGTTGAAACTTTTTGTACACTGCCCTCAGATTCTTTTTTCTTAATATGAAAGTAGAGTTTTTGTTTTGCTATTGAGCATGAAAATTCTAGAGAATATTTGTAAAGAGACATAGAGCTGATACTGGTATCTGAACAAGGACCACTTTTCCCAGAGGAAGGGCAGGACTGGCAAGCTATGTAGGTCATCCTGGAACATCTCGATCCAATCCTCTGTGACATGTTCCTCTTTGATCAGTCTACTGTCCTGTTGTTTCTATTGCCTCACTTTTCCTAAACCTGTTCTTCATCTCTATGATGACCTCTACTCCCTCTGCTCCTCCCTGTTCTAGGCTACATTTCTTTTCTTCATATTCTGGACCATAGATACATCCAATAGAATTGGTAGACTATAAACTCTATGAGAACAGATACTGACAAGTGCATAATAGGTGATTTCTGCTTAGTTGCCACTCCTTTGCTTCCTCCCCACTGAGGCTGTCATATTTACTTACCTGAACTATTATAATATCCTCATAGTTGACCTCGCTGTCTCAAGTCTCCATTTTCCAATCCTTCCTTCACACAGCTGCCACAAATAATCTTCCTAAGTCACAGATCTGACATCCTCTCCTCTAAAAAAAACAAAAAACAAACCTTTACTGGTTTCCCATTTCTTCTCTATTCTACATTCTCTATAGCCTAGCATTTATGGCCTGTCTTAATTCACATTACTTCTGGGTACATTCCTAGTAATGGAATCACTTGATCAAAGTGTATAAACACAGTGTGTTTTCACATAATTCTGAGGGGTTTTCCAGAATAGCTAGAGGAATTCAAAGCTCCTCCAGTGTGAGTGTGAGAGTGAGAGAGAGAGAGAGAGAGAGAGAGAGAGAGAGAGAGTGAGAGAGAGTGGGTGTGTGTACGTGTGTGTGTGTATGTATGGTACCATTATATAACAATAGTACATATATAGTGGCCATCTCATAAATAATTATTTAACTGATCTCACATATTAAATAAACTAAAATATATACATATTAAATACATATGTGATTCAGGATTAACAAGAAGAAACTTGTTAATTTACTAGCAAATGACTTCACACTGTCTTCTGAAAACAGCTTGCATATTTCTGCTGTCGGCTTGTGCCACTCTTTCATCTTCACATAGTGGAATTATACTATTCTTTGAACATCCAGCTCTTATCTCCTATTTTTTGGGAAGCTTTCCTTTGATCACAACAGCCACAATGTGTTCTCTTACCTAAACTTACCTGGTCCACCTATTTGGCATTTACTTACTGTCATGTGTTGTCATCTTATGCCTTATCTTTTTATGTCTCTTTTGTCAGCCCTACTAGATTGTGAACTGCTTGAGAATATCTAATCCTTGGGAGGTAGGGTGTGTGTGTCACCATATATATTCACCTTCTTTGTCAGGAGGTATGTATGGTATGTTTCAGAATCAGTCCTGGAATTGTGGTTGGTCACTCACTACATTGTTTTTAAAACTATGGTTTTTAAAGACTTTGAAAGTTGTTTCTGTGTGTGTGTGTGTTTGTATGTATGTATGTATGTAAAATGTTAATAGTGCCAGAAGGGAGATTAGAAATCATTTTATCCACCCCCCTCCTCATTTTACAGATGAGGAAACTGAGTCCCAGGGAGTCAAAAATAACTTGCTTCATATCACAGAAATACTATAGTAGCTGAGCCAGAGCTAAAATCTAAGTCTCTTGACTTTCAGACCATTGGTTTTGTCACTACACAAGACTGCTCACCAGTTTTAGGTAGGTGCTCAGTAAATATTTGTGGGCTGGATAAGTGTCAATGAGAACTATAAACAATTATTGAAGGAGTATTATAATTGCTGAGTGCTCGAGTAGTTAGGAAGGGAAGGACCAGATTTCACTTATTTAGAGGAAAGTTAAAAGTCAGTAAAAATTAAATTCATAGTCACATAGCAATAATTTAAAAATACATCATTTAACTTGAGGGACCAGACTCTGTTTCATCAAAGGATTTCTTCAGAATTTTTCTCTGACCCTGATTTTAATAATAACACTTTACATAATGCCTTTAATCTGAAAGTTTTAAGTACACAGTATCTTTGTCTTATTTCCCTCATTTTGCAAATGAGGAAGCTTGAAAAGAGAACATGTGAGCTATCCAAAAACAGAACAATTGCGCAATAGAGGGAAAATGAACACTATATATTTTTGTCTCACTAACTTCAGACCACAAGGTCATGTTATTTAACTTACTGCTTAATTTCTTTTAAAGCAGTATCATTGCGTGTATTTGAAAATAATCCCTTCATGCATATAGTTTTTTTAGGCTCTGTTTTCCCTTTCCATGGTAGTTTGTTTGACAGAAAGCCATACTTTTTGTTGTCTAATCAATAAACATTTAATGGGAAAATACCATAGCATATAAAAGATCAGTATTCACCAACTGTATTTTCTCCAGTAAAGTTAATATTCTCTCTTGCAAAAGATGTGTTCTGCTAACTGAGAGACAGTGAAGCATCTTGAAAATCTTTTAAACCATATGCTGCTAAAAACTTTCAACCCTGGCCATTTCTTTGCTTCTAACCCAAGTTTGCTTTCTTAGAATTTGTTTTGCATGTCACTTTGACTTCAGTTTGGTTTTAAAATACTATTCCTTGTAGTTCTGTAACATTTTGATGTCTTCAGTGATCAGAAATAGCCCAACATGTACCAGTGAACGCTTAAGCCTTTAGTGCCTTTGTATATGAATTTTTGAGCATTTAGTACTGAAGATGATGAGCCTGGCTAATATTCTTCAGTTTGGAACCTCTCTGTGAGACTTGAAAGGACTGGCCTACAGCTCTAAAGATCCTCCACATAAGTATATACATGCTTTATCTAGCCTCAAGATCTTCCATATCCACTTTACTATATAGTCTGATACATAATCTGAATTTACAGAACTTAGATTTTTGGATCAT
Source organism: Notamacropus eugenii (assembly GCF_028372415.1). NCBI lineage: Eukaryota > Metazoa > Chordata > Mammalia > Diprotodontia > Macropodidae > Notamacropus > Notamacropus eugenii. The sequence goes on from NC_092872.1 coordinate 404,970,260, forward strand.
AGGATTTAAAGTAGAAAGAGGCCTTAGAAAAATCATGTGGTCCAACTCTCTTATTTTACACATGAAGAATATGGGACCCAGAGAGGAAAGGTCATTTACCGAAGGTCATAGCTGTAATAATTAACTGAGTTGGAATTTTTAACGTAAATACTTTGATTCCAAATAGGGCTCGTTCTACTATACAAAGAATCTTAGTGTTGGAATGGACCACAGAGGCTACCCAATCTAACCTAACATGTTCAGGAGTGCCCTGTGCAGCCTCCCCAAGAGGTGGTCATGAGCCTTCCCATAGAAAGACCTAGTTAGTACTGGTCAGAGGCAAACTCAGGTTTTCTAAGAGATAGAAAATAAAATTCATTTGGCCTTATCCCATACCGTCACTTCATTTATTACCCTTAAGAATTATATGGCACTTCACTATTCTTAAGAATGACCTAGATGGTAGAAACAACCCATAATTAACCTGACTGGGTTTGTTTGTTTTAACTTTTATCATTATTATTATTTTTCAACTAAGTACTCATTTCTTTTCCTTCCTACTCTTCCCCCCCCCATTTGGAAAAAAAAGGAAAAATACCTATTCTAACAAAAAATATTCTTAAAAACAAATTTTCTTATTGGTGATATCCAAAAATGTTTGAATCATTCTATACCCTGAGTCTATCACTAGTGTGTCCAGAGGTGAGTAGAATGTGCCATAGTCACCTCTCTGGAATTGTTGTTTGTCATTCACTACATTGATCAGAATTTTTAAGTCTTTCAAAATTGTTTGTCTTCACAATGTTGTATAAATTTTCTTCTGGTTCCATTACTGTACTTTGGCTGAGTTCCTACAAATCTTCATAGTTTTCTCTGAAAACTGTCCCTTTTAACATATTTTAATGGTGCAGTAATATTCTGTTAAATTCATATACCATAATTTGTTCAGCCATTCCCCCAATTGATGTGCATCCCCTTTGTTTTACAGTTCTTTTGTATATGTGGGTCTTATTCCTCTTAATTTGATCTCTCTGTGGTGTATACATGGCAGTAGTATCATTGGTCAGAAGGTGTGCCACACTTCAGTGATTTTTGGCTGCTAGGTTTTTAATGCTTTTATTTTATAGTTTTATAAGGATAAGGATCTCAACTTTAGACTTTTGAAAGCAGGAATTCTACTCTGCTTGCCCCCTCCCTCATATTTGTTTAAACAAGAATGGACAGCAAGCAAGAGGACTATTAAGAAGCTGAACCCAGAAACGAGAAATATTCTTATCATTAACTGCACCTGTAGTAATCTTGTTTTCTACTGCAAGAGATGACTAATTTATCATTTAATTTGATTTGAATTTGCATAGATTTCAGTATCACCAATCTTGTCCCTACTGTTTTTTTAATTATATATTCCAGGTACCAATTATTGTTGTCAAGTATGTTAAGATTTTAATTTGATTGTAAGATAACACCCCTTGTAAAAGCCAAGTATTACTTCAGATATAGAATCAGGAGATTTTTTTGTCCATCCCCTTCATTTCACACACAAGGAAACTGAACCCCAGAAAACTTACTTGATTTGTCCAAGATCATATAGGTAAGTAGAAAAGCTAGGATTTGAATCCAGATTCTCTCACTTCAAAGACAACACACTTTTTTTTCTATGCCATATGTGATTTTATTCATTTTTAATTACTGACCTGATTAACTTTATGATTCTCTCATTGTCCTCATTTACTAAGTGAATTTTTTTCTCAAGAGAACAGGGATTTAAGAGCTAATAACTGGAATGGTTTTATTTTGCAGGTAAAGAAGATACATCCTCTTCATGTTAAAGCACCTGTTAATTCAAAGACTGCCTTAACTCATCTGTTTGGAGACAAGCCGACTTAAATATTTATACTCTACTTGAATTTTCATCTTATTCTAAAGTTCAGTATTTTTTTTTCTGTTGCATACTTTTAAAAAACTTATTCTGTCAACCGGTGTGCCTACTTTATCTAAAGAACATGCCAAATACACCAAAGGTATATGAACTCTTCTGATGCTGAAGAATGTGATTTTAGTGAAATATATTATTCTCTTTTCCCTGCTCATGTCTAAGAACTTGAAGATCTCCTCCCCCCACTATAAACCACATTAAAAATAAATGATGTATTTAAGACTCCTACAGTGAGATGAATGGCTACCATTTTATTAATCGCTAGGAGATTATGTTCGGAGGAAAAATGTACCCTAAAGGTTTTGGAGCTGTATCAAGCTGTATTTTCCAAAGAGTTTAAAGTTAAATTTCTCTCTTCCTTTGGAATAAATTATTTTTTTCTGTTTTCTACAGAAGTCTGATTTCAGTGTTTGTGATTTTTCTTTTATAAGAACTATTTGTATCTTCAGGTAACTTAACATGTTGCTGATTTTGTAACTTTAAAATTTTAACTTTGGAAAACTTCCTGAATTTCTTGGCTTATTGATGCAAATAGCTTTCATGGGATGCATGAAAGAACATATATTCACTGAAGAAATATTTATTAAGTACCCACTATGCCGTGGGGAAGAAAGGCATGGGAATTTTTGATAAGACATGGTGGAGCTTACCACTGTACTGAAATAATAAGAAACAAAAATTGATAAATATAATATGAGAAATCAATTTGTGTTGCAAAACAAAATGAAGGATCAGGAAAGGCTTGGGAGAGGAAGGGAATAGATAGCATTTGGGTCACAGAATTTGAGAGCTGAAAGAATCCAATCCTGACACAAATGGAGTACTCACTACAACCTGCTCAAAGTGGTGTTTGAATGTCTCTCAAAGAGTACAAACCCCATAACTTCTCAAGGCAGACCATTCCATTTTTGGACAGCTCTAATTGTTAGGAAGTTTTTCTTGACACTGAAACCTAAAGCTATCTCTTTGAAATTTTACCCAGTGCTCTTGGTTCTGCCCTCTGGGACCAAAAAGGAAAAAAATATCTAATCTCACTTCCATGTTAATAGCCTTTAAATGCTTAAAGATGGCTATCATGTCTTTCTCCCCTCTTCTCCACCCCCCACCCCCACCCCCTGCCCAGTCTTCTCCAGGCTAAGCATGCCTTGTTCCTTCAACCAATTTTTATATAAGGGGGACTCAAGGCCCATCCTCATCCTGCTTGTCTTCCTCTGGATGCTATTAATATGTTAACATCAATATCCTTCTTAAACCATGGTGCCCAGAACTAAACACAGTATCCCAGGTGAGGTTTGATAAGGGCGGAATACAGTGAGATTATCACTTTTCTATTCTTAGAAGGTACATACCTCAATGCAGCCCAACATCAGATTAGCTTTTTTAGCTGCTACCTCACATTGCTGAGTCACTGAGCTTTCACTCAGTCATTTTCCTCACAATTGCCATCTACCCAGTCTCTCTCATGTTGTACTTGAAAAACATACTTTTTTCTACCAAATTGCAAGATTTGGGTTTAGGTGGCATAGCACGGGGTAGGGTCAGAAAATAGGATAGTAGCCATGAAAATAAGAAAGATCAGTATAAAGTTTTGACTGGAATGGGAAGCAGGAAACACCATGTATGGAGACTTGCAATAGTGCAAGCAGATAATATTTAGAGTCTTTACTAACATGGTGATAGTGGGGATAGATAAGAGTGATTGAAGAGATAGATTAGGATTTCAGAGATGTGAAATGAAACAAAGGAATGAGAAAAGTTAAAGATGGAAGGAGATTTTGACCATGGGAAACTGAATGGTAGTGCCACAAATAAATGATAAAGTGTAGAAGAGTAGTTTTTGGGGGACAATAAGCTCACTTTGAAATATTTTCAGTGTTGGGAGAATATAAAGAGATGTATAATGTAGTAATACCACTACTCCTAGGTTCTTAAAATGGAGTGAAATGTGCACATAAATCACTAAGATGCAAGGACTGTCTGTGACTAGTGGCATGAATTCATGTTCTTGTGAAGTTCGAAAGGGAGAAGCAACTTCTATCCCAGGGCAGGGGCTGGTAGTGAGGGAAGGCTTTGCAGAATGAACCAGGCATGAATAGATAGGATTCTAGGTAGTTCTTCCATCTTACGTAGTAGAAATAGTAGAACAGAACTCTTAAGATTATTGGTAGCTGAACCATTGCTCATTCTAACCCTGAAATATTTTTTGAGAAATTAAACACGTGATCTAAACTTACCCTCACCAGACTCTCAATTTTTTGACAGTCAGCCAAGACTGGATTTCCTGTTTTTCAGTTTATACTTTTCTGTCCATCCTATCTCACCAAAGCCATTGCTTGTTCTGAGAAAGAAGGGGAGGCAGTCACAAGTTTGTATTAATGAATTCTGGTCTTAATGTTTTCCACTGTAGTTTTATTCAAATATAAAAGCCTTCACTGGTATCAAGCAAGCAAACATTTATTAAAAATTACTGACCAGGTACAGCACTATATACCAGGGATATAAAACCAAAGGTAAAAGAGTACTTGCTCTTGGTGGGGAGCTCGGGAAACATGAACACTCTTTGAGGGACCCAGGAATTGCAAGAGGCATATATTCAGAAAGAATACATCCTGGTAAAGGCTTAGCAAGGGCAGACAGTGGAGTGGTTGTACTTCCAGTGCCTCCCCTCTGGGACTGCCTTCCATTCATCCGTCTGTCCATATTTTTTATGTGTATAGTTGTTGGTATGTTGTTTCAATTAGAAAACGAACTCCTTGAGGGCAAGTAGCATGTTACTTGCATCCCCAGTGCTTAGCAGTGTCTGGTACATAGTAGCACTTAATATTTGATTGAACAGTTAGTTTCCTCTAAGAAGCTAGGTTGTGAAGAGCTTTGAATACCAAATGTCTTTGATATCCTAGAAATAATGAGGTTTAAGTTTATTCAGGGAATGGTGGAGTTTGAGATGGTAAAAGTGGTACTTTAAGGTTGTTGGCACCTGTGTGGAGGATGGTTTAGAACAGGAAGATATTTGAAGCACGGACACAAAATAGGAAGCTATAGTCCTGTACAGTTAGAGTTGATAAGCACTTAATAAGTGCCAGCTGTGTACTTGGTACTGTGGTAATGCTACAGATACAAAGATAGGCACACACAAAAAAAACAAACCTAGCCTCTGCTCTCAAGGAGCTCACTGTTTAATGAGGAGACAACATGCAAGCAACTTTTTTTTTTTTTTTTTTGGAGAGCCTTGCTGTCCCCTGCCATTTCAAGATGACTGCCTGTAACTCCTCTACCTATTTGGAAGTATGACTGAAAAAGATATATACCAGATAGGATTATCTATCAATATCCACAATTGTTCAGGCACTAATCATTAGAATTGCCAGCACCCATATAATTGTGGATGTGTAAATGGTAAGGATGGACTTACGTGAAAGATGTGTTGCTAGAAACAAGATTTGGTTACTGATTGTATATGTCAAGTGAATCAGAGTAAAAGACAGGAATGGAGGCTGAAACTGAGATTGGGAAACTGGGTGATGAAATACTGTGGGGTTCTCAGCAGTAATAGGGAAATGTATTCTTAAGAGATTGGAGATGGGAGGAAACAATGAATTGTGTTTTAGTCACGTTTATTTTGAGATGCCTATGGGATGTCCAGTTTGAAATATCCAGTAGGCATTTGGTGGTGATGGTCTGGAGCTTTATGGACAGACTGGGACTCCCAGATATTTAGATTTGTGAGTCATCTGCACAGAGCCAGTAATTGAGTCCCGGTGACTGAATTGATGACCTCCAAGTTAGAAAATGTAGAGAGAAAAGAATAAGGCTGAGCCATGGGATTAACAATGATGATGACCCAACTGAAGAGACAGAGTGGTGAGATAGGTAAAAGAAGCAATGTTTCTTAAGTCTTATGAAATCCCATCAAAGAGAGAGCACCCAGGAACAGTGTCACATGCTGAAGGGAGGTCTAGAAAGATGCTTATCTAATTTGGCAATTAAGAGATCATCGGTCATTTAGGAATGAGCCCTCTCAGTTGATGGATGAGGGCAGAAGTCAGATTGCGGAGGATTTAAGTGTGAGAGGCTAGGAAGTAGAAGCATCAAGTTAGGAAGACTCTCAAGAAGTATTGCTAAGAAAAGGAGAAATAAAGGAAAATTGCTAAGAGGGACGGTCGAATCAAGTGAGAGATTTTTTGTGGCTGAATTTGGGGTTTTTTCGGCTCTGGGAGAGGGAAGAGTATGTTGATAAGGGAAGGCTTTCCACATGTTAAAATTCTGCAAAAGGCTCTCTACAAAGGAAACTTTGAATTTCCTTACTAGAAATGAACAACTAGGGGTTTTTTTGAGGGGGAGGAGGGAGAGTTTTTATAATTTTTTAAAGGCAAAACCATAAAATAGATGGAAATGTTTTACCATATATTGTGGTCTCTGGCATTTGAAAATAAGTACCTGTGATTCCTCTAAACACACACCCTCACCCCCACCCCCACCCCTTTAATTTGAAGCTGCAGCCCATTAATCTCTGTAATTGTCTTTTAGACTTGCAGTCAGCCTAGATTTTCAGAAAGCAGTCTGGATCGCTGCACGTCAGCCGGTCTCTCTTGCTGCTGCTGTTTTCCAGAAGCTAAGCTGCTTTCTTTTGAAGCTACCAAACTCCCCACATGTTTTGGGAGTGCCACTGTGTACCAGATGCTGTAGCTCCATCTTTAAAATGTTTCTTCTTGTCTCATTGTTTGAAATTTCTCTTATCCATATTCCAAATTCAGTTTGGTAGAGTTACAGTATGATATCGTTGCACTGCCATATTCCTAGATAGATTGTGTTTCAGAATCTTTTATTTTGGTGGTGATTTTATCATGCCATATAAATATTATGTTGTGTTGCATTGGCTTGAGAAGTCGAGGGTAACTTCTGTGTCACATCCAGATCTATGAACGTTATACATAAAGTATCCGTAGGATACATAGTATCCAATGATACTGTGTTATATCAGCTAATTCTCACTTTCAGCTACTGCTGTGTGCTTGGAAGTACTAATACTTTACTGAAGTATCATTCAGTTAAACTCATTGAGAAGTACACTTGATTAATTACGGGTTCCAGAGAATATAGGTTTCTTGAGAGTAATCACTTTTTGGTTTTTGTTAGCTCCAGCCCTTAGTAAGTACTTTTGATAACTTTAATTAAATAGTATCTAAGGTTATAGTTGTACATAGAAGGTACGTGAAAAAAAGTTATATAAGCTTAATTTAAATTAGCTGTTGATAATTATACTTTGGGACACTCAGTCTATCTAGAAGTGGATTTTTGAAAACAAGGGAGTCAGAAGGAAAATTGACTTTGAGCTCTTAGCATTATTTGTCTCCTTCCAAAGTCTTACTCTTATTAGATGATACTTGCAGACTGTGCTAATAGAACATGAATTCTACTATCATAAGCCCTACCATAATGGAAAGGTTTCAAACATGGAAGGCAGACATTTCCTAAAAGGGAACCGCTAAGTGATAACTTTTTTTTTCCCCCAGAAATTCATGAAAATTATCTTCTAAGGTAAGGAGAGGGGGCAAGAACCTGGGTGGAGGAGAGAAACCATTAAATTCTTTCTGAGGAGCTGAACTTGAAAGTGCCATCCCTATGCTTTAATTCAGTAAAGAATATTCCATTTATTAAGCTTTGCTAATACTGTAAGGAAGGCAGAAGTCCCTAACTAAGACCATGCTTCAAGCTTAAAGGTCATTATCTTAAGTATCTTACAAAGAAATGAGCAAAAGACTTTTCCCTTAAATGTTGCACCGTGCTTAAACTTATTCATATTGAACTGATGGGGTTGAAAAGTAATGTCCTTGGCATTCAGTAGAGGCTGTCTCATCTCATGACTAGAAAGGGTGGTTCCTTTTAGAGTACTCTTGGAGGTAAAAACAACTTAGGGGCATAGGGCATCTTTTTATAAGCAGAGCCAAATACCAGTTTTGACTGAAATGATTGGGATGATTGTAAGTTCCTTACAAGATACGGACTGTGTCTACAATTCTGCACCCCCCTCAATACCTTGAATATAGTGGTTATTCAGATATTTTCAGAGTAAATAACACAAAAGCTCAAATAAGTCATAGGAAGGGGATGTGAGTAAAAGGCAAGTCCCTCAACCCTGAGAAAAGTGTGTGTATGTGTATGTGTATGTATGTATATATATACATATATATACATGAAATATGTAAGAAAACTATAAGGAGATTAATTTCACTTTGCAGGTCTTTGTCATTGAATCATTTTTCTGATAGTATCTCCAAGGTCTAAATTGGAAGTGTCTGAAATATTGGTTATCATCTCTGGCACCTTGTTTTTCTTTTTATCCCATATGCCTCTTCTCTCATGCACATTGTTAATTGAATGAACTCCTTTCGAGTCACTCCAACTTCTAAATCATCGTTACTGGAGCTGGAAGATCTTGAGTATCTAGTCCATCTGCCTTTTTTTTTCTTACAGATGAGAAAATCAAGTTTAAGAACTGTTAAGCAATTTGCTCCTCAGTATCCAGGGACAGAATCTGAACACAGGTCTCTTACTCAAGAGCCAAGACTCATTCTATTGTGTCACACTGCTTCCCTGTGTTCTAGCTTCAAATTTCAATTAAGAGCTTAAAGAATGGGATAGAGTGAGATAAACCACATGCAAAAAACTTTTATTGTAGGGGAAATTTGTTGTTCAGTTGTTTCTGACTTTTCAGGACCCCATGTGGGGTTTTCTTGGCAGAGATATTGGAATGGTTTGCTATTTCCTTCTCCAGATCATTTTAGAGAAGAGAAACTGAAACTAACAGGGTTAAGTGACTTGCCTAGGGTCACACAGCTAGTAAGTATCTAAGGCCAGATTTGAACTCAGGAAGATGAGTCTTCCTGACTCAAGGCTCAGCCTCTATCCACTTTGACCCTTAGCTACCCAGGAGAAATTAGGAAAGCAAAAAGGAGGTCAAAGCTTTAAGGAAGATATCATATTCAGTTGGGTCCCTTTTCCCCCTAAAATGCTTAATTCTTAAGGAATCCACATATGACTTGGAGAGACCTTAAAGGAAGAAAGAGACTTCAACAGCAATAGGTAGGGGTGGAAGATGCCATTCCAGGCATGGAGAAAGGGGTATATATACACAAAGGAGAAGGTTGTTCAAGAGAGGGAGAGGGTGGCCAGAGTCTCAGTTCAATTAGGCTGTAATACAGAATATGAGGTGAGACTAAAGTCACATTATAGAGAACCTTGGAAACCATGATCAGGAGTTTATATTTTTAGAATGGAATTGATTTGGAAAACCCAGGACCTAATTTCAAGGGAGAGGCTCATAAGGAAGTATTTATTAACTACTAAAGGTCAAATGGTAGCACTTTGTGGTTTCTTTATGAGGTATGATCAAGTCTCTTGAATGAATTAAGAAGCAACACCATAGGACCTTTAAAAGTCAGTTGTGTGAGTCCAGGAAGTCAGAATCAAGAAGGAAACCAGATGGAGATGAGATACATAGATACGTAGAGATGAAGGAGATGTTGCTAAAAGCTGCTTGGAGCTGGATAGAGGATGCAAAGAGGCAGCCACCACAAAGAAAGGAGTTGGGACTTCAAGAGCTGCTTGGGACTGCTGTTCGGATGCTGAAACTCCCTTCTTTTCCCCCAGTTATATGCCTAAACACCATTTTTTTTACTTTTATAAACAATGTTAACTATAGGCCTTTGCTAGTCAGGGTGTATTTACTGGAAATGCAGTTGGAAGGAGGCACTTGAGTGAGGAAACATTCCCAAAGAAAAAGGGGAGAGAGACAGAGCTTTAAAATACACACACACACACACACACACACACACACACACACACACACACACACACAAATTAAAGAACCACTGATACAACTTCAGAGTGAAAATAATCGACATAGTAAATGGAGTAGTGTGAGGTGTGAGGCAAATAAATAGGAGTAAATGCGCAACTGTCCTCACCACCCCAGCCCACTACTGCTACAGTTGATCTAGTAGATAATGGGAAGCCACGGAAGTTTTCTGAGTAAGGGAGTGATATGATCAGAGTTGTATGAAAGATCGCCATTAGTTTGTAGGGGGAAATGGAGATGGAATATACTAGAGACAGGAACATTAGTAAGGAGGGCATTACAGTAATCTAGGTGAGGAAAAGAAGAAGACTCAATTAAAGATGGTTAAAATGGGAATTCAAAGGAGGGAACTATAGCCCATAGAAGAGAGACTGAAGACATTTAATCTGATGTGTGAGGCTAAAGCAGAAGAAGGACTTCCTTACTGAGTTGTAAACTCTGACTATCTGTGTCAGCCTTAGAATTCCTAACATAAGTACAGTGGCTTACACATAATAATTAGTGTTTAATGTAAGTTTTGTTGATTAAATGACTATACTAGCTTAACTGTCAGATTCCTCCTTGGCTTGACATGGGCTATCCTACAAGGTAGGAACAATATTTCCTGTGCCTTAAATCTCAGGAAAATGCCCCTCATCTATCAAATTTCTCAAGATTTAACCTGCAACTACATTTTCCTAAAGAAAGCACTCAGAATTCCCAATTCCAATTGCCTATGATGTTTCTTAAAAATTGGTCTTAAACAGGGCAACCAATTCTCCTGGGTTCTTAACCAAGGAACCATGAGCTTTTTTAAAAAAATATTTTACTATTTCAATATAATTTGGTTACCTTTGTAATACTATGGCACTTCATTTTATGCACTTAAAAACATTAAAAAAAAAAGTCCCTACTCTTCTATTTATTACCAGTGTGACCTTGGGTACGTCCTTTCCCTTCTCTAGGTTTCAGTTTTTTCCTTTGATCTCCAAATTCCATTCTAACCAAAATAATATAATTAGGTATGGTTGCACAGATATGGGAAACAGAACTTTGAGTTCAGGAAGTCAGCTATCTGATAGTACCCTATCTTTACTTCCAAGGTTCCAAACAGCTGTTACACATCAGCCTGGGAATCTGTCACTTACTGACATACTCAAACCATAAGTATCAGCCTCTAAAAATCAGCTGTCTGAAATTGGTGGTTTTCAAAATGGAGTCTGAGGACTACTCTCTTATCATGTTGTTTTCTTTTTTTTATGACAATGTTTATGTTTTGATTTCTGGCATGATTTAATTATTATGTCATTCCTACAGTGTCTCAAAACCTATTTCCATTCATTCTGGTATGTGTACAGAAGCCCCACAGGATTTTTTGCTGCTTTTGTTTTGACTTATTTATTTCTTGGGGTGTCTTGCCTTCAGCATATTCTCCCTTGACACCAGATGTAAAAGTAGGTCCCCTTTCACTCATTTTATTACATTTCATTTTTTTCCTCCACAGATTCCAACAACAAAGCCTCATCATGGTGTGGTGGTACTGGGTGTCAGTATAGCTACAAGAATGCTGCTTTTGGTATCAGAGAATACTAACCCTGCCACTTACTCCCTGTATGACCGAGGCAAATCATTTAACCCCTGTAGGCTTCAGTAGCCTCACTGGTAAAATAGGATGGTGTACTTAGATGATCTTTTCTTAGAAGTTCCCTTCCATCTCTCATCCTACAGTTCAATTAGCTTAAATCTGTGCATCAGAGTTCCCATGCTAGAAAAACTTCAAGTGTGATCTCGGCAGCGTACTGCTTTCCTAGGGCCAACTCAGCTAAAGACAAAAAGGGTTGTTGTTGTTTGCTAGTAGGCTGGCCAAATTCTTTGGCCACTACAACCTATGAAACAGAAAAATACAAGATGGCTCTCAGCACTACAGAGTCTCTGACTTCGGTGATGTGGCAGTGTCCGAAGGTGGGGGAGGGGAAAGAAAGAGTGCTATGAATCCGTTTTCAGAAAGTATGAACATTAACTTTTGGTTTCTAAAAGTGAGACCTCTGTCCAGTGACCAACAAGGAGAATTAATACTGGAGGATCTAAATTGTATCAATCTTGATATTCTTGCTATAAATAAAACACAAAGAAAGAAGGAAATTGCAGTTAAATGGAATGATGGAGAGACCAAAGTTTACTAGAATAAATGGAAGGCTCATTTCTATACCTAATGAACACCTGCCTGAAGAAGAGTTTTGGGAGATGTTCAGCAACACATAAGCTCTCAAAAAATAAAACTGAATGTTCTATGAGGTAGGAAACAATTAGTTACTGATGTGATACTCATTTTCAAATCAGCTTTCTGTGTACAGTCAGACCACAGACTTGTTAGAACAGAGATCAAAATCAATACCAAGGAAGAATAAAAATAAGAGGATGTGGTACACAATCGAGGCATCTCCAACCTGACCTATTTAAAGTAACGATTACTGTTAAGAAAGTGGAAAAGAAATAAAGGAATGGACATCAGTACAGCCTGCCCATTTTTCTTAAAATATTTATTTATAAATGACCACAAGACAAAAAGAAGCTAGCAGCTCTCAGACAGCAAAATATTTTATCTCCTTACTAATTCAGAAGAGGGAGTAGCCAAAGGTAACAACAGTTTAAAATATAAAGTTGTTTATAAAAATCTTAATTGAGGAAGATGTTAGAAGATTGTGGTAGTAGCACCTAATAAAACAGTAAGAAGCAAGTGAGGAAAAAACAACTTTATAGAAAATTTGTCTTGAAACTCAATTAGATCATGCTGAGAGCATCTAAGACTGAAGCTGGAAGGAAGACAATAAATGTTAAAAAAAGGAATAAACTTGTTGATTTCTTTAACAATTGTTAAAAAATTCAGTGATAGCAAAACCACATTTGACTCAAACATCATAGTCTTTATATAGTACATGAGAAAACAGACATGACATTAAACAATATTGATAGACAACAGATAGGATGGTCAATATTTGTACTCTGCCATTAAATAACAAATACTGAAATATCCATAGCACCTCTTTTTGTGGTAGGAAAAGAACTGGAAACAGTGGTACACATTGATTGAGGGATGACTAAACAAATTGATACGATTGCTATAAGAACCAACAAATATGAGACATTCAAAGGAACATGAGAAGACATATGAACTGAGTGAAATAAGCACCAGAAGAACAAGAAGTGCAATATAGACCCAAAAGTGAGTTGGACTATGGGTGCTTGTAAAGATCAGTCTTATTCCCAAAGAGGTGGTGACAAAACAAACCTCCCACAGAGAAGTGAGTAACTGTACACCCTGTCAGACTCAGTTATTGTTTCCCTTGATTTTACCTATCGTCCTTGATACAAAGGAGAGCTAAGTCAAAAGGAAAAAGGATATATGTAGAAACAACTGATATAAAATAATTAATATTTTAAAATATATATACATAAATAACAAAAATGAAGGCTTACTTAGGTTTGAATCCTACTCTCAACAGTTACGAGCTATGTAATCATTGACAAGCCTCAGTTTCCTCATCTATAAAGTGGAGATAGCTGCAATACCTACCTCCCAAGATTGTTGTAAGGTTTAAGTGAGATAACATACAGAAAGTGCTTTACAAACCTTAAAGCACTATATTATTATAGACCCAGTCTTGTCACTCTCATACTCAAATACCACTAATGGCTTCCTATTGCTTAATGAATAATCCTAATTTTGATTTTTAAGACTATTCAGAATCTAACTTCAACCTATCTGTTGGAGGTAGCCATGCTTTTCCTTCCAGACAAACTTCCATTTCCTATTCTCACCCTCCCTGCCTTGTATTTATGCCTTTGATCACACCTTGCAATGATTAGCCCCTCCATAACACAGCTCCAGTTTATTAAATCCCATCCCCTTGCAGGGTTAACTCAGGTGCTACTTCCTTTCCTAATCCCCCCCCCCCCCTTCCATGGAAATGATCTCTCCTTCCTCAAATTTCTCATAGCATTTTGCCTCTATCCTTTGTCTTATTCTCCCTTGTGTCATGCTTATTTTATGTCTAATCTCTATTGTCTCCACTTGGCACATGGTCTTACATTCATTAGGGGCTTAATATTTGCCGAATTGAATTGTATTCCTAAACAGATGATGACCAGGATATCATTTGGAAATCTTATTAACAGATCCTGTCTTGCTACACAAAGTGAGGATCCCTCGATATATTAAAAAAAAAAAAAAAACCAGAACAAAACAAAAAAACTTCACCAACCCTCTGTGTCATTATGTTAGGATTATGCAGAAAATTCATTTAGATTTAATTCTGCTCATGTAAAGAAGTACTAGCCTGGAGTGATGTATGTGGAGTATACCAAATAGATGAAGTCCTACTGTTCTTCTGTCCCTGCAGTTTGAGGCAGGCGGGTCATTGATTCTGATTCTTGTAGTATAATCTACCTCAGTGATTATCTCTGTGGTACTATTGGTCCTTCCTAGCTCCAGCATGGATACCAGGCTAACCCCTGAAATTTGGAACTCAGAACTGTCAGATCAGCCTTGATTAATCCGCACTGTTAAAAATGTGTTGATCCAAGGAAGGGTGTTGCCCACATGAATGCAAAGTGGATTCTATTTTTGGTAGCCATCAGTATCTTCACCTGATTTCCACAGTTGCCCAGTTCTGTTCCCAGTGGAGCTCTACACAGGATTGCCACCCAAGAACAGGCAGGGTAGATGGTTTGCAAATTTTATACTTGGTATGTGAGGTGAAGTTTTTACAAGATAAATTAATGCCTATGGTGTTCAGTGCCTTAGGTCTGGTGTTTACATTTCCATATTCACTTTAGCCAAGAGGATGCCAATGAACCTTACATTATACCAGGAATTCTTCATCTTTTTTTGTGTGTCATGGACCTCTTTGTCAGTCTGGTCAAATCTATGGGACCCCTTCGCAGAATAATGTTTAAATTTTTTTAAATATTTAAATATATTAAAATTCACAAGATTATAAAAGGAAACCAATTACATTGAAATACAGTAATCAAAAATATTTTTTAAAAGTTCAGGGATCCCAAGTTAAGAATAGTGGGATCAGTCAGTCAATAGATGTTTAATGGGGTTTCTGCAGCATTCAGAAAGGACTAGCATTTCTGATGGGAGGTTTTACTGAGCCCTTTTCAGAGTTGTTCATCCACCTTAGGTGTTTATCTGGCACTCAACTGTCACCTGTGGCTCCAAGAAGCTGTAGGATGAATAGCAGCCATACCCCAGTAAACCCTCTTGGCAGATACCTAAACCAGGTTGAGGGTAACCAGTAGACCTCAACTCCATCATTTAGTTAGGGGGTATCTTTCCCAAGCATGTGAAGACTTTCCATTTTGGAATGACCATGAAGGCAGCTGAAGCAGGTGCTGTGAAGTGCTTAGAGCTTGGTCACACATCAAAGACACCAAGGTCATCCATGGCATCCCAGGCTATCACCAGCCATCTTGACTTTTGTCTTGACTTCAGTGACTCTGGAAGAAAGTGAAGCTAATGATTTTGTGCAATGGCCTCACATAAATTCAGTTCACTTATGAGTCAAGACATCACTCCATGATGTCATTGGTCTTCTTCAAAAAGGAAGGACAAACAAACATTAAGCACTTACTATGTGCCAGGCATTGTGCTAAGCACTGGGGACACAAACTATGAAAAAAGAGGACAGGGTCTGCCTTAAAGGAGCTTACAGACTAATGGAGGAAGACCGCACACAAAAGGAAGCTGGGGTGTGGGGAGAGATGGTGAAAGTACAAATCAGAGAAGTCCCAAAATATTGTAGCCGTGTGAGAAATGAGGCAACGTCCTGAGCTGAAGTTCTTCCTTAAATGAAAGTTTTGGAGTTCATGGCTCCAAGCTGATGAGATGCAGTATCAAGGCTGATGGGAGCTTGCAAGATGATGAGGGTTTCTGAATAACGAACTTTCTGGACCATAGGAAAAGTCAGGTAAGGCCAGAGAAGTAGTGCAGCCCATAAGAAATGAGGAGAATCTAGAACTGGAAAGGACTTTCGAGAACATCTAGTCCCTCACCCACCCCATTTTACAAATAAGAAAATGAGTCTAATGAAGGAAAGTGACTTGTTCACACACCTGATCACTCATAGCTGAGCTTGGATTCAAATGTAAGTCTTGTGGACTCCAAATACAGTACTCTTTTCTTTATACCTCATAACAATATGCCCTTTTCCCCTGTCTAATGCATTCATACAATAATCCATTTCATATGTTAGGTTCCTGAAAGGGAAAGTTCACCTCTAAAGCCTAAAACCCCCAGATGTTCCTGTTTGGTCTTCAATGCTCAGGTGACACTATCACTGCTTTAGAGCAACCCAGGGAAGCTGGCCCCCTGAATTGGGCACAGACTTCCACGAAACTGGCCAAGAAAAGAAACAAAGAAATGCCTCAGTCTGTGGGTCAGAGGCTTTCATTCAGGTCTTAATTCATTGGAAGTAGGAAAGCAATGCTGAAAGACATTCACTGTTTTCCAACTCAGCCCTTGAGGATCAGCTCCCCATGTAGAAAGGAGCTCCTTCCCTTTCCTTTACCAGCTCTCCCGAAGACTGAACTTGTTACTAAGCCCTTCCTTCACTTTAAGGCCAGTAGGACCGCCCACACTTGTTTTCATCCCAATTTTATCTCCAACCAGCCAATTGCCCCTAAGACCCTATCCTCTCCTTTTGTAGAGGAGAGGAGAGAAACCTCATCAGAATCTACTGGGGGCAGCAGCCCTAAGGAGGAACTCTGATTTGTCTACCCTTCATCCCCTCTTGAGGTTAAATGAAGATGGGTGTGCAGGGCAAATTAAGCAGAGCAGAGGAGACATATTAGAATAAGTAATGAGAGGAAGCAGAGGACAAACCAGGGAGGGCAGTCAACTAGATGGGCAGTCTAATGAACCTTCAAATGCACCTCTGACATTCTGTGGTCTGTGATCCTTTTTGCCTGGGAAGACCAAGAAGTCTGTACATGGACATACAAGAATTAATGATAATATGAATATGAATGGTTTGGTGATCTCAGGGTTCTTGAAGATTTTTAAAAAGAGCCTGGATGACAAACAACAATCCTGCAGAAGAGAGTTATGTTTCCAGTAGGAATTGTGTTTGCTAGCCTTTTAAGTGAGCTTCCAACTCTAGGTTGTCTCTAAGAAACTTTTCAGCTTTAAATTCTGGGACTGAATCTGTGTGACTTAGGTTCTCCTAATTGATAATGTAACTAAATTCATATAAACATTTGTTAATGCATTTTTTACCTCGTATGCCAACCAATGAATTTTAATATAATTATATTATGTTCTACACATTTGTTTTACTTCATAATACATTGTAACACAATGACTGCCAAGCTTTGGGAGCTTAGGCTCTGGTTTATAAATCTGTGTTGCTGAGACTGAAAAATCAGGAAGAGATGTGGCAGTCTTATGGGAAAATCAATTTTGCAGGATGAAATTAGATGGAGTAAGGATATAGATAGATAGATAGATAGATAGATAGATAGATAGATAGATAGATAGATGATAGATAGATCAAGCATATAATGGAAATAAGTACAAAGAACAAATGAATATGAAGGGTGATATTTTTATTTTACCATTTTAACAGGTCCTAAATATTCTGGGGTTTTGTTGGGTTTTTTGCTATCTTCCTTTCTTCTAATTCTTGGAAGTTTCTTATTTATTTTATGGGGCAAACTACCTCCTGCAATTTCAGTCTTAAAGTTTACTTCCTTTGGGTTGTGTTGTCCTCTCTAGGGTCATCTTTTAAAATGTAATTACCCTTGGAAAAACCAACATTAAGTCACTAACATCTTACAGTAAATGAATATCATTATCTTTTAATGGCAAAAGATATCCAGGGGCACCTTGGGAAGACTGGGTATCTGGAGAGGGCTGTCTCAGAAAATGGAAGTTTAAGTACAGTGGATTCTTACTTCATATTTAACTTAGGGCCAGACCTGCAGCCTGATGTTGAAGGGTGGATCTGAGAATCCCCATCTCATCTTTTGTTCTTCTGGATGATCCAGCTTCAGTGTTCAATAAAGGTATATAGAACCCATGATGCCTGGACCTGAAGGTTTAGGCCAGTTTTGCCACCCAGCACAAAGCCTCTATTTGCAGTTTTTAAGGTAGACATCCATAATGGTGAAACAGAGACACCAAGTATTTTCACCTGGGGAGGAGGAGGGAGAAAGGCGAGCCAAATGAAATGTACACAGGCATCTGATCTCTTTAACTGAGAAATAACTATTTGATTTTCATAAGAATAATGCAGATATTTTCCATATTTTTTGTGTTTTTGTTAGACCTTGACCATATGTGTGTGTATATGCATATATATGTTTAATTTATTTTTAATTTTTATTGATGTATTTTATTTTTACGTTAAAAATATTTTGAGATCTCTTGTAACAAAGTAAAATGATTAAAACTAACAATATTGTGACCTCAGCTGAAAGTACATGCACCATTTCACATTTGTATTGCTTCCTCATTTTTAGAAATGTTTTTTAATTAACCAATATTTATTCTTCCTCCCTACCTTCCTCTATACCATTGGCAGTGGGGGGAAGGAGGGGAAGAGAAAAAATAAAAACAAATTCTCTGTAGTAAATATGCATAATCAAGCAAACGAAGTCCCTTGAGATATATATATATATATAAAATCTGTGTGTCTCATTTTGCATTCTAAATTTATCACTTCTCTATACGGAGGTAGATAGTATATTTAATGATCAAACAAGGAATAGAGTAGATCACAAAATAAAAATAGTTGATTTTGATTACATAAAATTTAACATTTTTTGCACAAACAAATCCAATGAAGAGTAATGGTGTTGGGGGTGGGGGGGGGAGTGGATCTTTACAACAAGTGTTTTTGACAAAGGGCTCATTTCCAAGATATAAAAGGAGCTAATTTATATTTATAAGAATAAGAGCCATTGTCCAACTGATACATTCCGTAAGGATATGAACAGATAGTTCTCAAAAGAAAATATGAAAAAATGCGCCAAATCACTACTAATTAGAGAAATGTAAATTAAAACAATTCAGAGATTCTACCTTACAACCATCAGATTGACAAAAAAATGATAAAAAGGGAAAATGATAACTGATAGAATGGGGAAACAGGCATACTGAGTTGGTAGACTTGTAAGTGGATGTAACTATTTGGGAAAGCAATTTGTAAGTATATACAAAAAGTTACTAAATAGTGTATGCCCTTTGACCCAGCTATGCCAGTGCTAAACTTATGCCCAAGAGAGATCAAAAGAAATAGTAAAAGTTACCATATGTACAAAAACGTTTATAGGCTCTTTTTTTGTAATGGCAAAAAACTGGAAGCTAAAAGGATACCCATCAGTTGAGGAATGGGTGAATAAGTGTAGTATATGAATATGATGGATATCTATTGTGCTGGAAGAATTGATTAATAGAAAAAAAAGATGGTTTTAGGGAACCTGGGAAGATTTGTAAGAAATGATTCAGACTGAAGAGAGAAGAACCAGAAGAACAATTTATACTATAATATCAATATTATAAAATGAACAATTTTGAAGACTTTTGTAAACTAATGAAGAATAAAATGAGTACCTCATTTATAGTGAAATTTTTTAATTCAGAGTGAAAATTTCTGTTTGAAATAATTGTAATGAGGTGAGAATTGAGCATTTGATTTGTAGAACATTAACTGAACGAATTCAAAATATTTATTCCAAATTTTGTTCCATTTTATGCATTGTACATATAGATAAGAGTCAGTTAGATGGCTTAGTAGATAGAGCACTGGGCCTGGAATCAGGAGGACATGAGTTCAAATCCATATGTGATCCTGGGCAAGTCACTTAACCTCTGTTTGCCTTACTCCACTGGAGAAGGAAAATGGCAAACCACTCCACTATCTTTATCAAGAAAACCCCATGGTCAGAGTTGGACACACTGAACAAAACAACAAACTGGCAGGTAGGATTTTGTGAATGAAAACTAGAAAATTCTGTGCAAATAAAAAAAAGGAGGAACATGAATAAGATAGGGAAATGACTCATGTTTCACTAGGGGAAAAATCTGGAGCTCTTTCTAGAGTCATGATTTATGATCATTACACACAAATTATTGGCTTTTTCTTCTTTGACTTGTTTTCTATACTGTGCTACTTTGAGGCTTATATATTTGAAGTACTCAAAAGGCATTAAATAATACAAAAAACTAAGACATATATAACACTTGAACTTCTTATATTTGATTTCCAAACTCTCTACCCCATGCTAACAATGTGACCATAGGCAAATCACTTCCCCTTTCAGTGGCTCAGTTTTCTCTCTGGTAAAAGAAGGAATAAAGCTTGTATTGCCTTCACCACGATGTGGTTGGTAAAATCAAATAAGAAAATGTTTGTGACAGCTTTGTATATATGTGAGCAGTTATTATTAAGAGACAGATTGAACAGGTAGGCACTTTTACTACTTTCATCTCCTTTAGTTTATTTCCTTGATTTTTCTAGCTTTCACTTAGAGAGCCTGATTCCTTTTTTTCTATGCTAGAAGAAATCCTAAGTATTTTGCATTGCAGCAATCTATCTTTTAAGATTTCATTTATCACTTTAAAAAAAAATAAGAATTATCTTATTTGTTCTGTTTCTTATCAGTCTGTTCTTCCACCTCATTTTAAAAAAATCATTCTATTTCTGACTTCACTAACAACATGTCCTATTGTCTGTTCCTTTGTTCCAATTATTTTGACCATCTCCTCTAATAAATAGTCCATTGTTCTCCCCCTCTTGCTTCCTTATTGCTATCAGTTATTACGTATTGCTGGTGCTGCCAACACACAGTTTGCCACTGAGCAACACATAGACCAAATAAACAAGAGGAAAAAAAAATCAAACTTATCCTGGAAGGTTTGCAACCTGAGTGAAATCAGTCAAGTTGTAGACACAGAAACACTGGTTAGGTAAGTATTTCAACCTCCTGTTCTCATTCGTTGCTTTTTTCCTTTTTCTAACTGACTTTCAGACAAGCCCTCCCACAGGAAATAAGCTTCTCATAACTAGTCTAATCATAACTCACATTTCTACAGCACTTTAAGGTTTACAAAGTTCTTTCCTCACAACCTTTGAAGTAGGCAACTCAAGAATTATTATCACTGTTTATAGATGAGAAAACTGAGATTCAATGAGGTAAATAGTCACTGAGCAGAACCCAGTCATTTGACTTCAATTCAAATACTCTTTCCACTACACCACACTGCCTATCCTAAGAATACAATATGATATTCCACCCAAAAGCATTTGGGAAAGTGCTGGCCTGAAGGGTGTACCAGTTTCCATGCTCAGTTATCTTCCCAACAAGTTTGGTCCAGGGTGGATGGTTAATGGAGGATGTGAGCTGACTTGGGCAGTCTTACTTATCAGGCTGGGGAAAGGAGTTTGGGCTGGTTTCAAGTTAACCTGGGTAACTAGGTGGCAAAGTGGATAAAGCAACAGGCCTGGAATCAGGAAGATCTGAGTTTAATTCCAGCCACAGACACTTAACTAGCTGCATGACCCTAAGCAAGTCATTTAACCCTTTTTTTTATTTCCAAAGTTTTATTGAACAGAATTACAGGATTGTTTTAGAAAATGATGGTTCCAATTTCTTTCAATTCTCTGGCATGAAATGTTTTATTCAAGGATGGAGACATACATACATACAGACAGACAGACACACTCATACTCAGTGATGAAGACATACACACGCATACCACAGCTACTAAAAAGAGTAGATCCAGTCTATACCCACTTTTAAAATCCTTATTCATAGACTCAGTCATGAGTACAAGACTTATAATTGACCAGCTCTTCAGGCTTAAACCATAGGCTAATCTCCTTCTCAGCACTTCTTACAGAATCACTGCCATGAATGATGTTCCTGCCGACT
Organism: Notamacropus eugenii; assembly: GCF_028372415.1. Lineage (NCBI taxonomy): Eukaryota > Metazoa > Chordata > Mammalia > Diprotodontia > Macropodidae > Notamacropus > Notamacropus eugenii. The sequence goes on from NC_092872.1 coordinate 404,991,952, forward strand.
TGAATTCAAAAGTCCCCACGAATGGTGCCCAGCTTGGAATCAGCTGGGTTGTTCTCTCCCAGCATCACTCTACCTGTCTTCACCACATTCAAGCCCTCCCAAACCATGACTACAACAGGCCCTGAGTTCATATATTTCACAAGCCCAGGGAAAAATGGCCTGTCCTTTAGGTTAACGTAGTGCTGTTTCAGATGTTCCTCTGAGGCCCAGGTGGAATCCCTTGTGCTCAAAACTCTTGATGATGTCCCCGACCAGGCCCCACTGGACACCATCGGGCTTGATGGCGATGAAGGTGAGCTCAGTGTTGGCCATGGTCCAGGGAAACTCAGACTGAAGCAGGAGCAACGGGCGGCGGCAGTGGAAGAGGTGGAGGCTGGAGCTCAAGGCATCTGTCAGCACTTAACCCATTTAACTCTATTTTTACCCTAATTCCTTATCTGTAAAATGGGGACACACTGGAGAAGGAAATGGCAAACTACTCCAGTGTCTCTGCCAAGAAAACTCCATGGACAAAGTCTATGGGGTCTAGTACAGTTGGATACCACTAAATGAATGAATAACAACTAAAAAGTTAACCTGGTCTATAAGGTAGTTAAGAGGCCCATTTACCCTGTACTACACAAGATAATAAATAAATGTGGATTCTGGAGCGCCAAACTGAAGTCAGCAAATAAATATTCATATAGAAGCCATTTTGGGACATGGCCAATATGGGAATTTGTTTTACTTGACTATGCTTTCTTGTTATAAGGCTTTTGTTTTTCTTTTTTTAATCTTCCACATTGGGCAGGGGCAAATAAGAGGGAGAAAAGGCAAACGCTTGATAATTGAAAACCAAAAAGTTTTAAAAACCATTTTAGAAACAATCCCATGGGACACAAAGATGAAAACAGATCATTCTTTGCTGCTTGAGAGGACCTATCAGAAAAGGCCAAATAGAGGTCAAAAGATCTTCTGGAGTTGCTCAGGACCACACTGGATGAATGAATGAAAAAGTATGTATTAATCACTTATATTCCAGGTACTGTGCTAATTTCTAGAGATACTAAAAACAAGCACATTAAATAGTCCCTGCTTTTAAGGAGATTATATTCTAATAGAAGACAATAGTAAAGGAGACACAGAATTACAAAGGGAGGAGGGGGTAGTATAGTTTGGAAATGTCCAAGAAGTGGTGGGGTAGCCTGGTAAGCTAAGGTATAAAAACTCACCTATCAGACGCTTGGGTTCAAAGGGCAGATTCTGAGTTCTTGTGGGAGAAGTTGCAGGTCTGGGGTGCAGGTGGTAGATTTGGGAAATGGCTAGGAATTAATGTTTGAAACTTGTCATAACGCATACTGCCATGCCCATGACTGTCCTCAGAACTGTCCTAGCCTGTTAAGAAGAGACAATAACACCTTTTTGGGTCTGTCTTCTTTCCAAAAAGATTTCACAGATTGTCATAATACTATTTTATAGAGAGGATATTATATACTAATAGTATAGCTATAGATAAAGAGATATAGGCAGCTAGGTGGCGACATAGTACACAGAGTGCTAGGCCTGGAATCAGGAAAACCTGAGTTCAAATTTGACCTCAGACACTTACTAGCTGTGTGACCCTGGGCAAGTCACTTAACCCTGTTTGCCTCAGTTTCCTCATCTGTAGAATGAGCTGGAGAAAGAAAACCCCAAATGGGATCATGAAGAATTGGACATGACTGAAAATGACTGAACAACACCCTGCTCTCCCTACCCCCCATGTCTACACACACACACACACACACACACACACACACACACACACACACACACAGAGCATAGCATTGGATTGGATTGGATTGGATTGGCAGTCAGGAAATCTTGTTTCAAATTTTAGATCTACCATCAATTTTCTGTATGACACTGGCAAAAGTCACAACCTCTGTGGGCCTCATTGAGGGTGTGTGTGTATGTATGTGTGTGTGTGTGTGTGTGTGTGTGTGTGTGTGTGTGTGTGTGTGTGTGCATTAGGTGACCTCAAAACTTTAAAACTGTGTAACATAAGAGGGATTTGAAAGAAAAACAGCACTCAAGACAGTTGGGAGAACCTGGATATTGTGTCCTAAGAGAGACAGGAGGTGTCAGGAGGTCATTAATATCAAATGCATCAGAGAGGTCAAGGAGAATTAGGACAAAGACCAAGCTTTTGGATTTATCAACAAAGAGGCTACTGTCACATAAGAATTATATTACTTTGTATTTATTTACTTTGTAAAATCCCTGCATGGCTCAGCTTAATTGCTTCCTCATCCAAGAGGTCTTTTCCTAATTCCCCCACTGAGTTGTTAAGGTCCTCAAATTTTTATATTGTTTTGTCCACATTTCACTTATCTGTAACATGGCATTTCCTGCCAGTAGAATGTAAATTTTTCTGCCCTCTACCACAGGAACTCTTTTTCTTGGTCTTTTTGTCACTTAGTTTGGTGTCACATGGGATAAACCTAATAAATGCCTGTTAAATGAAAGAATGACTGAATAAATTATCTTAATACAAAATGTTTGCTTAGTTCCAAGTACTTGGATTGAACAGTATTTCACAGTTCTTAAATCTGTTACTTTTAAGTGGGGGGAAAACTTTTAAAATGTGGAAATTTTCTTATGGTCATGAAGATTTCCCCCTCATGAAGGAGAAAAGAAATCTTCTGCTAATATAAAAGGGAGAGGGAGGGATGCATTTAGTGCTATGATTGTTAACATTAATATCTTACATAAGTCACTTGATACAATTCCCTAATGCTGTTTGATTCTATGAGAGCATTTCCATTCTCTTCATTTATCTTCTTCTTGGTAGTATGCTCTCAAATATGATAAATGGTGCCATTGGAAGGGCTGGAAAGGTCACTACTACACAGTATTCTTCAAGAATCCTTTGCAGGCATTGATGATATTATCTTTCTTTGTAACTCTTAAATATCATTGGCAGCTCTTCTCCCAGCCAGGAATCAATACCAAGTTTGTAACTGCTTTATAATAGCCAGCTTCATGGTTATAATTCTTTGCTAGAGTCAGGAGAATTATGTTTACATTGGATTTCCTGAGGACTCACCAGCTTGTGATATGCAGCATCTTTTTAATGTTAGCATTATCATCAGAATCCCCATTTATTCAGACATTTATCAAGCACCTACTGTATCCCTGGTACGACATCAGGTAGGATCTGGAGTTTTGAAGACATAATTGAAACCCGTTAAGAGTTTGGGAAGAGTGCCCCAAGACTCTGAGGTGGAGTTCATTCTGGTTACTTCTGCTATGAAACAAAGATATTATTCCAAAAACCAAAACGTGTACATCCTATTAAAAACTCCAGAGATTAGGTAGGATATTTCTTTCTTCATTGAAAGATAATCTTTTTCAGGTCTTGAGTTAAGTGGAGGAAAGAATGAAGGATGCAGAATAATTATGACAATTGGGATCTGATTTGGATTTAGTTCTGATTTCTTTGATGGGAAAATGGTTTGAAAAAGATTCAAAGGAAACCAAGATTTTCCTGGAGATCTTCCATTCTAGAGAAAGCTCATCTTACCTTGAAATCTGTGAAAACTGAATATCCCAGTCTAGAAAGGTTTGGATAAAATACTCAATGACTACACTTGCTCACAAGAATAATGTAAAGGTAGTGAAGAACCTATTCTAACAGAACAAAATCTTAAGGGGAAGTTTATGTCTAGGAACAGTGAGAGATGAGACTGGAAAGGTAGATAGGAACCAGATTGTGGAGAATTCATTGAATGCCAAGAGTTTGAATTTCACCCTTTGGACAAAGAAAACCCAGGTTAATTGGAGGTTTATTCAATGAGATTTTTTATTACCTTATATTTGACTTCCAAGTTCAAAAGAAACCTTTGCCCCCAAATGTCATTGCACAGATCAGAGTAGTAAGATCTTTGATCAGCTATTACACCATCAGTTTGATGGTGTAATATAGATACACTGTAGGTATCCAGTGCTTTATGGAATCATAATGATTTATGGGCTGTTTGCTATAGCAAAAGCTGTTTCTAGGTAGTTCGTGGCCATGCTATGCTGTTTTCATGTTGTATTTCTTGTCTTTGAATCTTGTATTCATTTACCTTCCCATTTCAGCTAACCAGAAAGTTGCTCAGAAATCCATTAATGATACACACCCAACTATGTAGGTTATGCTAGCCAACGTATTCACTGCCCATCAGCCAGCCTTGTGGTGATGAGTGTCTCTGCCCTTAGGAAAGCTAGTCCTTAGGCAATGACACATTCTGTGACTGAGATGGTACCAAAAGTCTTTCCAGCTTGAAAGAACTTTCCAGGTCTTATATTCTGCCTTTTCAAGCCCAGATCAACCAACACACCATTATTTACTGATGAAGTTATATGGCTGCTAATCCTGGATCTCTATCATCTCAAAGGAATTTAAATTGCTGGAGACCCAAAGAACAAGGAAAACAAGCATCTAACCAATAAGTTCCATTCAGGAGGCATCTAAATGCTTGTTCTGTTCTAGGCACTGTGCGAGATACTAAGTATACACACTAAAATGAAACAGTCTTGCCCTTGGTAAGTTCACATTCTTTGGGGAAAACAAAATATATGCTCATGAGTTCATACATAACATATGCAAAGTAATTTTTTTTTTAACGTGCAGAAGAGAGCAGTAACATCAGAAATGATCAGGAAATATCTTGTGTTTGAAGTGCAATTTGAAGGGATCAGTGAAGGTATCTAGGCATTCTAAGAGGTAGAGGTGCTGAAGGAGAACATTCCAGGCATGTAGGACAGACTGTTCCAAAGCACAGAGGCAAGAGACAGAATGCTAAGTAGGGAGGATACAAAGAGAGAAGTGGAGGTTCTGAAAGGAACAAGCCAATCAGAGAAAGAGTCTGTAGGAGTGGAGGATATTTCCAAATCGAAAAGTCTAGGGATGAGATGGAACTATCAATGAAGCAATTTCTATGGTCTAGTAAAGAAAATCTGGAGATTTGGGAGTGTAGCCTGGAGGGGACTGCTGATTTCAAGACTTGGCCATGGCTTGTATGTGGAAAATGAGGGAGAGAGAAGAGTCAAGGATGACTCCAAGACTGTGAACTTAGGTGACTGGAATGATAGTGATTTCCCTAAACAGAAAAGAGGATGTTAGGCAATGGGGTGGGTTTCAGGGGAAAAATCATGACTAATCATGACTTATCTGTAAGAACTGACATGAAAGATATCGTGAAAAATAGGTGGGCTGGTGATTTTTCAAGAATCTACTTATACCGTACTGCCTATTCATTACATACTCTTGCATCCAGTGACATTGGCCTCCTGGCTGTTCCATGGACTCGAGCCTCTATCTCTTATCTCTGGGAATTTTCTCTGCCTGTTCCCCATCCCAGGAACACTTTCCCTCTCTGTTTCCTTTAAGTCCCAACTAAAATCCCACCTTTTACTGCAAGATTTCCTCAACCCTGCTTAATTCTAGTGCTTTCCCTCTCTTAATTCTCCTATTTATTTTATATTATAGCTTGCTTTGCATATATTTGTTTACATGTTGTCTCCACCTCTTTTTGTATCCCCATTACTTAGGACAATGCCTGGCTTACATTAGGTGCTTAATTAATGTTTGAGTGAGTGTGAGAGGGATAAAGTTGTTTCTTTGCTAATTAATGCTTCAATGAATAGAGTGCTGGTTGGGTGGAAGATATCACCAGAAGCTGCTTATAGAAATCTTGTACCCAAGCTACTTCATATGCTAATATAGAGCATGTTCTTTGGGGCTCATTCCTAACCTCAATCAAGCTATCAAGTTGGGTTTCCAGAGAATGACTACTTGACACATCAGGAATCATCCTGAAAGGTATTCTCTACTGTCGCTTATGAGTCCTCATCTGGTGTGTTCTTCCAATATCAAATAACCAGTTACTATTTCCTTAATATCATTTAACAAATTAGCATTAATTAGCTTTTATAAAGGGATATTTATGAGAAAATTTAGCAAAAACTGAAGGACAAAGCTGTCCCAAATTGGGAGCATATCCTCCTCCACTACCTTGGTCCTTGGGAAGAGTCAGCTCAAACTTAAAGTGGTTGTTACAAAATATTCTTCACTGTCCCTACTCCCAAGTTCACTTCTGTATGTGACACAGCCAATGGATAGGTCATTTCCTTGCTCCTAGGAATTGTTGTCTGAGCTGTTGGTATATTCATTGTTGGACTAGGATAAGCAGGTTGCTCCTTAGGTTGGTTCCTCACTGGGCTCTGTTGTTGCAGGTATAGGTAGACTGTAACTGATTCCAGTTGCTGGATGTGTAGTGGTTCTTCCAACCTTTCCAGGCTCACAAGTTTATAATAACCTTGTCCATTTCCATTTCTAATACTCTAATACATTTCTAATACCTTAGGTCAGGAAAGAAGGAACAGAATGGACACAAAAGAATCAGAGGCACCAAGCATTCACTTAAAATAGGTGTCAGGCTTCAACCACTGATATTCCCTTCCCCTCCTACCTTCTTCAATGAGTCTTGTCTCAGTGATCATAGGGAAGAGAGAATTTATCTGCTCTAGCCTTTGCCCACTCAGTTCTGGTTCAGTAGCCAATTAAAAGGCTTTTTGTAATCATACAGGAAGCCCACAGACAATTAAAGGATACCTGTCCAGGCTCTGGTGAGGAGGAAAATGATCTTTCCATATAGCACAGCGCATCTGGAAGAAGGCTCAACACTCGTGTGGATTTTTCAAATGTTCCAATGCAGTTCTTAACCTAGGGGTGGAGGGTAGGGAGTGGGGGCCCTGTCTGCAAACTGTATTTTTTACATTTTGATATGATTGCTTTCCTTTGATTTTTATGCATGTAAAAACATTACACAGGTCCATGTCACCAAAAAAGGTTAAGAACTTCTACTCTAATGACAGGGCAGTAGAACATAAGGAAATGTATCTTAGTATTAAGAGTTCATCTGGTGAGCCTTGGTTAGGAGTATTTCTCCTAGGATTAAGTCAAAAGGAAGTGGCATCAGTTTATTATTTAAAATGTTAAATTATCCAGAAGCTAAGTGACTTGGCCAGGGTCATAGAGATGTTAAATATTGGGACGGGGGCTGTTGGAACTGAGTCCATCCGGCCTTCAGGGCCAGCGCTCTAACCACCATACCGCGCCGCCACCAAGTCCCCACTGGGGCAGACGCTCCTGAAGTCCGGACAGGGACGACAAGAAGACAGAAAAGTGAAGAACGGGCCACGCAGACGTTACTGAGCCTCCCTTACACGGGTACAGGGCCGACTATTTCTATCGGGGACCTGTGGTAACGAAACAAGAGCCAAAGGCCGGGCACAAAAGGTGCACGCTCACGGTGTGGAAGCGCTGGACTGTAGACACCTACAGCATCCCTTGTCCCTGTCACCTCCAGGTCACATGACACTGGTGGCCTTGTGGGTTAGACTTCTGATTGGTCGCTGCTGAGCGGCCCTCGATTGGTCGGCTTCCGCTTTGCCCCCGCCCTCTTCCTCGCCCCGACCCACGTGAGGGGGGAGAGTCACGCGATTTCCGGGAACCCGTCAGGAAGGACATAAACAAAACAAACCCGAAGCAGCATGGAGAGGGGCCGCGGCCCCCGCAGCAGGACGGGCCCCAGCCCCTAAGCTCACCCCCGCACACAGCACCAGCAGGTAAGAGTCCTTCTCGCAGCCCGAACGGGGGGAGGAGGGACAGGACAGGAGTGGGAGCCAGTGGAGCAGCGGCGGGGCTGGGGGGGGGCTGGCCCCTGGCTGAGGTGGCACCGGGGCCCTGCTCCTGCCCCTGGCCGGCAGCGGGAGGGCAGGAAGCTGTGGGCCCCGAGAGACGGACGAGAGGCGCGGAACCGGGTGGGGGGGGATCAGCTGAGCACGGGTCGGGGGCAGAAGGCTCCATACCTGAGGCTGCTGCGGGAGGGGGTGTGTGGGGGGCGGGGAGAGGAAGCGGGTGTGCCGAGGCCGGGGCACACACCTGCCCCAAGCAGGTGACACGGCTAAGCCCAGGCCGCGGCGTGTGAGCGCTGGGGCGGGGGGTGGGTGGTTGTGGTGAAACGTGGGGGGGGGGGGGGGCGCAGATTTGACCCTGCCAGGCTGAGAGAAGGGGCTGTCGGTCTGCTTAGTACCTGTCACTATCCTTCTGGGCATGGATATTCCAGGCAGGGGCTCTAGAGCCGTCTTTGAGGGTGCTGGTGGTGCTTTTTCTCTCTTCAGAAAAATCTTTAAAAGGTTTAAACAGCGAGGACAGGTTGTTACATAAATCCTGGAGATGTTTAGAAAAGCACAAACTCTTAGACTGTGCAGAAATGCGGGGTTGTCAAGTTGTTAGGAAGTGTCCCTTGGTCGCCCTGGCTTTTTCTGTCTGGCGGCGCTGGGCAGGAGACAGGGTTGCTGGGTGGGGAGGGGATGTCACTTCTCCTCTCCCCCTTCCTCCCAACCTGGAGGAACTGGGGGTCGGGTTCCTAAAGTTGGGCGCTGGCCCCCATTTGGGATTTTCTCCGGACCGACTCTTCGCTGTAGGACGCGAGGTGCCTGTCAGGAGCAGGGAAAGGGTGGGAGGGGCAGCTGAGAAAAGGAAAGTAAAGGGGGACTAGGAAGAGGGTGGGGATAGAGAGGAGGAGCGTGGGGGGGAGGGGTCGAGGCGGGGCAGGGGCGGGAGCGGGGGGGGGGGGACAGAGGAGGAGGAGGAGGAGGAGGAGGAGAATAGAGGAAAAGGGAGAGGGGTGGGGCAAAAGGGAAGGCCGGGTGGAGAAGGCGGGGCGGGTGGAAAACAGAGGGTGGAGCAGGTGGGGGCGGGGCATGGGGGGGCAGAGGCCAGGAGGTTATCCCGGAAGAGGGGGCGGAAAGGGGCGGGGCGGGCGGGGGAGGTTAGCGACCACCGACTCTTCTTTTGGAATAGGCGGAGGTCTAGGTCGGGTTTGTTTGGGGGTGCTGGGCTCCCCACTGGGGAGGAGTAAGGCAGAGGCGGCGGCCTGGAGGGCCTTTCTACAGGGATTTGTTTATGTGTCGCCTCAAGGCAGCTTGAACTGCCCCTGAGGCGGGGTCCTGGTCCCTTAGTGGCAGGGAGAGATGTCCAATCACTGGCCAGCACCGGGGTTGGATGGAGTAGACTCGACCAATGAGCGTAGAGGAGGTGGTGCCGGCTCCAGTTGATTAGGCTGTGTTGAGGGTGGGTTGGGAGGGGCGGCCATGTTGGATTGGAGGGGAGATGTGTTAGTGGGTCATCGGGAGGAGGGGTGCCTTGGCTAGGAAGGATCGAGGAGAAGGCTGGGGGTGGAGAGCTGTGCTGAAGTTGGGCGTTTCAGAAATAGCTTAGGTTCGCTTCGGAAAGTAGCCCGGGCTGCTGCTGACCCGCTTCTCGGTGGCGGGGTTAGCTCTGAGGATGTTGGAGGTTTTTCTGGGGTAGTTTTCCTAATGAAAGGGATCCCAGATTCTTGGACTCTCCGTCCTCATTGCTCTGTCCTTCCTTCTCTTATTTTCTTTATTGTTAAACGCTGGAACCACTTGGCTTCGGCTAAACCAATCAGACCTTTCAGCCGACCTCCAATGCCAATATTGGGCATACCGTGTCGGGGCGACGTTAGTAAAAAGTGGGCTCAGTTTCTGTTAGGCCTCAGGACTAGGCAGTGAGGGGAGTGAGAGACACTCTGCTTTTCAGGGTTATGAGAGAAAACAGCCCGGGAAGCACTGGAAAGTGGAGGCCTTGTTAGTAAGGCTTCTCTTTGCTTTCTCAGTTGTTACAGAATATTTTCTCTTCAACACTGATAACATACTTCAAACAAGTGTAAAAGCTGAGGAATAAGATAATGAATTGGGTTTTAAGCTATTAGGACAGCATTTTCTATATGAATCTTTTCTGGAAGTGAGAAAATAGTAAATGTTTTGCTTTTCCTTTTAGAAGAACGGAAAATAAGATCATTGTATCTGTTTTGTGCTAGTAATCTGGTTATCACTGCAATCGGTATTACAGATTTCTTTTTGTTTAATGTTATAGTAATCTGAATTTAGCATTTTTTTCCTAAAAAACAAAAACTTTGAGGGTATAGTTAGCTGTTGAATTTTCCACACTAATGAAGGGTAGTAATAATATGTCTGAGCCCCAAATGAGTTATTTTATTTTATAATGCACTCCTTTTCATGTTTTGGCAGATTTACCTTCCTGGAATTTTTTTTATTATAAAATTAGGTTACGTTCTTTGAGTACACAGTAAAGATATTATTACATAGAGTAGGACCTATTAGTATTTCTTTGGGTTGTGACAAGCAGAAATTAGAAATATCCTGTGAGTATAATAAAAGAGATAATTTGTACTCTAGGCAATACAGAATTTACTATATACACTGATTCTCATCCATTCCTGTTTTCCCATTATATTTTCTTCCATTGATTAATTGTAGGAAGTTTCATATCCACGACTTATATTTTTTAGTTTTGTTAATTTTGAATCTGGTGAATTATACATTTTTTAGGAATAAATATATAAAAATGCTCCATCATTAACAGTCCGTGATTCCGTAGGGTTTAGTGTAACATTTTCTTAATAGATCGGAAACATTTGTAATTGGTTAATGTTTTTATCCAAAACATAGCCCTATATAAAAGTCACAGTTATTAGCAAGTAGAAAATATAGTACTTTTGAATTTATGTTTAGATTTGGAGTAAACTGATGTTTTACTTATTACAGTCTGGGGTTCAGCACCAATCAATAAAGTCAGTTAATCACTAATCACTTTAATATATTCAAATAGAAGAATGAACACTACCAGTCAGTGAAACTAATAAGTTCTCACTTTAAGTTTCATAAATAGAAAAATAATGTAAGAGATGAAACAATTCAGATGATGGCATGGGGAAATCCAGCTATTGCCAGGGAAAGGAACAAGCATTTGTTTGGCACCCTCTGTGTGTTAAGTGCTTTACAAATATTATTTCAGTTGATTTTTGCAACAGCTCTGTGAGGTAGGTACTGTTGTTGTCCCCATTTTACAGTTGAAGAAACTGAGGCAGGCAGAGAATAAGTGACTTCCTCAGGGTCATGCAGCTAGTAAATATCTGAGGCTGGATTTGAACTCAAGTCTTCCTAACTTTTAATAAAACCCAGTGTCCTTCCTGCTGTGCTACCTACCTTTTTGGTTTTCTAAATAGCATGGAGAGGCTTAGAAACATTCATAGAAAGATTTTTGCCAATTTAGTTCTGATGTGCTTTACACATTTCTTTTGTATATCTAATTGATGTTATTATCCAAGTTAAAACTGAGAAATGATAACTGACTTCCTAGATTCCTGCAGAATCTGCAGCCTGTAGCAAGTATGCGAGGTGGAACACCAGCTTATTCTTTTAAATGTGAATATACTTTCAAAGCCACTGTACTGTATGTGAATATTGAATGTGTGTGGTTCTTGGATGAACTCATTAACTCTCTTTATAGTCATTTATCTTTTGAGGGTTAACTAAATAATTCATAACATACTACAGCGTGTTTATGTATGTATTGTTTAAATACTCATGAGTGTTTGGTTTTAACAGGACAAGAAAATAGTACTGCATCTGTCTTTAAAACTTTGTTTTGAGGAGGTAGATTAATTGGGAGATTGTTGATTCTAGCACTTGAAGGAAATGCAATTTCTTTAGTCTTGAGCAAGAATATAATATCTGAAATGACCCAGAAAGAAGATAATCTAAGGAACTCATTCATGCCTATCCATAGGTCTCAGGTTGTATATAATAATTTTCTTTGCTGCTTCACTGTTTCTTTAAATAGTCTAAGTCATTAGGAACCAATTTTTTCCATTTAGCTGCCTATCTTTTGATCTATAGATTTTCCATTTTAGACAAGAAATAGACTTTCATTGTGAATATTTGAATACTGACAGAATATACAAGTGACAGTTTCTGCCTTGAAGTTTAAAAGCAGTATAGCACATGACATGCTATATCTTGGTCTCACTTTACAGATTTGTCATTCCTTAGAAGTTGTGTGTAAACCAGATGTTTGTATATCAAGTCATCTTTTCCTGCTCATCTCCATTATTATTTTAGAAAATTGTTGTCATAGGAGAAAACCTTGGTCTAAAGGTATAATAACCATCACACATCAGAATCCTAAGAATTTAAAGGAGCATTGTCATTTAATTCTCCCAATTAAGTACTGCAGGAAAAGTGAGTAAAATGGACCTTCGTTCTTTATTATCTTTGTATACCTTTAAAAAGACCTATGTATTCAGGTACTCTGGATAGTCAATGACTGTTCACTGACTATAGAGCTGGGAGTTTAAACCCTCTCTTGGTATGTAATTGCTTCTGGAGTTAAGCAAAAAGTAAGCTAGAAGAGCCACCTGAAGGTGTTTTTTTTTCCCCTCCACAACTCAGAGACCGTGAGTAGTCCTTGATTTACCTTTTTTTTTTTTTTTAAGCAAAGCTTTTGAGAGGCATTGGGATGTAATGGAAAATATTGGAGGCCAGGTACTCTGCTTGAGTTTGATTTCTAGCTGAATGAGATAGTTAATTAAAAGCTGTCTCATCCTGTTTTCTCATCTGTAAAATGAGAATAATACTTGCACTATGTATCTCATTGGATTGTTTTGATGAAAGTTTTTTGTCAACAGTAAATGTGAACTGCTGTCATGATAAAGATTTATTTTTTTATTTAGTTGTGGCAACCCTGGCATCAGTACATTTGTCAAAATAATTGAGAATAAAGAAATTCCAATCATATGATGTCTCATTTAGAAAGTTTTGACTTGTTGATTGATCAATAGGAGTCTTCTATTCCATAGCAATTTCTGGTAATGCAGACTAGTGAAAGGCAGAATGTTGCAATGCATTGATTCTGAGTGAGAAGACCTGGATTCTAATCTTAGTGCCTTATGCTCAGGGAGCTTGGACAAGTTACTTGACTCACCATTTTAGGATTCATTTTCCTCATCTGCAAAATGAAGAGCTTTGATGAAAGGGCCTCTAAGATCTTTTCTATTTCTAAATATATGACAATTGCTCTTTTCCAGTGCTACACCGCCCCCCCCCCCCCCACAGCAGAGTTCCTGATATATAGGAAGTGCTTAATAAATACTTGTTTACTGACTTTAATATGTAAAACTATCTTAAACAGACATGCTTAGTGAGAGTGTCACCTGTGTACACACATTATACATGTTCTGTAAAAAATATTTTAATAGATTTGATTTGCTTTTATTTTCCATTTTTCTAATTTGGAGAATTAATATATAGATAAATGGAAAACCCCAAAGTTTGGGAAGGAAAATATATTAACTTGATTGCATTGAGAAGCAATTGAGAACTGGGAGTCCTTGTTTCTAGTTCTAAATATGCTATTAAGTTGCTTGGACAAATCAATTAAATGTCTCAGTTTATCCATTTGTAGAGGAGGAATTAATAATGTCTTTCCTAACTACCCCCAAAGAGAAAGTGTTAGATTATTTATTTTGGAGAGTGAGAACTACCAGAAGTCAAGGAGAGTAGTATGTACAAGAGGTAGTGAACTCTTCCAGGGAGGAAAGTAGATTTTTTTGAGTGAAAGAAACTAATCATAACCTTTTTATAGTTACAGAACTATCACTTGACACCTTTAGTTCTTCCAGTTATTCTATCTCTAACTTCCATTTTTTTAGAGGAGGTTCTTAAGGTTTTGATCTTATCTGAATTCCCTTTAATTCTTACATTACTTTATTTTTGGAATAACTAAAGTAATTACAGTTGTTGATGACTTCCTCTGAGGCCTGTGTAAACAACAATCAATCAACCAACATTTATTGGCCGGTTCTCTCTCTCTCTCTCTCTCTCTCTCTCTCTCTCTCTCTCTCTCTCTCTCTCTCTCTCTCTCTCTCACTCTCACACTCACTCACACTCACTCTCTCTCTTCTTTCCCTTTCCTCTGTTCATAATAAGATACCATACCCTTATTTGCAGGTTCTCTTCCCAAAGGAAACGTACATTTTGGTGACTGAAACCTTTTTTTTGGTCTTAAACACCAAGCTTTAAACCTAAATCACTAGCACTCATTGATTGGCCAAGTCGCACTTAGTCAGTCATTGCTTTGGGCCTGAATTGCCTCAGAGTGAATGTAAATAGCAGTGGTTTCTGTTTTCGCCAGAAACCCTGAGGTTCTTCCCCTACCAGATTGAATTTTTATTTTTGGACTAGGTAGAGGCCAATTTCTGCCTCTTTCTTATTTAGCCTTAATCACTGAGTGGGTGTTGTGTCAATCAAACTGAGATCTGTTAAAGACCTTAGCTTAAAAAGGTCAAGGTCTCCCACTGCATCCAGGCCATCTCCAGTCCTGATCTATATCTCTCCATTTAGACCCACATGACTCAGGAGAAGAAAGTAAGGCTGGTGACTTTGCACAACCCTCCTTCAATTCAATTCACTTCCATGTTTTTTCATCACCTTGTTGATGTTGTGGTCCTCTTCCACAACAAAGGAAAAACAACAACAACAAGAAATATAAACAACAAAAAAGAAGTATTTCCTTTTAGGTTTGCCATTAGCATTTGGTATATATAATCACTAAATGTTTGGCCCAGGGTAAAGGGAGTTGTGTTATAGTGAGGTCATTCTTATCTCTCAGGATAGACTAAACTAAGCTAGGGGAAGATGCTCATCCATACACAGAATCTTTTCCTGTGTATGTCTTTTATGTTAGAAACTTTTCTTAACTAATTCACCCCAGGTATGATAATGCTCCTCTACTCTGTGTCCTCTTGTTATATATTTGCCATTGCCTATCCTTAGTTATTAAATCTTCCTTCTCAGGTGTTTAATGTTTGGCATTGACAGATAAACCAATTTCAAAGCTTTAGGGTTTTCTCTATTCCTTGCATTATAATATTTCTGAATACTCTGATAACTTTCTTTCTCTACTCCCTTCTTTGGTTCAATGTTTTTTAAAGATTTTATGAACTGATTAGCGATTGCTTGGGATCATTTCACTTTTGTAACTATACTACTTCAGCGAAAGAACTTTCCTTCCTTCGTTATCAGTGTACACTGATAATGCATTTAAAAAAGACTTACAACAGGTAAATTGGACATGTGGGTTCATTATTCACTTTAATAAATAATTCACTGTAGTCTTCCTATAAATAGCAAAGCTCTAGTAATGCATTTTATTGCATGGTTTATTTACCACTTTTTAAACTTTTGTTGTTTTTCAGTTGTCTCAACTATATCTGACTCTTTGCGATGATTCCGTTTGGGGTTTTCTTCACAAAGATACTAGAGTTTCCTTCTCCAACTCATTTTACAGATGAGGAATCTGAGGGCCAACTGACTTGTCCAAGGTCACACAGCCAGTGTCAGAGGCTAGAATTGAACTCAGAAAGATGAGTCTTCCTGATTCCATCCCTTGTGTTCTATCCACTGCACCAATGGGCTGCCCCATGTGTATTATCAGGTTTTAATTTTTATTGAAACAGTTATTTAAATGAGTTATTTCTGTCAGACCAATAGAGAGAGCATGGATTAATGGATCTAGAATATGCCTCAATCAGGAAGATTTAGAATTAATCCTGCCTCTTCTAAGGTGGTGGCTACTTGACCCAGGGCTAGCTGCAATTTCTTGGTGCCTCAGGACCAGCAACTCTAGTCTAAGACTATTACTATCTTCATTGCGAGAGGGGAGTGCTTCATAATAATAAAATCACAGGTCCTGACCTAAAAAGGAGGGGAGGGAATCTTCCCTCATTACAAAAAATGTCAACTTTAACATAATTCAGGAAATATACTCCAGCAAATTTAAGTATTCTTTTAAGATAAGTGATAACTTTTAATTTGTCTGATCTATCCTCCCAACTAATCCTTTACTCTTATAGATTTCTTTTTTTACAATATATTGTCATTTGTATTCAAAGATGCATGCCACTATGATTGATGGTATATGAAAATGTGGTATGTTAAAAAATTTTTAAAAATCAAAATTTTTTTTAAAAAATAAGTTTTTATTGAGGTCTTCTATTCTTTACATCATCATAGTTTTCCCCAGTATTCTTCCTTCTCTCCCTCCCAGACTGCCATGCCATATAACAAAAAGAGGAAACAATCAACACAAACTGATCAAAGCATTGAAAAAGTTAAAACATGTGCAACGTGCAACACCTGTGGAGTCCCACCTCCAGGAACGGGGTGGGGTTTGGGGTTGGCTTCTTATATCTCTTCATTTGATCTTTTCAATTTTGTTACATTCGCTTTTGGTTTTGTTTTATTTATTTATTTTTTTGGTGTGTGTACGTGTGGTTTTTTCCTTCATTTACATTGTACTCATTGTATATAGTTTTGGGTTTTTTTTGCTGTGTTTACAATTTCACTTTGAATCAGTTCTCGTAGAGCTTTCCATGTATATTAGTATTCATCAGATACATCATTTCTTACAACTTAGTAATATTCCATTACATTCATGTACCACAATTTGCTTAGTCATTCCCCAGTTGATTGACAACCTACTTTGTTTCTAATTCTTTGCTCTGACAAAAAGTGTTGCTATAAATATTTTGGTGTTTATGGGGACTTTCTTGTTATTGATGGCTTCTTTGAGGTATAAACTCAGTAAGGAGATTCTGTTTCAAAGAGTATGGATTTTTTTTTTTTTTTTTTTTTTTTTTACAAAAAATGGACAGACTTTTTTACAGCATAGACAATTATTTATATAATTGCAAATTGCTTTCTAAAATGGTTATATCATTTCACAGCTTTACCAACAATGTATTAGTATATCTGTCATCCCACAACTCCTTCAGCATTGACTGTTGCCACTTTTTGTCATCTTTGCCAATTTACAGGATGTAAGGTGAAACCTCAGCTTGCTTTGATTTGCATTTCTTTTATTAGTGATTTAGAGTATTCTTTCATGTGACTGTAGATACTTTGCACTTCTTTTTTAAAGAACTATTTGTTAATATCCTTTGACCACATTATGGTTGGACAATGGCTGTTATACATATATGTATGAGTATATATGTATATATGTGCACATTATATACATATATACCCACACACAAACATATATGTATATATACATATATATTTACACATATATATTTATATGTGTGTATAAATTTTTTGGTTATCCTGGATACCAAACTCTTAACAGAGAAATGTGATACAAGATTTTTTTCCCATTTGACTGCTTCCCTTTTTATCCTAGGTGCATTAATTTTGTCTGCAGAAGCTTTTCAGTTCCGTATAAGCAAAGATATTTATTTTGTCTTTTGTAATTGCCTCTATCGTTTATTTAAGAATACATCTCCTCATACTTGAAAGAGGTAAATGATCTGCTTCTCTTCTAAAATTTTATAGTATTTTTAAGATTCATTTAGAATGTGTTGTAGAATATGATGTAAGGTATTGTTATTGTTGTTCAGTCATGTCCAACTCTTCATAACCCCTTTTGGGGTTTTCTTGGCAAAAGTACGGGAATGGTTTGCTATTTCATTCTGTAGCTCTTTTTACCTATAAGGAAACTGAGACAAACATTATTGGTTCATTCTTTTAAGATCAACATTACTTTTGATTCAAAAAATCCAGATACTTGCTGTGAATTTATTAGATTTTTCTACTTAGGCTGGAGATACTTGGTAGCTTTGAGAGAGTCCTAGATGCTTGATTTGGGAATCTTGAAACCTTATTTTCAGTGGAACATGTTCTCTAATTGAATCACTACACTACTGATAGATCCCCATCCTGCTGAAGTTTTGTCACAGTTCAATATCCCTCTGTCTACATTTTCCTTTATACTTGTAACAGTACTGTGAATTCCATTCACAATTGTTAAGCATTCAGGGTGGCCACATCTTTGCTTTTATGTCACTTGAAGCTCTTTGTTAGAGTTGTAACTTCATTCATTTTGGTTAGCCCTTTTTATACTGGTATGGCAAACAAAATGAATAGAAATTATTGTCCCCATTAATGCAGAAGTGGAAGGAGCCCTCTGTATTACAGGTTAGGGAGATACATTAAATGATTCATCCTTCTGCCAGGGTTGGCCTTGAAATAGTTCACCGCATTTCCAGAGAGCTAGACTTAATTGTACTTTCTAGAGAAACCAGGATTCCTGATTGGGCTACACATCTTCTTGGTGGTAGTACCAAATAATATTCCTAATGAAAAGGAATTGGTAGGATGTTACTCATTTAGGATATGATAAGGAGCACCTGTTTTTTCTAAAACCAGGGTGACTGCAAAACCTAAAGCGTAGCCTACGTTTTCTGTTGTAAGACTGAGAGTTATTGTTAATAAGGGCTTTATAGTGGCTTGGGAGGTCTTTTAGAAGTCTGTCTCTGAGCCTCAACTGGATTTGGAGGGACTTGGCTTCTAAAGTGCCTTCCAAATCTAAACAAACAGACCAGTGATTCTCAGTGTGGGTCTTCAAATACTATGTAGGCAGCATTAAATAAATATCTGTTGAAGAATATTGAAGGGGTATTCTGGTATATTCTCAGATGATTCCTGAGAAAGTGACAACCCTGTGAAAAGAATAATGAGTAGAGGAAATGCAACAAAAAACCTCACCTTATCCAGAGGCCCTTGAAGACATTTCTCTAGTACCATCAGCTGAGTTTGAGTGCATGTCTAACAATATGATAAAGTTTCATTGTGTCTTGTATCATTATAAAAAATGCTGAAAGGTGAAGGTACTCCCTCTATTCCAAAATGATATTTTACTTTGAAAAATTTTCTTTTTTTCCTTCATCTAATGCTTATATCTTTTGTAGCAAAGCATGTTTTTCTTTCTTAGGAAACTATCCTAACACGGCTGAATGTCAGTGACTTGTGTTTCTATTAAGAGTTTTTTTTGTCTCTCAGGTGGTGCTGCTTGTGATTTTGACTAAAATGTGAGATAGCTCAGTATTGCTATGTCCTTTTGGTCCTGTAAAAGATTATACCTTTAAATTTATCAAGCCTGCTCTACCTTTATCTGTGCAAAGAATATATTTTTTTCACTATTTTCATATATGAAGAGATTGTTACTCAGTTTTTTGTATATTTCTATGAAGAAATAATGGAAAACAGATCCTTAGTTTTGATGTAATTATGAGTATTCCTTCCAGCAGTGCAGATGGCAATCCTTTATACCTTATAATCATGTGTGAAGCTGTCTTTCTCAGTCAGTTAGCAAGCATTATATTAAGTGCCCAGTCTGTACCATTTCATTCAGTGCCCTACAAAATCTGGTTTCATCCTGCCTTTCCAGATTGCTTTCCTCCTAATCTTTTCTTGTTGAATTCCTATCATATCTCATCCCTTTGTATGATCAGAGGTATACATTTGTGATATTGTTGCCTGAGGTAAGAAATGTAGTACAGGATCTTAAAAATAATTTCTTTGTAAATCTACAATGCAAATCTACCATTCACTCATACCCTGATCAACTTAGCTTACTGAGAAGAACTACATGAGAGTTGATTTTGTGCTTGACTCTTTTTGACAGTAGCTGTGGAAGATAGGTGCAATTATTTTACTGATGAGGAAACTTGGGGCTCTTAGAAGTCAAGTGGTTACAAAAAGAAAAAAACAGTAGACTGGATTGACCATTTTCACATAACTTTGTTTGAGGCAGTATTTGAATTGAGGTTTATCAATGCCAATGCCAGCATTCTTTTCACTATCTCTTATTGCCTCATTAGAGGCATATGAAACAAAATTGCTACATGAGGCCTGAGGAAGAAGGTGAGATTCAGGAAGGCTTATAGAAGAAGTATTGTTTGAGCTGGACTTTAACGGATGGTGAGAATTCAATAAGAAAAGAGGAGGACATCCTAGACATAGGGCATGGTATAAAGAAAAGCACAGAGATGGGAAAGTATAGGAGGAAAAAATGAGAGGAGAGGGCTGGATTATGAAGTTAATGGAGAACAATAATCTGGAAAGGAAATTGTGTAGGACACTCAGTGCCAGGCAAAAGAACTTGAACTTGACTTTGTAGGCAGTAGGAAGCCACTGGAGACTTGAGTAGGGGAATAGTGTGATCAGATCTCTGTAACAGTAGATTGGTGTTTGAGTTTCTTGGGTGATAGACTAGGGAGAGGGCTCTATGTAGGACCCTGATATGAATATAGTTATTCTACCTTTATCTCTGTGGTACTATTCTGTAGTACATATTGTTACCATTAATGCAAACCAGCTTGAACTAGCTTGCTAATGAGTCAGATATCTTTGGCAATTCCTTATTTACTGATGAGCAAATGATACCTAGGATCTTA
Source organism: Notamacropus eugenii (assembly GCF_028372415.1). NCBI lineage: Eukaryota > Metazoa > Chordata > Mammalia > Diprotodontia > Macropodidae > Notamacropus > Notamacropus eugenii. The sequence goes on from NC_092872.1 coordinate 405,012,147, forward strand.
AGCTGATTTGTCCAAGGTCTCACAGATAGCGGTAATGGCATCTTCCTTGGATTGTATATGAATATACATATATATATACACATATACATATACATACATATATACAGTAATTTAAAAGGGAAGAACAGTGAAATAAATGAAAACTATATAATGGCCATTCTTAATCTGGAGAAGAGTTGAGAAAATGGACCTCCCTCATTTCATTGCAGAGGTAGGGGACTGTGAATGTGGATTACTGCACATACTTTTGCATATGTTCAGCATGCTGGTTGGTTTTGTAGAACTGTGTGGTTTTTAAATAATGATCTTTGTTCCAAAGGAAAGGATCACTGGGGAGGGGAGAGGGATATATTTGGAAATAAATCAATGTAAAAGCAAAATTGGAAGTAGTCCCTACCAATGAGATTCAGCTTTGAGTATTTTCATTTTAAAAAATGTTTTAGCATTTAAGCCTCAGTTTTTCTCGTTACTCTGTTTTCCAAAATTCAAGCTAGACCTAAACTGTTTTAGAGTGGGGAAAAGGAAAGCTAGTATTATATAGAAAATTAAAGTTTGCAAGGTGCTTTACAAATATTGTCTTGTTTGATCCTCACAACGACCCTGAAGATGAAAATGTTATTCGCATTTTACAAGTGGGGAAACTGAGGCAAACAGGTTGAGTGACTTATCCAGGGTCACAGAGCTAGCAAGCATCTGAGACTGGATTTAAATGTCTTGTTGACTCCAGATCTAGCTCTGTATCCACTGTACCAGTCAGCTATAGATATGAAAAAGATATACTATAATACAACCTAGGGAAACTCCAGAATAAAAAAAGAAGTTAACCCAAGAGAATTCAATTTAATTGTTATTTTTATCTATTTTTAATTGAAACCTATTCCCCCAAACAGTTTCTAAAACCTGTAATTTAAGATCAAGCAAAGATAACTTTTTGAATGTTTATTTAAAGTAAGAAACTGAATATAATATTGCAGTTATATTTTCTATAGTATTTTGACCCACTTACAGTCAGGGGCATCAGGACTCATTTTGTTCCCTGAATCCAGGAGATCTTCCATTCTCCTCAGTCCATTTTATTCTAAAGGGAGACTCTACTCTTCATATCTGCTGTTGACCCCCAAACAAAATACTGTCTTGGTCAGTCAAAAGGGCTCTCATCACACAACTTACAATCTTGCCTTTATCTTTCCCTCCTTTCTGAATTTCCCCCTCCTCACCACTAACAGCAATATTATTTTGGTAAGATTGAAAATTAGAGCACTTTCTCCAATTTTCTGATGTTATCAGAATCACTTATTACATGAAAATACCATGAACTATTTGACTGATATTTGGCTCTTTATTTAAATTTTTTTTTTTTTGATCTCTGGCCTAAAGAGAGCTCTTGGGTTGTCGTTTCAGTACTGTCTTACCTGCAATTCCATATGTAGTATTTAACTTCAGTTTGAAAAAAGTGAGCCTCGGGTTCCCATGATTGATAAGTAACTTTCATGGTCAACTCTCTCCTTGCCTTGTCCTTTGGGAGCATTTGGTTCCCTTAGCTTCCCTGCAAAACTGGATCTCCATGGAGACGTAGAGACCTTTAGTACTTTTAGACCTTTACCAGTTAGTACTCCAAGAGTCTTAAAAGGATGAGAATAGAGATGAAAGGGTGAAGGTGAAAAAAGTATATGGGGGAGATCTTCACAGAGTATACTTAGAATCCTTTCACAGAATGAATCTGGGGAATGAACTCAAAAGAGGAATGTCCCAATGTACACATATTTTGAATGGCCTCTTTAAGCCCTGAAGAGAAGCTCCTTGGCACAATTTCAATGGCAAAATGTTTCTACATCATTGGTAAGTTCCAGGAAAGAGATGTCATCTATTTCAATGAGGAGTTAGGGGTTTTCATCCTTTCAAGTTTCACGTATATTCCCTATATTAGAGGAAAAGAGGAAAGGAATAGAAATTCAACCTGAATTTATAAGAGTAAAATAAGGCAGAGAGTATTTACCGTTCCTCTGTTTTTTAGAAAAGGTAGTGTTGAAAATTGGGGATCACTAAAGTATTTCTCCTGCTTTGTTAGGGAGAAGTATAAGTGGTGATAAATGAAGAGTTTTTCAATATAGAAAAACTGGGTTTGCTTTGACATTGCCATATAACTATGATATTGGACAAATAAATTTAATTCCTCAGCTTCTTATTACCCATCTATTAAATGAGAATGATAATAAATATTAAGCACTTACTATAGATCATGCACTGTGCTGAGTGCCAGGAATAGAAAGAAAGGCAAAAACATTCCCTACCTTTGAGATTTGTTGTGAGAAAAAGATGTGTGTGTTTGAGGTATAGTGATAGTTGTCATTTTAAGGCGGTTGAGTGGTGAAGTGGATAGAGCTCTTGGCCTAGAGTCAGAAAATTCACTTGTTTCAGTCATGTATGATTCTCCATGACCCCATTTAGGGTTTTCTTGGTAAAGATACTAGTCTGTCATTTCCTTCTCCAACTCATTTTACAGATGAGGAAACTGAGGCAAAGAGATTAAGTGGCTCATGATCACACAGATACTAAATATCTGAGGCTACATTTGAACTCAGGCCTTTCTGACTCCAAGCCCAGCCCTCCCTGTGCCACTAAGCTGCCCTGGAGGTAGGAAAGACCCAAGTTTGAATCCAGTTGGAGACACTAGCTCTGAACCCTGGGCAAGTCATTTAACTACTGCGTGCCTCATTCCCCTGACAGGATGGTTGTGAGGTTTAAATGAAATATTTGTAAAGCATTTAGTATAGTAGCTGATGCATAGTAGGTGTTATATAAATGCTAGCCACTAATACTATTGTTAATCTCTCTGGGCCTCAGTTTCCTCATCTATAATATGTGGGAATTAGAAGGTCTCTGAGATATTTTCAAGCTCTAGACCGATGAGCTTTTTAGCCTGTTTTTAAGAAAAAGAATTGTACTACGTTTACTCTTCATTATTAGCAGTGTCCTATATCAGTGCTCTGTAAAAAAGAAAAATGACCTTCAAACTTCCTGAATGATATTTTGGGATATCAGTTCCCATTAGTGTTTCAAAGATGGAGTGGGGGGAGTTAGCTGCCTTTTAAAAAACCATTCATCCATGACCTGTGAAGATAAATATAAACAAATGGCCTTCTTTTCTGAACTTCAAGGGGCCGGCAGAAATTCCTAGAATCGGTGGGGCATCCTTATTAACAGCTGTTAAAAAAAAAAACTTTTGGATTTATGAATAGTAAAGGTGTAGGTGTGTATTGTACAGACTCAGAGTTGTACTTTTGGTGCTAATTCCAATTGACAATTTGGTTCCTTTTCATGAAGTTACTTTGCTAGCAAACCAGAATTGGGAGACAGCACAGTGTAATTAATCAATGTGTAGCAGAAAATCTGAGTTTGAGTTCAGCCTCTTCTTGCTTAACTCTGTGGTCTTTGGTAAGTCACTTTAATCTCTCTGAGTCTTACCTTTCTCATCTATAAGATGAAGAGCTTAGACTAATAATCTTGATACCCTTTCCAGTACTTTATCCCATGGTCAACTGTTTTTACCTTTGCACTGCCAGGAACACCTGCTTAACTCTCTGAAGGATATCCTCTTGTGGTTAGGAGGTGTTTGTGCAGTCTCTGCTTTAGCAGGCCCACTCTGCAGCAACATCTAGAGAAACTGCAAAGAATTGGAAAGAGTAAAAGTGAGGAAACTAATATATTAGGCTATTATTTCTGGATGTGCTTTACTAATTAGTTACAATATGCTTTTATATTTAAGAGGTCATTATATGTTGTTCTTCACAAGTAGCCAACAAAGCATTCTCAAAGAGCAGCTTTTTTGCTATAGTTCCCTTCTCATTGTGAGCTTGAGTTATCAACCCAGAAGCTTTTCCCACAGATATTCTTTATTTAAAGATATTGGTACATATTAACTCCATGTATAACTTTCCTTCTCAATTTAATGGAACAGTCCCTGCCTTCAGAAATCTTATAATCCTACAAACCTTAAATTCTTCTCTTTGTTGAGTTGTCATATTAAAAGCCATGTATCTTTTCAGAAGGTGGCCAATTCCATAGCCAAACAGTAAGGATTTTCATTAAGCATCTCTGAAAAATGAATGCAAACTATAAGAAATGCAGAGGTTGTGGGGGACTTGGTATTTGGGGGAACAGGGACAACCAGACACCATTCCACTGGAGTCCATTGTATGTTGCAAAGGAGGCAGCTACCATGTTATGTTTAAAACTTTTCTTATTCCCATTTTACCTCATCAAATGAAGCAGGGCACTTGGGAAGCCAAGGGGAACAACTTTATTCTTCAACACTTGGGGAAGGGGTAGTAGTCAAAGCAACTTCTAACAGAGTAAGGGCCCTCATATTAAGAACTGTTGTGGAATTTTTTAAAAAGATCTTTAAGTTTGGAGACTTTGTCTGAAGGTGGGAAATTTGAAGGACACTGATAGCTCTTCTTTGAGTAAGAAGACTGGGGAAGAACTGTGATAGGTGGGATCAGGGAGTTAGAAGGTGCTCCTGTTGGGGTGGAGCATGCAGTGGCTTGGTTCCAGATGTTTCATGGGGTTCCTTGAGTGATAGGTTATTGGGGATCAAGGCCATGGTTAAAGGAATCTGAGTTCCCAGTAGCTTTCATATGGGGAAAGAGGCTCAGTCTATGCCTGGAAGAGGAGGGACTCAACAACAGCTGTCTAGGCTTGTAAAGAAGGACTAGTAAGACTAGGGGTGGTGGGTTTCAGCCTGCCTACCCACCACCCTAACCTGCTGCAGGCTGAGGCAGCCCCTGGCCTTGGGCCCTTCCAGAGGAGGCTTCTGGGCTGCCTTACCTAGAGCAGGTGAACTTGGGGTCATAGTGTCCTTAGGTCCTTCCTTCTCATTCTTCAGCTTATTCTGACTCATGAAACTCTCTCTGCTCTGGAAGGGCTCTGTGAAGCTGGACCATATTTCAGATGACCAGATTTCTATAACCTGGTTGAAAGGGTTCTGGATTCAGAATCCTAAAATCTGGGTAGTCCCTGTTCTTATATTTTTTCAGGACCTCAGTTTCCTACACTATAAAGTAAGGAGGTTGGCCAGGGTGGTTGCCAAGGTCCCTTTTAGTTGTAACAGTCTTTGAGACTTAGGCTGAATTTGACTCCAACTTAGCACAACCTCATATTCATTGTGAGTTGAATAAGCGTTCCTCTGTGACTTCTAGAAAATCATTTCCTTTGAGGCCTCAGTTTCTTCCTATGTGAAACGGAAGTGTTGTAGAGGAGTGGGAGGCAGTGTAGAAAAGTTGGGAGAGGTCTTGGAGGGTAAGAATATTTATTCCCTGGCAGCAACAGTAACAACGGCGGTAACCTTGTGATGTCTTGGGGTCTGTTTGTACCCTCTGGGACTTTGGTCATGATAGTTATTCAGTTTAGTTTTCTTCTAGTGTTATGTCATTGTTACTCATTAGTTCATACAAATCCACCCCTATTTCTCTATATTCTTCATTCGCGTCATTTTTACTGCATAGTGATATTCTGTTACTTTCATGTACCAAAATTTGTTCCCTTAATTGATGGGTATTTATTTGGCTTGCAGTTTTTTGTTACAACAACAAAATGCTGCTTTGACTATTTTGCATTGTGGCATACTTTTCTGCCATTGACTTCATTATAATTCTGCACTCAGTCGTTGGATTGAAGGATTAAAGGGTATAAACAGGCTAGTCACTTCTGTATAATTCCAGATTATTTTCCAGAAAATTGAACTCCACCAAAAGGATATTAGTGTTTGTCTTCCTACAGTCCTTCCAATACTTGTTATTTCTTTTTCCATCTTTGCCAATTTGATGGGTATGAGGTAATACTTTATCATTATTTTAATTTGAATCTGTCTGATTGAGAAGTGGAGGAGTTTTTTATGTCTTTATTTATAGTTGGTATACAATTTCACCACTTTTTTGGGGGGAATGGATCTTGATCTTATTTGTGTCATTTCCCTGTATATCTTGGATATTTGATTTTTAGTTGTGATATTTGATGCAGAGATTTTCTCCCCACTTAGTGTATTCTCTTCTTATAAGGATATTTTAAATACAAAAGTTTTTAAATTTCATGTAGTTAAAGGCTTATTTTGTTTTTTTTTGTGATCATCTCTGTCCCATGTTTGGTAAAGAATTCTGCCACAACCACAAACGTAAAAGGTATTTCCTTTTGGTATTCTATTTTTTTAAAAAAAGGAAATTACTTATTATACTTAATATAGCCATTTAGAGCTTATTGTGGTATATGGTATGAGCTACTGGTCTAAATCAAATTTATGTTAAATTGCTTTTCAGTTTTCCCAGGAATTCTTTTAAAAATAGGAAGTCCTTACCCTAGTAGATTACATTCTTGGGTTTATCAAACACTGTGCTACTGTTTTCATTTGTTTCTGCTTTTTGCTTGTCTACTCTGTTCTGTTAATGTGATCTTGGTTATTTTTGAAAGGTTAAGTTGTCTTAGAGTACAGTAAAATTACTTTTTTTTTTTTAATTCATTAGTTTCATGCAGAACTACTTAACGAAAGCAGAGGTCCAAGCGATTGAACTGAAGGTATTCCGGTGAAAACCTGCCACTTATTGTATAAATTATTTTTTATCGTGAATTTAAAGCTGGA